>NW_008796213.1:4312531-4335810 GCF_000699145.1 Aptenodytes forsteri | reverse complement strand
CCATATGGCGTCGTGCTCAGCATATAAAGCTGGGGGAAGGCGGAGGAAGGGGGGGACATTCGGAGTGATGGCGTTTGTCTTCCCAAGTAATGGTTATGTGTGATGGAGCCCTGCTTTCCTGGAGATGGCTGCACACCTGCCTGCTGATGGGAAGGAGTGAATGAATTCCTTGTTTTGCTTTGCTTGTGTGTGTGGCTTTTGCTTTACCTATTAAACTGTCTTTATCTCAACCCACGAGTTTTCTCACTTTTCCCCTTCCAATTCTCTCCCCCTTCCCACTGGGGGGGAGCGAGCGAGCGGCTGTGTGGTGCTTAGTTGCCGGCTGAGGTTAAACCACGACACTCATAGTAACAACTCACAGTCCTTTCAAAGGATTCATCAACCTCCTCACATCAGAAGAAAAGTCCTGCCATTAAAATCAGAAGCTTCTCCTGTCTTTCCAGTTAACCATCCTCTCCCCACCTTCACCCCCACTCCCCATACGGGAAGCGCAGGCGCTGACTGAGGGAAATGAATGCAATCTCACGCGAGCTTCCTTCAGTGGACGCACCTCTGCATATAGATTATTTTTACTTCAGCATAACCTAAAGATGAAATGCACAGCAGTATTCAGGCTGGAGAAGAGTGAATATCAGTTTCACCTTAATTTGACACCCTAGCTCCTGCCCTACAGGGCTAAGCCCTAGTTTTAGCACAACAAATAACATTTTGCCTCAAATCGATGGAGGAGATACTACAACACCCCCTTAAGATGCAATTCATCCAGTTTATCAGAGGATCAGGTGCCTTGGGAGAGTGCAAAGGACAGGTCAGACCAGTAACGGCCAAAAGGGCCTTTCTTATCCTGCATGGTGTATGTAGGGGATCTCAGAGAGCCTCCCAGGAGACACAGGTCTATTCTGACTGTGAAACTGTCAGTCTTGTTTCACCTCATAGTTGCTTATTTTATAAGACGTGTTTGAAAGCTGGGAACATCTCAAGTGCCTTGCGTCACGTTCTCAGAAAAATCAGTATAGGACACAGTTCACCCTACCGCCCTGGAGAGCTGAAAAGACATACCTTGAACCCAATATCAGGCAGTGCAGATTGGTCCCATTGTGGAGGACAGACAGAACGTGACAGAGTCATGTTTTGGCTGCAGAAAAGAAAAAGGAGCAAGTCAGTCCATGATACTCCTAACCAAATCCCCCTTCTGGAGGATCAAGCCACCGGCTCTACAGCAGCCTTTGGCTATCCCTGGATTTTTATTTTTGTTTTATTTTCCACATAACCATTATCCCGTTCTCCAGTTTAGATTTCCACACATATCCTAGTGGCACTGATGCATCTCTTGGCAGGTCAAGACACTGGTAGGAGAGCTTCAAATGAGAAGTAACATGCTCCTAGCCGGGTGGTTTATGCAACTGCTCCCAGCTAGCCCTCCACGCGTGCTGCTTGAACCTCTAGGAAACTGGAGCGTCAGCCCTTCTCCCTCCATGTGGCTACTCACCTCTAAATCGCTGGCCAGACGGGTGACCTGCCCCTACCTGTCCCCATGACCAAGCCTGTCAGGAGGCTGTGGGTGAACAGTTGTGCCCTGCAGGCACTACTGCAGGAGTCAGTGCTTAACAACTTCCAGCACTAATGCCCTCCTGGCATGCATGTTTTAACCCAGGCAATAGGAGCATTAGCATCCATTCAGGAGCGCCAGTTTGTTTTCTTTTTGAATCATCCCACCCTTGGTTGAACCAACCCTTAAATTGAACCCTTGGCTTCAAACGCACTGGTGGTGAGTTTCTGAAGCAGAGAAGGCTCTTTTTAAAACAAAGCAGTAGCACAACTAACTTTTACAGGAGACATGCTCAAATTCTGTCAAGCTGAACTTCCTTTAAAAAAGCCGTAAGATAGGGTATCCCAAATAAGCGCATCCAGTTCACTTCATTTAGAGGGATTTGCTTCTGTGTTTTATTTTATCCTCAGCTTTCCAGGGGATGGCATCTATCTGTTCCACAGATCTTGGGACTGGCAGTCCCTTGCTCCTACTCTGTGCACAGTTTATTCAGTATTGTTGGGGCATAAATCAAGGAATAAAAATTCCTGGCACGGTTGTGTCAGCCGTATGTGGCCTTGCTCTCACAGAGAGAACAGATCTACTCTAGGGGTCTCTCACAGCTGCCAGAGACTGCCACCAAACATCCCTCCCAGCACACTTCACAGATGTGTTGCATAATTTACAAATACTGTCACCGCAAAATTTGCCATTAAACCAGTCAGCAAAAGGTACCTAAAAATGAATTTAAGAAATCTAAAATTGAATTCTAGACAGATAGGAGGAACTTCTTAGCAGAAAGGTGCTGTCATCTAGAGACATTATTAAATAACAAATGTATATTACCTTCTGTCTTGTCCACTTTGAGAGGACAGAAATTTTGGCAGTCGGGCAACTTTTCTTTGGGTTTCATAGATCAAATTTGTTTGGACCATGTCTTGAAAGAAAAACACAATGCCTCAATAATTAGATAATTTATTACCCAGGGACACACTCTTATGTCTTTAGAAAAAATCAAAAAGGAGGTAGCCCTGAATACCACATGGTGGTGCTCTCTCTACCACACCCACCCCACTCCATACTTCAAAACCATTGCCACTTGTACTGCTTCTGCTTGGAGATCAGCAAGGTCAACCACCTGCTAGCACAGGTTGTGAAGCTCAAAGGCAACCAACCACCAACTGCACCTGCACATGCACTCACATCCAGGCTGTCGGCCAGAGAAAACCACATCTGATGTCAGGCCTACAGCGGAGAAGAGTTTTCAATACGATGGAGGCCATAAATATGGCTTTCCCAGCAGTGCAGGACTATTATGTGGTGCTAAGAGGAAAGTCTGCCCTCTCTTCTTGGTCCTGTAACAATACCACAGAGCGCATGCTGTGTGACATGGCTAATTATCCATTGTTTCCTCCTTTAAACACCATTCTCTTTATTCATGCCAGGAAACATTTAAAGTTTGGAAAGCTAACAGGAATTTTAAGATGGGTAAATAAATTAGAAACAGAAAAGCATTTCTCATTTTCCTATTCTCTCTCTGTGCAACCAGCCCTAAACTTTCCTTTGCTGCACTGTGTGCTTTCTCTCCCCGTAACTAGCTTGCAAGATGTCTATCATGGGCTCGCTTCTTCACCATTTGACTTTTCAGTGCTTATTTTTTTCCCTTTCTCATTTCTCCTCTTTAGTTGTATAAACCCAAATGCATAAGCCAGATGCCATGAAGTGTTTACTCTCAGCTCTTCTTCTGAATATACAATATTGTCAGAGATGCTTTTTTGACTATAGATGCACAAGTCTAGAAGCTCGAGCAGGGCATCTCAAAACCGCAGAGAAATGTACATACTGCTCAAGTTCTGCTTTTGGAGAAAACTTACAGGAGGAAAAAGACCTGTTCAAAGAAACCCAGACATAGGGTGACAACTCTGCATGAAGGAGGCTACCTTAGAGCCAGCTACACTTTGTAACAAACTTAAAACAAGGAGATATTTCACCTTCAAAGTTTAACTTATACTTCTGAGAACCAGCCCTGAATAACACAGTGCCTTTGTGGTCAGCTAGAAATTCCTTCTCCAGATCTGCAGATGTTACCGTGGCAGAGCAGTGATCCGGATGCTATAGAAAGAACAAGGAAATTATACCTGTTAGAAACCAGTCTTTGATTTAGGTGACACTGTGGGGAAATACCAGTGTTTCCCCAGGCCCCTATCACAGGGTGCCATTTTGAACTAAGTCTCTAAGGCTCCAAGCACTTTGCTCTTCAGCGACGGAGGGGCACCCCACAGAGAACAGCTGCTTGTGACAACAGCAACAAAGCAGCCTTCAGCCCGTGTGGTCAGCTTCAGCCAAAAGACATCCATCATCTCTGGAAAATGCACCCGCTTTCAAAGCCAGTCCTTTGAAAGCTTTCACAGAGTAGAAGTACTGCTTTGAGGGACAATTAATAAGACAAATGCACCAGGGCATCAGAGAAGCACTGCAAGGGCACCAGCAGCGTGTGTGAAACACACCAGCTGCAGAACAACGTGCCCTAAACAACTCTCCAAAGATGGCTTAACAAGAGCTTTTGGCGTCAACAGCAGATGGATCTCACCTCTTCCCCATACTGAATCCACTGCCCAGAATCATCGAGCCAATACCAGGCGTACTCCATTTCGGGAGCAGACAGATGAGTCAGAAGACACCACAGGCACAGAAGAGCTGACCGACGCCTGGCTGCTTCCTCGGCCCTAACATTAGAAAAGAAATCCAGATTGAAGTGTGGGTCTTTTCCAAAGCTGTCAGACTACATGATATCCCTGGTCTTGTCAGAAGTCTAATCGCTCCTCAGAAAAGGAGACCCCTTCAGCTGGGAAGTGCAGGTTTGACCCCGAACTGATGTTTGTACGTTTATGGGGCATGGTAAGCATCACAGAAATGACCCTGACCTCTGTGGCTTGGACCCGGGTCACTGTTTTTCTCTAAAATATATATTTCTAAAATACACATTGGAAGAAAATACAACTTGACACAATAAACCCAGCTCGTTACATAAAGGACAGTGGTGCCACCTGGCTAACAGGAGTAAGATTTGGCTTCTAGGCAGTGCGTGATCAGCTGCAGAAGTCAGAATGCCTTCAGAAGGCATTGATAGTATCACCCCTCCTTTAGCATTCAGGAAAGCAAAGCTGCCACTCACAGGTACTCTACAGGGTGCAGGTGCCCAGGTGCTGGCAGCGGGGGGCTGCAGGGGTGGCCTCTGTGAGAAGAGACCAGGGGGTGCCCCGTGCCGGACACAGCCGGCTCAACAGATCCACTGCAGGACACAGCTGAGCCCATCAGCCAAGTTAGTGGCACCTCTGAGAAAGCTGCCCAGCAGTGAGAAGTGAAGGAAAACGTGAGAGAAACAGCCGTGCAGACACCCAGGTCAGTGAAGAAGGAGGGGAGGAGGCGCTCCAGGCACTGGAGCAGAGATTCCCCTGCAGCCCATAGAGAGGACCATGGTGAAGCAGATTGTCCCCCTGCAACCTGTGGAGGACCATGGTGGAGCAGATGTCCACACTGCAGCCCATGGAGGACCCCATGCTGCAGCATGTGGACATGCACTGAAGGAAGCTGCAGTCTATGGAGAGGAGCCCATGCCAGAGCAGGCTTATCCTGAAGGACTGCAGCCCGTGGGAAGGAGCCATGCTGGAGCGTGGGAAATTTTTGAGGACAATGGAGTGGCAGAGGGCAACTCTTATGGACTGAGGTCAATGCCCATTCCCCATCCCCCCTGCATCGCTTGGGCGAGGGGGGAGGTGTAAGAGTCAGGAATGAAGGAGTGAACTTGAGCCTGGGAAGAAAGGGGGATGGGGGGAAGGTGGTGTTCTAATTTTTGTTTTTGTTTCTCACCATCCAAATCTATTTTAATTGGCAATAAATTAACTTTCCCCAAGTCAAGTCTGTTTTGCCCATGAGAGTAATTGCTAAGTGATCTCCTTGTCTTTATCTCAACCCGTGAATTTTTCCATCTTATTTTCTCCCCTGTCCTATTGTGGAGGGGGAGTGAGAGAGCGGCTGGGTGCATCTGGCGGGTGGAGGGGGAGTGAGAGAGCGGCTGGGTGGGCATCTGGCAGCCAGCCAAGGTCAAAATCCTTGTGGGGGGGGATCACTTACCAGCAAAGTCTGTGCTCTGCGCTCTACCCCAGAGACACAGCACCTACAAAGAGAAGAAGTTGAAACAGGTAGCCACCAATAATTCAAATTCAAAGGATTTTACTTTGCTTGCTGCTGTGCTTCAGCCTCCTTTGAATGTCCCAGTTTTGGACCCAGACAACATTTTTCTATGCATCTCATCACTTCGCTGCTCCTACAACATTACCCTATTGTGGAGCACATACATGCAGCCAAGACCTGCCCACCTGCCTGCCATGGAGTTTGCAAGGGTCTGTGGCTGAGCTACTCAGAGCTGCCCGAAGAATTTGAACACAGTATTCAAACAGAAACTGGAAATAATCATTTATCTGGCTCTGACGCCCTTCATGCTTTGGCAGGGATCACGGGTATTCAGAGCAGGCTAATCAGAGGAAATCATTATAGGAGGAGCTCCCTTATAGAGCTTACAGTACAAAGGTCCACAAACAAAGGCTTGGCAGCCACCGGAGTGCCAGAACAAAGAGCGAGGAAAGACCCAAGTCTCCCTTGCAGCCTTAGCTTGTTCCATTGCTGTCTTCAGACCGCGGTTGCTCTTTGTACACAGTAACACCAGCCAGCCCTGTTCCTAGAAAAATGCTCCCAATTCATTTTCTCTCAAATCCCGTTGCAGGAGATTCATGAGATCCAGCACTCCTGGGAGCTTTTTTTGGATGCGGCTGCTCCTTCTCTCCTGTCTGCCCAGCAGTGTGCTGCTTCTGCTGCTGCCACGGCCAAGAAATTTGAAGTTTGTGGGTACCAAGTGTGGGATTTGAGGGGACGGAGGGGAAACGGAGAGGAAAGCAGGGGAGTGGGGTGGGATGATGTTTCCAGGCAGCTTTTCTCCATTGCTCCCCCCATTCCTGTTCCCTCTCTTCCCACTCCACAGATGGATGCTAACCCCTGCAGGCTCCCCTGCCAAGACTCAGGGCCCCCAGCCTGCCCAAACCCCATCAGCTTTCCAAAATGTCCAGTTGTGCCCTACTTTCACTTTCACTTGCCAGCATTTCTGCTCCTTGCAGGGATTTTCCACTCACCAACTAACCCCAACTAGAAAGAAACAGAGGTGAAACCCTTAATAAAGCAGACAGAAATATTTCACTGCCAAGACAGGTAGTGTCCTTCACCTTTTGCTGAAGATTTCACTATCTGGTCTTGTGCAACTGAGAGATACCCTGTAAATTTGCTTTTTATATCTCCACAGGAATAGCTTTATACAGAGGAAATTTTATACATAAAAAGCAACCTCGTGCCACCTTCTCTCTTACACACTTCCTTCTCATGCGAAAGAAAGGGTGAATTAATGAAGATATAAACACAGCTTACGGTATGACTAACTACAAGCAGTTATCCTTCCAGCAGACCTTAAAGCCCACAAACCATGAAATCCCCAACTTCTTCCGTCTCCCTCCCTGCCCTCCCTCCCAGCTCAGTGGCACCCCGGGAAAGCTGTCAGAGCCTCCTCCCTGGCTCCCCTACTCACAGTCCTGCCGTCGGGCTGCCCAGCCACCACCCCCGGGAGCTGAGGGCATCAGCCACGTGCCAGTCAGTCAGACGAGCCCTCTGAACCCTTGCTCCACATGGGAAAGGTCCCCTGGGTGCAGTAAGACCTTCAGAAATAAAATACGACTGGCCTGTGAGAGCTCCTCGTGAGCTCCCAACTGCACGCCTGTACCTCTCTGTCTCTCTCGGAGTCTCTGTCCGTGGGACGTCACAGATGCCTTTCCGCTAGCCACTGACCCTTCGGAAACGGAGCTGAGTAATATTTCCTTCTGGTTATTGCGCCATACGCATGCGCATCTGCCAGGCATGAGCAGAGCGGCCAGGCACAGCTGACGGTTTTGGCAGATTCATCAGTAAAATCAACACCCCTATGAACCGGCATAGCTTACCCCTATCGCTTTGTTCCTGTCATTGCACACCAGCACTTACCTTGCCCCAATTCATCCCATCCTTCCAGTGGCCGGGGATATTCAGGACCTTCTCCTTTCAAGATTCCTGCTGGGAGCAGCTTCTGCTGAACATCATTCTTTGAAAGCCAAAAGCTGGTGTTGCCTTGCAGGGCAAACCCCAAATCTCAATGCAGAAAGCGGGAGCATCTCTCAACACGTTCTCCGTGGTGGTTATCGCACTGTTCAGAGGGGTTGCAGTACGCAGCACCGCATGGAGTGACCCAAACCAGTGCAAACCAAGCGCAGAGCCCTGCAGGGCAGGCTCAGTCAGCCCATGCAGAGCCCTGCGCTGTCCCAAGTATTTCTATTCCTTTACCTTGAGTCTGAGCCTCCGCTCTGTTTTTCCCCACAGAAATCAGAGAAGGGTTAAGAGCTTTCCAGTCTGACCTCCAGCCTTTCAGTCTAAAAGGCTGAGAGCATTTCCCAGCAGAGCTCTGAAGCATAAAGCTTAACGACAGGTCAAGTAGTACTAACTACATAAACTTGTTCAGATGCAAACATTTTTTAATTAATTTTTTTTGTTACACAAATTATGTTCAGTTGAATTGCCCAGAACACTTTTATTTCCTGATAATCTAGTCAGACCAGATCAGTAGTGGCTGAAACACATAAACCTCTGTTTTAGTTTCTGGAAAGTCTACACTCTGAGTGCATTTTATAGACATAGTATTTAAAAAAAAACCAAAACCCACAAATGTGATGATGAAGTTGAACTTTGTTTCTTCCCCGTCTGGCCTTTCTTGACTGGCTTTCAACCTCCCATATAGTATCTGGCTCTCATCTCCACAGTTGCACAACTTGTATGCTTCCCTTTGATGAGATTTATAGGATCAGGTCCCACAGGTTCAATTTTGCATATGTGAATTGTCTAGTAAAATACTCTTCTGAACTGAAGCCAAGAGCTTCAGTAGGCATGAGATATCAGCTCTAGGAAAAACATTCTGGCTTGGTAGAAAATGTTTACGTAGCTTTGCTGGAAGCAGCATACCGTCCTCTCTAAAAACAAACAACTTGCCACAAACTGGAAACTTGAGCTCACTGTAAACTGATACCTTCTGAAATCATAATTTTTTGGTTTTATCACTTTTAATTGCAATGTCATCCGTGGAGCTGTTGACAGTTAGAAATCAGATGTTCAATGTAACTGTGGTACTATATCTGTCTGTGTTTCCAGTATCTGACAGGTCTTGGAGCAAACATTCTATATGTAGCCCTGCAAGATCACGTTCCTGCACAGTCAGCAGAGGCACCCGAGTGTGGTTTCCCTGCATATGTCAAATGATTTATCATGTATAAAGAAACCATGGTCCAGCAGGTAGGATTACTTATTTTCCCCCCAGGAATTTAAATTCTCGTTCCCTTCTTCTCTTCAGAGGAAATGCACAAAAAAGTGACGTTTCACCCTTTCTATGTGTCTATCTGCAGACACACAGCAGCTCTGTCCCAGCTTCCGACCACTCCAAGGTTTGATGCGCGAGTACTGATGCTACGGCATGGGTACACCGTGCTCACAGGGGTCCTGCAGCACGGGACCAGGCTGGCAGCGCCTCATGCTTCTACCTCAAGATGGGGAAAATCCCCCAAACCAGTACCTAAGGCTGTGGGACTCAGGCTATGTTGGGGTGATGGGGCTCACCTGGTTCTGCAAGGTCTTCTGCAGGTTGGTTCCCCAGCCACCCCCACCGGGGCCTGGCTGCAGGGTGCTGCGGGAAGGTGTGCCAGGGGGTTCGGCTTCAGCCTGGAAACATTTCCAGATCTCACTTGAAACCACACTATCATTTAAAGCCAGTACCTCCTCCTGTAGGTTGTGATGGTTTTCCCAGTGAGACTGGATTTCCTGTTGGACAACGTCCAGCAGCTTGTAAATTAAACTGCGGGAAAGGAGGGGGAAAACGAGCCCTGCAACCACACGGCTGCTCTCCCAGCTTAATTTAGCACAGGAACAGAAAGCAGTCGTAACAAGAATAATAATTCTCAATTGCTTTGGGAAAAAAGCCACACTTTTTATTTCCAAATCCTGATGGTGAATTTTACATGTTTGGGTAGATTACATCGGTTTTGTAAAGGCTATTTTGGTTTTACTCTAAGTACATAAATGCTTGATACAAAAGATTAAAAATGCTCCACGTTCTGCTCTTCCTCTTTCCAGCGGTCATTTGAGGACTCTCAACATACTACTCCCCATCTTTTAGGAAAAGCTTAACAATTGATTGGAAATAGCTAATTGCTGTTTTATCTGGACATAACATTGCCACATTAATAATGTAAACCAAAGTAATCCAATAACGGAAACCTTTCTTATGTCAATAGTTCAAATGAGCATTTATGTATCGATTCAGTAAGACATTTGACCGCAGATTTAAAGTTAAAGCTCTGACATGAAGTCTTTCATGTCTTCTTACAGCACCAAAAGATGCACTTATTAAGGAATCTGCCCAAGTCTCATCAGTCATTTTGTCTAACTAAAGGAGAAAGTGTATTTCACTGGAGTTGGGCCAAATTCTGAATTTTCAACTTCACTGGTAGTACCAGGTAAGGAGGGGGGCTGGGGAGTTGGGGGAGGGATCAGCATCTACTTTGTCATGTTCTTGTGGATATTTAGCTGATTTTTTTTAATGTGTTTGTACATTTTGAAATGTCATTGTAGAAAAATAAAATTAAAAATTGAAACATTATTTCAAAGCAAAATAAACTTATTCTGCTTATACAATAATCAAGCAAAACATTCTGACCTTACTTTGTTAATATTTGAATTTCAAAGGGTTTTCAAATACCTTCTCGTTAACCTGAATCTGCACTTTCTGGTGAATGAAGTTTTAGCCCCCCACCCCCTCCTTTCCAATTCATCTACCTTATTTCTCATTTGATCTCCCCACCCATTTCCCTTCATAATGCTTGTCCACAGCACGGCTATAACAACGCTTCGGTTTGAAACCTGCATTTGGCTTCCATGTATTGGACTAAGTTCTGCAATATGCTCCCTTCCTCTATTTGCCAAATTAGGAAATTAACAAACAGTGTACACACACAAACACACACACACTATTTTACTGAGGGATGGGCTAGGCTGCAAAATTAGGATCTTGGTTTCAAAGACACTCTGCGGGCAAAGCAAGCTTATTTCAGAGAACCAGATTGTTCTGCTAAAAAAGAAAAGGGCAGAGACAGATGTGACACGCTCATCCCGATTGGCAAGCTTAGGAACACTTGCAGCAAGGTTTAGGCTCAGGCTCATCCTCATTTGCAGTGATTAAAAGAATAAGAGCATGGCCTGCTTTTGGTAAGATCAAAGGTATCAGAAACAGAGTAAGTAGATTTTATCTTCTCCTGTAAGTTCTGATGGTTTTCTCAGTAAGTCTTGATTTCTTGTTGGACTACTTCCAGCAGTAACTGTAGTTTGTGTGTAAGATAATCTGAAAGGGGGATAAAAAGGAAGAAAGTTTAGTCTGGAGGAAATCTTGCGATATGGCTGAAAATCAGAGCATCAGCACTGATGGCTGGAGCACTTTATGTCAGAAGATCACTGTATCTGTTTCCTTTCTTGCTGTATGTTTTCTTCTATTCACTGGTTACTGGTACACCTCAGCCCAACGTCGAATCAAAAGAAAACAAGATTCATAACTGAAATTATAAATTAAACTCAAAACTGGGCTCTTGTTTCTGAGTAAATCATTGTGCCACCAGGGCTACTGCCAAAGGAAATCTGTGCTAGACGTTGGATGGGGTGGAGATGTATTTCATTTACACACCCACATCTGTGCCAAAAACCGTCCTGGCCTCTTCACCAAACAGATAGCCCACAGGTGGCACCATCTTCTCCTACCAGTCCTCTCCCCATACTTTCATACTTTCAGCAAGTATGCCTGTGCACAGGGTTACAGTGTCTGCCAGTCAGTCTCTCCATCCCAACTTTTGATCTTGTTGCTCAGCGTCAGCCAATTTTGACCGAGAGGTGGTGATCCCGAAGATATGATAAAGTTTAGTAGAAACCAGGGCTGGGGTGCGAAAGCAACCCTCTCTGTTCCCCCTGTTGGTAGACCTCAGCCCTGTCCTTTTTAAAACAAAGCATCAAGCTGCCTTATCAGTATATTCACAAGCCAGGCAGACACAACCCGTGCCTGGCCGCCAACCACCCGCAGCACAGCCCACCCCCTCGTCTCTTCGGCTGCGGAGGCTGTGCCTTGGGAAAGCCATTGAAGGGGTGGCAGGGGTAATGATTTAGGTTTCATGAGGTCTGTTGGTCATGGAGCGACTTGCATTAGAGATGGGCCCTGGGAACAAACCAACACCCCCACCCCTGAGCGTGTTTAGGTCCACAATACTGAAACTCGAACGCGTACTTACAAAATGGGCTACGGCAACGACTTGACATTTGCCTATGGATTATGAGGTAGTAGACTGGAAAACCACTTAAAACCATGGTGCATCCAATGCTAATGTTCACAGGGTCCGAGTAGAAAGACATTGCCACTGTGAAGAGGCAGATGATGGTAAAAGAGACAGGAACGAACAGGGGAACCTGGGGAAAAGAGCACAGAAGACTCTCAGGCAAAACTGATGGCTGTAGCAAATCAGCCTCCATATGTGCCAGCACACACTGTATTCATTTCTCCATCTTAAAGAAGATGAGAAAAATCATACATCTGTCCTGCACGCTGTTTCTGTACAATCAGTTGTGAACAAGTAGGATGCATAGAATAAAAATTGGCTTGCACCACCCTCGGAGCCCAGTGTACCCTGTGAGGTGCATACCTCCTTCCTAATATAAGCCTCACCTCACAACTGGAAGCCAAGCGGGGTGGAAGTCACCTATATCCCACTGCTCTCTGAATGTACTGCACCTGTGCATGCACATGCACACGTACCTACTTGCCACCTGTGGCAACCGCTGGTGGAAAATCTGAAGCCAAGAGTAGAAGCAGTGCTTTGACACAAACTGTTCTTTGGTTATAACACTCGTGACTCATTTTGACCTGCCTCCAGCTTGCCTGAGACTTATAGTGGCCAAAACAGGATAAACCAGACTCCCTATCTCCATAGCACCTGCATCAAGAACACGAGTTTCAACGACACCCTGATGAAAGACCAAAGAAGCAGTCAGCACTTCAGCCTTACCCTGCTGTTGGGTGAGCCAATTCATCTGGGTTATTCAGAGAGTAAATTGGAAGACTGTAATAAATAATAAAACTGTGAAACATGCCCTCAGTCTTTGGATCCAACCTCAGCCAAGTTACTCCTCGCCGTAGCTGACAGAATGAAGGAGCTGCTGGTCTCACCTAGGGTGACAATCTCTTTTCCGGTTACAGAGATCCTATTTTGGATGCTGGCCATGCCGAGCTGGAAGAGATCAGTTGCTCTAGCGATGGCAGCCATCCAGCCACCAAACTTACGTGCTCTTGCTGTCTTTCCAACCAGACCATCCCCTGCCAGCCTCTCCTACGTGCATGCACTCAAGCTGCACATCTGCTCGAGAGCTGTGCGAGAGGTCTGCTTCCTCCTCTTACCAGTGTTTTCTCACCAGTTTTAACTCAAAATGCTATAGGGGAGAAGTACCACCGGCACAATCACGTGTATTTTATGATTTGTTCTCCGTAAGCTAGTGGCAGAAGACCACCTTTCTCTGGCCACTAGAGCGCAGCACATGCCCACACCACCTGCGCGCAGCCCTTCCCTCTTGCAGATAGCTGGGCTTCGGGTTTGAAGTGGTTATAAAAACTAGAGGGGGGCGGGGGGAAATCAACCAAACTGAACAAAACCCCAGCATTTCCCTCCCTCACTTAATCTGCTTTTAGGAACCATTAAAAGCCTAAATCTCTGTCTAAACCAAAATGGGGCAAAATCTCAGCAGCTGAAAACATCACCAGTGCTATCCACTAATAAACTTCCCCTGAGAAGCGTGGTTTAAAAGAAAAAGACAAAACTTATTTAAAATCTGGTTCTGGGTGAGTACACGAGTGCAGCCAGCCAAAAAACTGGGAAGCTTCAAGGTCTCTGCTAAACATGCTGTCTCCAGCAAAGACTGAGAAGAAAAATTACCCCAAACGCCATCAGGCCTCCTGTGGCTCGTGGAAGAGCCCTGGGAGCCACGGGAAGCGTTTCTGTCCACTGAGCTTCTCGCCGATCGGCTGCCCAGTGCCTGTGGCCTCAGAGGTCTCCTCTCCTCCCCAGGGGCTGGCTGGTGGCACCATGCACACACGACTGGAGGCAGGAACAAACTGTGCACGCCTCGAGTACCGCCCCGACCAAACTCCTTCTGCACATTATCTGGCAGCGGGAAAGGTGACCCGAGTGCAAGAAAGCTGCTCCAGCACCAACTCCAGCTTGGACATGAGGTGACCGACTGGTCCCCATGAGCAGAATCGCAGCACTCAGCAGCGTGAGAAGGGCCACTGGAGGCACCCAGCTGGAGGCTAAGGAAAGGCACGAGAGGACAAGGCGTCCTCCAACTTTCCACTGAGGAGGGGGAATTGAATCCCCTTGCTTCCCCCCTTCCCTTTGCCCACTTTTAACACCTCTGCTTATGGTCACCAGTCCGAATGTGCTGGAGCTTTGCAGGTGCACAGGCAGGGCGGTGCCTGTGCAGTAAATCCTGTACTCTCCTGCAGACTTGTCCCGCCAGCAACCAGGAAAACAACAGGTGCACCAGCAGCACTGGTTGGAAACCAGCATGGGAGAAGTCTGGATGCTGCATGTGTCAGCCAGCTCCTCAAACCCCACCGGCCGCCTGGGCTCTTGGTACAACGGGCGGCCCGCAAAGGTCACACACAGCTGGAGGCTCACAAAGCCATTCTCCTTCCTCTCCCTGGGATAGGAGGGCAGGTCCTTCTCTACGGGGCCACACACTGCATTGGCCATTAGCTGCTGTTAGCTGACTGCTGAACAAAACGCTTTGTGGTATGCATGCACACGCTGGGCACATCCTCGGGGCCCGCAGCAGCAATACTTGCACGCAAGCTTCTTTACACTATGCAATATTTTTATGCCAGGAGATGACTCCCCTTGAGTCAGGTTTGCTCCCAAGGTCCCTCCAGCCGTGCTCTTTTCCCCCAAGCCCTTCTGCTTCTCAGCTTGAGCTGAGACTTACCTACCATTGAAATAACACCCAGGCAAGGGTCCCTCCTCGCAGGCTCCCTACATGCCTTACTGAGCAGCAGGGATTAGAGCCTAAGCCCCTTAGAGCCTAAAGGCAATCATTTGCTAATAATTAGAGCATGACATGGCCATAAGGGAGAGAGAAGTGACAAGCCTGTGCATTCCTGGCTGTTAGATACAGGCCATGCGTTACCTTGAACGGGCTGTGCAGCTCCGGGTGACGGTGGCGATGGACAATGAGCCCGAGGGTGGCTAATCCTATGAAGAGCCATCGGGAAAAGCTGAAGAAGTTCATTAGATGGTAGATATCTCCGATACACACCATGGCAGTAACCAAAGGGAACTGAGCATTGTGAAGATGAAATACAGTCATTAAAGCCTTACTACGGTCCTCGGACTAGAAAGGGTAATATGGATCACCTCCTCCAGCCCCCCTGCAATCACAGGCAGCTACTTCACAGCCCCAACATTTCAGAGGTCAGAGCGCTTTACAAAACAGTGTCACAGACTGAAGGCAAAAGGCCTAAACGCACTATTATGATGTACTACAGAAAGGAGCAATCCTTTCAAAGATCAACAGCATCTTTGATCCTTTATGTCCTAGGCAGGGCAATTAAAACATGCATGATCCAAAAGCATGCGCTGCCAGTACAAAGGCTACCTACAAAGATACCTGCTAAGTTTCTAGCAGGTCAGCCAAGCTGCAAGAGGCACTGCCTAACAGTTAGGATGGAGCTGGACCATTGCCGGAAAAAAAACAAACCAAAGCTGAGAGCATCTCTGCAAATGCTCATTCCCTGCATTTCCACTTCACCTGGGAATTTCAGTTTTCCAAATAGCCAAAGCCTGGCAGAGGTGTTTTCATAGGACAATATCAAGCAACAACTGTGGCAGACGGTAGGGACAGTACTTAAAAAAGGTGTCCAAGGCTATAAGGCAGGGACTTCAAGGTAGTGGGTTTCGATACCACTGCTGGCACAAGGGGACTTAATACTTTGCAGCCATTTCCAGTAGTCCATCATCTTTATTTTTCGGAGGCTGACTTAGTGTCTCAACACCATTGAAAATTCCTCAGCTTCTCCACGCTTTGCAAGAAAGCCAAGACTACAAGAACAGGGCATGTCACACAGCCAGATCTCCTTACCATTAACATGACAGCAGGAAGGGGTGTATGCCTTCGAATGTGGATCATGGAGAAGAGAGGAGGCCACTGTCCTTCCCTGGAAGCCACAAACAGAGTCCTAGGAAAAGACAGGGAGCCCTATGCATTAGCATCCCACATCCAGACTAGAAATGAGAAGATCAGTCACTGGACTGACCCGAGGCCACAAGGCACTCCCCCCGGCCCCAGCACAGATCTGCTATTCAAGGCCACAGTTTTGCCTTTAGCTGCAATTTTGGGGCATTTGGAAGAAAAACCGAATGTTGAATTCCCATAGCTCTCCCAGGACCAGTTAGTTCAACGCAGCGCAGAGCCCACCAGCAGGACCATTGGCAGCATCCCCTTGGGTGGCCCGTTAGCAGAGACCTTCAGGCGAGTCCAAAGTGACCATGAATGGGTTCAGGCTGGAAACAGAAGCAATAAAGTTTCTTGCCATCAGAGAAGGGGTTAATCTTTCCAGTAGGAAGTGGAGGGGTGACAAACTTCAATTCTTTATAAAAGAGGCTGGTGAGTTTATGAAAGGGGATTGTCAGTCTTGATGCCTATATTCATATATATATATATATAAAAAAAAATACATATATAAAAAAATATATATAAGAAAATAAAGTGCAATTTCCTCAAAAAATAGAGGATTTTCAATCCTCTGGCCAGCTGTTGGAAAACATAGTTTGGTGTACTGCCAAGAGGCCAGCTACACACAAGACCAGCTACAAAATGACAGCAGAGAGCTCCTTGCCTCCATCCCTCCTTTGACTCAAAAAAGGGCAATTAGGGAGAAGGTATTGAATCCAATTTTATAAATTTAATATCCACAAACAAACCATGCCAGAGCATCAGCTGGGCTGGAGCAGGGCCCAAAGCAGCTGGGGTATGAGTGTAAAACTGGTTTTATTGCTGTCTCTGTGTTTTTGCAGGGGTGTGGCTGGCCAGCAGCCAGGGAGGCCCCATCACTGTTTATATGGCCTTTCTGCAGTGATTATGTTAATGGTGCCAGGAAGGGGGAGAGAAAGGCGATAGGGATACGCAGAACCCCTGTGCTGTCCGGGGACCTCTCATCCTCAAAGAAAACCACTATCTAGAGGAGCTAACAGGGAGGATTCTCCACACCTGTATTTAATACAGGACTTTGGGGTAGCAGATCAAATAACTCATTAGTTTTCACGCTATGAAACATCCCTTTCATATCAACTGATTTTTCCTTTTGCGATCAAATCTGTGAAACAGAACCGGCTCCAGAGAGTTTGCTCAGCTCCTCCTTTTGCGATCAAATCTGTGAAACAGAACCAGCTCCAGAGAGTTTGCTCAGCTCCTGGGGACCAGCATGACGTGCTTCTCCGTGAGCTCTGCCCTCCACTCCAATTTCAAGGCTCCCATAAGGACGTTCAGTGTAGTAGCCAGTGAAACCAGCAAGATAATTTTTCCATGGAACAAAGCTTTTCTTATTGCTGCAACAAGACTTGTTGAGCCTCAACTATTGCTTTAGGAATAGCCTGTCCCTGATAACATTTCACTGACCTCAAAGCAAAGTCCTCGAGGGAGAGTTTGCCTTCAGCCAGAGATCCTCACAACAGAGGGACCCTGTGCCCTGCAGCAGAGCAGCTGGGTGAACCCAGCAAAAGAAGACTCGGTCTCACTGAGCAGCTGCCAACATCAACAAAGCCTCTAGTTCACCAGAAACACTGACATTTCACTTTAAACTGCGGATTTAAACTAAAGGGTGGGGGGAAAAGATAAAAATCTTTCTTTGTGACCAGCCCTAGATACCAGTCTGGACCTGGCCAGAAATAGAAAGGGTAGACAGCCAACAGGGATCATCCTGTAGTTGACATCCTGGGAGTCAAAGGCTTTATTTTTCCCACAAGAGTTGCTAAAATGCCATCGCGTGGGTGGGCAGTTGCACAGGTCGCTGGTGCTTCCCTCCAATTCAGTAAGCCAAAAGAGTAATAAATTCTTATGGACATGACCTTGAAAATGTGAAGATTCCTCCATTCATGGTTCCAAAGCAGGACAGTGCGACAAGGACAGGGACCACGGAGATCAGGCTTTTGAAGGCTCGCTGCACAAAGCTCTGGAGAAAGAGCAAGCATGACTTTAGGAATATGTGGTGATCTCTAGACAACATCAGATTCAAAAGAACGAAAACTTCTTCCACTGAAGGAGTAAAATATAACTCATAAACCTTGCCTTTTCTACTGTAATCTGCAGGTTATTTTTCATTATCTTTTAGGCAAGACTAAAAGAAGTTACTGTTGCCCAATAATCCAGACAAATGACAAAGCAATAAAGCGTTTTATAGGAAAACCATCTCCGAAACACTTGCCATGACCACCCCTTCATCATAAGCTGACCACACTGAGGAAATATAACGGTAGGGGTGACGACTCACCACAGCCACAGCAGGAGAAGCCAGAACATCTTGTGTTCCCAGGACTGTGTAATAAGAGACGTTGGTGAGCATGTACCCCACAATTACCGTGATCACGGACACGATGACAGCCAGGGGAATATTTCTACAAAAAAGGGGAAGAGAGACACACAAAGAACAAGCTGTTATCCCTTGTTATGCACAGTATTACTGCAGATTGCAGCTGGCATTGGTTAGGTGAACCCACAAACTTATTCCCTCCCATACTGCGTTTGGGAAAGCCACGGTACCGCAGAGGCTGGTAACCCAAGACGACTTCTTCCCAGCCTTACCGTTCAGGTCTGACCAACTCTTCACGCACAAAGCTGGTCTGAAACCTGCACGGTGGGAAGAGACAGGGGGAGAGTTTGAGCCATGTCTCGGACACCAGTCTGCTGCCCATGAAGTGCCCTCCCGTCACACCTACCAGCCTGAATATGCGAACATGCCTGCGTAAAAAGCCAGGGGTAGCTTATCCAAAACCAGCGACTGTCTGTCAAAAGCATCCTGGAAGTTCTCGGTGTGGCCTGCAGAAGAGATAACGGACACGGAGCAGGGAAACGTCAGAGATGGGCTTCCTTCCTGTGGGATAACATGCCTTGTACCTCTTGCCCACACCTGGGAAGAATGCTTGTGACTTCCTCGGAGCCAGGTATTCAGATTTGTTTCATTGCTTTAATTTGCAGTGCTGTGCTGACGCATTTACTTCACAAACAGTGACAGAACAAATCTGTCCTCCGTCCAGCTACGGGAAACATTTCAGGAAAGGCAACGGTGGCGGCTAGTTCCTTTTCAGACAGAACCTGCTGTGGGAACGGGAGATCATGGAGACGAAAGGACCCAAGTTGTCCTGTCCTTTCTTTAGGCCCAAAATTAATTCGCTGGGTTGACCCCCCCTCTTCCACCCCCCCCAGCCCCCTAAGCATCTGGATGCACACTCCTCTTTGATGTGGTGCAGCCAGCGAGGCGGCTAATTCAGCCCTCACTGTGCTCCCTCCTGATCCCGCTGCTGGAGCGCTGACCCCAGCCCTACGCTGGCTGAAGCATGGGGGGGGGGGGGGCGGGGCGGCCCCCCGCCCGCCGGGCCCCCCACTCCGGGCACACTCCCTGCCCGCCGCACCTGCCAGCCACCGAGGCTCGCCCGCAGGAGGAACTGAGGACACAGAGGGCAAAACAAATAAAATTTAAAAAGTAGAGGTGGCTCAGACAGTGATCCCGTTTTACCAACTCCCCCAATTTTCCTAAAAGTTCTCTGCTTGAAATAACACCACCAAAAAAAAAAAAAAA
The DNA here is from genome assembly GCF_000699145.1 of Aptenodytes forsteri. Lineage (NCBI taxonomy): Eukaryota > Metazoa > Chordata > Aves > Sphenisciformes > Spheniscidae > Aptenodytes > Aptenodytes forsteri. The sequence goes on along the minus strand of NW_008796213.1, from coordinate 4,316,233 downwards.
AAAAAAAAAAAAAATCAAGATTTTGGATATGAACCATATTTTATCAAACTCCAGAAAAAACTAGGGAAGGGAGAAACACCTAATGGCCTCTCATTCAAAGGAAGACCAATAAAAAACACAGTCAAAAGGAGTTGTATTTCCAACATTTTCAAATCCAGGTGGCCCAAGGTTTGGTTCCACATCTGTATTCAGTTCTCCATATCAAATTCTCTTTAAAAGTAAAGGGTGTGGAGCTCGCCTAGTTGGGATTCACCAGGAAAGGGGTGAAATGGCATGGAGCACATGGAGAAAGTCAGGCCACTTCTATGGAATTGCCTCTGCAAGGAGATCTGTGACGAGATTTGGGCATTTGGGTTTGAAACGCTGGCCCAGCAAGTCTCTAAAACAAACCTGAGCCAAAGGGAAGGTAATGGCAGAGGAAAGGACAAGGGTGTAACCAAAAAAAGTAGAACAAGGCAGGGGAATCAGGCAAACTGATTTAAAAGCACAAAACTGATTTTTAAGCACAAAAAACAAGTCAAAAAGAAAATAGATTTGAAGAAAACTAAACTAAAATATGGGAGTGGGCCTATTGGAGTAGTCTTTTTATGTTCTAAAATGATTGCTGATAAGTGATGGTGCATGAAAAGGATTTATCGTCTGCAGTACATTAATGAGTGATTTACAGTCCCCCATGAGTCACGTTAAATACAACCTGTAGATTTGAAGAAAACTAAACTAAAATATGGGAGTGGGCCTATTGGAGTAGTCTTTTTATGTTCTAAAATGATTGCTGATAAGTGATGGTGCATGAAAAGGATTTATCGTCTGCAGTACATTAATGAGTGATTTACAGTCCCCCATGAGTCACGTTAAATACAACCTGTCATATTGGGGTCTCTTGGTGAATTCTCCCCTCCAGATGTCACCAGCACTTATCCTCCTCGCTGAAGGAGGACGGGTGCCAGGGCTCCAGATTGTCATTTGAAGGCATGCCTCACAATAATGGCTCAGGATTTCTAGCTGCGGGGCAGTCCTTCGGTTTAGAAGTGCTGCCAGCCCGAGGGGATCTTTGCATGTTCAAAGGAGCCAGCTCCAGACATCAGAAAGGAACATGAATGTGGAACCTGCTGCCTGTGTTGTTTTCTCTGCAGAGGAAGGTAACAGCATGAAGAGGGAGCAGGCTTTATCCCCTGAGTGGGAATGCCTTGGGCTTTTCTATAAACTGAGGCTTGGATTAAAGCCATTACTCTTGTGTCATTCCCGGAAGATACTACTGGCAGGTTTTTTTCCCCCACTCTGGATGTGAGTGTCCAATCCTGCACGAGTCCACTGTAAGTTTACTAAGCTACCACCCATCTCAATTAGGAGGTAAAAACCCGTTAGCTTAAGCCACAGAAAGGTTAGAGATGCAGTTACCAGGGCTCAGCTGAGGGCTGGTAACTCATTACACAGCTGTGACTGGCTCGGGTCACCATGGGATGCCGTCACACATCCCTGATGTCCATCAAAATTGTGCTGCTTTGGAAGGTTTTCGAGCCACGCTGAAAAAAGGCAAGTCTGACACCAAAGAAAGGCCATCTGCAGAGGAAGGTGCCTGTATGACCCTGGGTAGGCTCACACAGCCTCAGGCACTGAGGCTCGCTCAGTTTCGGAGAAAGCACAGCTGAGCCAGTTGCATCAGCCCAGTGCAATGATGCAGCTTAGTGCCAACTACCCTGGTCTCAGCTCCCAGCTAATTCACATCCAGCACACAGGCAGAGAAAGCTCCTGCCAGCTATAGGAGGACCACACTTGTCACTAGGGACTGATAAAAGCCGTGACAGGCAGGCATGTCGAGCACCATCCCTCAGCCACGCAGCAGCACACCTACCCTGGGCCAGCAGCATCATCCCTGGCACGATGATGAGTGCAAGAGCCAGGAGTTTGATGATGGAGAGAGCCGTCTGCAGCCGGGCACTCCAGGTGACACTCCAGGAATTGAGGGTGAGGACCATGTCTGGAGAGGAGACCACACTGCTACAGCTGTAGCCCATGCTTGATGCACACAGGAAAAAAAACACAGCAGTGCTCCCTGCTCTAGGGATGCTAGGGAGAAGGCTGCATCTTTACAGAGAGGATGCCCGGGATGAGAGATGTCAGAAAACATTACAGGTATGGCTCAGTGTGTAGCATTTGAAGGGGGAGCTGAGTTATGATCCTAAGAGGGACCAAGAGCCTGGTTCCTGTTGGGTGATCCATGCCTGCCTGGGGGGAAGGTATAAGTTTGCAGGGACATCTCAGCAGCCCTCTTCACAGCGGTCCCCGTGCCAACACCAACACCAGCCCGGAGCAGGGAGGACAGCTTCACAGGCTGGGTGCACCAGGCGAGGAGTCCAAAACCTTGAGCCTTACACCCTCAACCCAGGTGGCATTTGCACACTTATACATGAAGAGTTTCTACTCCCATACTTGGCATAATCCCCCCGACCTAGGGCTCCAGCTGGTCAACAGGGAGGCCCATTCCCCTTCTTGGAGAACATAGTGGCCCCAAACCAGCACCTTGGATCAGGAAGTTTTGGGTGGCCAAGGAGGTAAGACAGGGCCCCAATCCCACAGTTATCCCAGAAGATAGCACCCCATAAGTGCCCCTGGTCCAGGGCAGAGAGGCTCGGAGATCGGCATTCCCATAAAAGTTAGTACTTACAGTACCCCAGGAGAGACACGAGCTTCACAGCAGGGACAGGAGCTGCACAGGGGGCAAAAAACGGCTCCAGCATGTAGCGTCCAAATGCCAAAGAAACCACAGCGCTGTTGGCAGGCCTGGGGGGGGGAACCGAGCACAAACTGTAGTCTGTGGACAGCCAAAAAATGGCATGATGTAAAACTGCACAAAACTCGGGCGGGGGGGAAGTTTCCCCACCCAGCTTAATCCTGCTCTCCCATGCAGATGGTGAATTCCCGTAGAGTCTTTTTCATAGGTTTTTCTCAGTAAATGGATTAAAAATCACATGCTGCAAAAAGATTAATTCCCAACTTGAAAGCAAAAGTTGAGATTAATCATACTGAGCAATGCAGTGTGGTTCATATGTCCTGCTTCCTCTCAGCTTACATGAAGGACACAGGTTATTGAGAGGTGAGGACTTTCTTTTTAAAGTTAAAAAAGAAGTCATTTACAATTTTCTAAAATACCTGGACTTGTGCAAAGCATTTGACACCGTCCTGCACAACATCCTTGTCTCTAAATTGGAGAGACATGGATTTGACGGATGGAGCACTCAGTGGATAAGGAGTTGGCTGGATGGTCGCACTCAGACAGTTGCGGTCAATGGCTCGATGTCCAAGTGGAGACCAGTGACGAGTGGCGTTCCTCAGGGGCCGGTATTGGGACCAGCACTGTTTAACATCTTTGTCGGCGACGTGAACAGTGGGATCGAGTGCACCCTCAGCAAGTTTGCTGACGACACCAAGCTGTGTGGTGTGGTCAACATGCCTGAGGGAAGGGATGCCATCCAGAGGAATTTGGACAGGCTTGAGAGGTGGGCCCATGTGAACCTCATGAAGTTCAACAAGGTCAAGTGCAAGGTCCTGCACATGCGTCGGGGCAATCCCAAGCACACATACAGGCTGGGCAGAGAATGGATTCAGAGCAGCCTTGAGGAGAAGGACTTGGTTTATGAGAAGCTCAACATGACCCAGCAATGTGCACTTGCAGCCCAGAAAGCCAACTGTATCCTGGGCTGC
>NW_008796213.1:4300514-4312242 GCF_000699145.1 Aptenodytes forsteri | reverse complement strand
ACAGGCTGAGAGAGTTGGGGTTGTTCAGCCTGGAGAAGAGAAGCTCCGAGAAGACCTTATCGCAGCCTTCCAGCACCTGAACGGGGCCTACAAGAAGGCTGGAGAGGGACTTTTTACAAGGGCACGTAGTGATAGGACAAGGGGTAATGGCTTTAAACTGAAAGAGGGTAGATTTAGATTAGATATTAGGAAGAAATTCTTCACTATGAGGGTGGTGAGGCACTGGAACAGGTTGCCCAGAGAAGTTGCGAATACCTCATCCCTGGAAGTGTTCAAGGCCAGGTTGGATGGGGCTTTGAGCAACCTTGTCTAGTGGAAGGTGTCCCTGCCCATGGCAGGGGGGTTGGGACTAGATGATCTTTAAGGTCCCTTCCAACCCAAACCATTCTATGATTCTATGATTATTTAACTCAGGGCTAAGCCAGAAAGTTGTCTCCACAGGAGAACCTGAGAAAGTTTCACGATGAAAACAGAACATCTGAAATAAATCTGGCATCTATTGTCAGTCTCTGAAAAATACCAGGGCTCTTGGAGGATACCAGCTGCCAGAGAAGAGATATTTTCTTCAAGTACAGATCACATTGAACACATGTAACTATTTACTCATTATGCCTTCTTCTTTTTATCACTGAAAATCTTTAAAAGTTGTTCAGATTGTTTCTACTCTTTCCTTTACAAACTGCCTAGGCTGTTACCTGGCACCGTAACTTTTGTTTTTTTAAATCGTCACAGCATCCAGCAAAAGGCAAACAAACAAAATCTCTTACCTGATAGCAAAAAACTCTGCCCACAGGAATAAGAAACTTGGCAGAGGCCCTAGTGTCTCCAAAATGTAGATATAATGTCCTCCAGACTTGGTGATTCTTGTTCCAAGCTCTGCATAACACAAGGCACCTGGAAAAGTTCAGGTAGAAATGCATTGAGTAAATCATCCCATGGATTTTCTCTTTTCTGGGTGACTTTCAGGGATTCAATGAATCTGTTTAAAATAAGTAGTGAATTAGAGGAAAAAAAGGGGGTTTAGAACTACTCTTCCCTATTTTTGTGTGCTACAGTGTTTTGAAGTAAGTTTTGAAGTAATTGACTTTTCTGTCAGAAGGAAAGAAATTATCCGTTTTCTGGTTAATGACACAACTTTTCCATGGAAGTTTCCATGTGAAAAGGTGTGTGATAGAAACGTTGCACTAAGCTACAAGAGATTTCCTTCGGAAAACATCCTGAAGGTTTGGGTTCTCGCTTCTCCTCACAGCTAGACTGGTGAGATGGTGCTTACAAGGCAGTTACAGCAGCTCAGCCGACAGGCGATGGCTGAACTAGTCATTTCAACCATGTTTTTGATCACAGACCACATTCCTGTGTCCTTATCTTGCATCTTCACATAAATATCTTCCTTCATTCGAAGACACCAGACAGAGGACCAGCAAGGGCATCTCCTCTGAGAGGGACGACCTGCCACTGGAGGAAAAGAAGGCCCCAGTGGTGCAGAGCAAGGGAAGCGTCCTTATGAGAGGCTCAGTCAGTCTCTTCTCTCATGTTCATGTTCAAGTGCACCAACAGACCTGGGGACTGCCTGCTCCTGCCTTGACAAGCGCCTCTGCACCTCCCTACCCCTGCACCGGGGCACAATGAGAAACCCCGGGAGAGGCACGCTAGGGAAGACAGCTTAAAACTTTCAGGCAAATGGATAGAAACCTTTATGCCTCCACCTGTGCCAAAAAAAAATCCCATCTGTGTTTTCTCTATAGAGCAATTCATCATGCCATTTGAATGTGTTTTAGTATGAATCTTAAGCCTTGCCTACACTGGATTCACTTGTTAGGTTAAACATCCTTTGTTCACCAAAAGAAATAAAACACTTCACTTCTTTGAGCACAACTCTCCTTGCAATGGGGTGAGTGCTGCTGGGATGTGACCCTGTGGGGTAAGACCATCTCTAGCTGTGCTATCTACTTCTTTGCCCAGCTCAGGAAGCTGTGGAGGGAGAGCGCAGCGGAACCCTGTGGTGGTATGGCCGTGCCTCCAAGTCCCATGGCGATTGTGCCATATTCAGGTCATGACGATGGTGAGGACCTCAATTTTTCCTGCCTCTCTGTTGGCAAATTTGTGCAGAATCCCTGTTCAAAGTGTCTAATATAGGCTGACACCTCGTCTTATTTATCCCAGTGGGTCTTTTTACATGCTTCAAGCATGCATTTAAGCGCTTTGCTGAACTCATGCTATGGGACTTACATAGATGCCATACTTGAAAGAAAAAAAGCATAAAAGCAAGCAGGCCTTTTTAATGTACTGCAAAAAAAGTGTCAGAGGAATGATCAGGGGAGGTCATCAAGCTGATAAAAGGGAAGAACAAACCAACAAATTTGGCTACAAAATACAATAACTTGGTAAAGAGGCTCCCGAGGCCCTTCCAGCAGAGTCTATCAAAGGATGCAACGGAGAGAGAAACCTTTCCAAGTGCAGAGCTTGGGCTATGTGATCAGCACACACGTTACCATTTATTGCTCTGCTCAGTTAAAAGAAACACCATGCTCACATTATATTTTAAGATTTTCTTTGAGCAAAAGTATATCCTTCGCCAAACAACCACATGTAGGCTGCAACATGAAATATCAGTATGCATATGCTAAGAGCAGGAACCACACTTGTTGCCGTATTAACAGTTGAATGTCTCCTTTTCTAAACTTGCGTGTACATGTCACAGTGCCAAAGTGGTTTTTTTCCCCACATGGAGTATTTCTCCTTCCTTGTTTTTTTTTCTCTAAGTTATGACAGAAGAAGAACTTTGAAGTCACCCACTGAAATAAACATCAGATTTCTCCCCAGAGCTGAGAGATCTTGCAGCTCTCCTAACAGCACCTTTAGAGCATTTCTGAGATGGTAATTTTATACAGTTAATGAAGGAAACTAAAAGCCATATGTTTTATCCATCGTAACTTTAAGAGCTACATTATTTCAGAAGAACTAGAATGAAACTGTCATTAAAAAGTCAACCCTTTGTGAGAAAAGGCTGGTATTAAATGCCAGAAACCGAGCCAAGGGTAACGCACGGAAAGCAGGGCTGAACTGATCTGCTCAATCTCCTGCCCCAAGGCAGCATCAGACATATCCAAACCATTTCTGACAGACACCCAGACACCAGCCCCTGGCTGGTGGATACTCTGCAGCTCCCCAGGCAGTCTGCTCTGGTGCTTCTCTATCCTCACCGACAGAAAGGGGATCCCTTATGGCATATTAAGACTGTCACTTCTTGCCCTTTTCACAGTGTCTGTGAAAAGCACTGCACAGCCCTCGGACCCACAAGTGCCTTTTAGGTGCCTACATCTCCCTTCCACCTTATAGAATGGGTCCCCTCGTTTTCTCCCAGCTTTCTTGGCAGAGACCATGCTATCTCCATCCGCAGTCGTTGTCACTCCTCTGCCCTGGACTTGCATATGATTTCATATTCACAGACTGTAAGTGCTGGGATTTTCTCAATCACCCCGGGAGAATCATTTGAACTAAAGATCCCTGGTGACACACCTTCCCCCTCACCCCCCCACCCCGGCTTGTTAAACCTTTGTTTCTGTTGCAGTAGGAACAGGGAAATTTTGGGTTATTCTTCTCACCTCCCAGGTGCTTAAGCAAAGGCTGACAAAGCTCACCACTCACCAAACATTGAGAGGAGCCCACAGGCAAACCAGACAACCAGGGAGAAACCCACGCTGCCGGAGTTTTTCAGTACTCCTTTTGGGGAAATAAAGATGCCACTGCCAACCATGCTGCCGATGAGGAGCGAGAAAGCCCGCAGCAAAGTTATCTTTTTCCTGAGAAAGATGGCCTCCTCTTCTTTCTTGTCTTTCCCCATGACTTTCTTCTAATCCCAGGGGAAGGTCATGCGTTCAGGAGCTACGGTCTCCCAAGTGTCCTCAAGGCTCACCTGTAAGACAAGGAAAGAGTTAGGGATTCAGGGGTCTTCTTTTCTGGACAAGATTTTTCGCAGAAACCTTTCAAGATCTGTTGAATCTATTCTCCTCAGCTGCTGGATGCACCAACCACACCACGGGTGCATATAACACACTCAGTATCATCTCTCAGATCAGTACAGCTCCCGAGAGGGACTGTAAGTGTTTTCTGCCTCTTCTGCCAAGGAGCACAGAGCATTACAAGTTGCATGCCAGATTTCAGGATATGATTTCCAAATTCAACTTTGATGCTCAAACTGGAACTGGCCAGGCTAGGGTTAATTTAATAGGACCTAATTTGGGGTAACATTAATATCAGCACGCTGGCAGAAAGCAGATTTCAAGTTGCAAACCTAATAATCAAGACCTTGAGGATATCTGAGGTTAAAAGAAAATTTGTTGGTTGGTTTGTTTGTTTTTTTCAGGAGCAAAGAGCTCTGTTAGTTGGGGTACACAGATGATTTAAGCTTTTTTAACTTCCTATCCACCCTTGCTGAATGAACAAACCCTGATTTTTCTCACTAGGGCTTCATTTTATCAGTGTTTCTTAATATACTGTCAAGCCTTTTTGCTATCGGAGTATTGAAGAGTGAGGAATAAGTACTGTTTACAATTGTAAGACAGAGCATAGTCATTAATATCAGACATGTCATTTCTTCTATTAATATAAAAAACTTTCTTGGTAATAACAGCAGGAGTGAAGTTTTTCCTAGAAAAGAGGGAACTTCAGACACCCCAGGGATCACACGAGTTGATCTAGATCGAGTTCTCCCGCGCCGCAGTAACCTCCTACTTCACCGTCTTGTCCCTCCAGTGTCTCTCTCAGTCCTAGGCTGGCACCTTCACCAAGAAACTCACCTTCTGCTTAGGCAGGTAAGACAAATTCACATCAGTTACTACAGTCTAATTTGCTGTCGCAAACCTGTTTGTAGTTTTCCTAACAGCAAGGTAGACATTTTACACTGCTAATTAACCCTGGTAAAGCAGACAAGACAGGTCTGGAGTAGATAATTTGGCTCCTGTCCCTCCTTCTGCCACACATCCCCTCCAATGCTCACACGCTCGGCTTTAGTGGTTTTTTCATGATTCTAACACAGTAAATTGCAGGTATAATGAACATTTGCCTCAGCCCCATGGCTGTATACTATTGCAAAGTTACACTGTACATGAGACCATATTTTATGGATTTCTTAAATTATTTAATAATCACAGTGGCGTGTCCAAAGGCAGGCAGCGGTCACCTATAGAAGCAGATCTAAGCAGCCAGAAATTATTTTCTTGATAGTCTGTATTTTCCATCCATAGATATAAATGTCCCCATAACTTTGCGGGGACAATTCTTGTTACCACTCACCCACGATACCTCTTTGTACGCCCTGTATAAACTCAGTATAACTAAGGGCTTCTTTCACCCATCCCTGGCTATTTTCCCACCTGGAAACCGGCAGAAAGAAGCAAGGGTTATCACTTTCTCCTCACACATGTGAATAGCACACGCAGAAAGCCCTCTCTCCTGCCGGCAGCATTAGCTGGTTTCTCTGAGATTGCGCCAAGCCTGCACAAGCATCTTCTCAATCAAACCAGCCAAGTTTAGTTATTAAACCTCTAATGAGTCCCAGAGGACTCCTCCTTAAGGCTCCGATGGGTCACATCAGCCTTGTCTGGTCCCGCAGAGCTGCTCCTCAGAGTCCCAAAACCTCACAGGGCTGCTGGAGACGGCAGCTCCGGAGGGGCAGGTGAAGACCCCTGGGAGCTCCCTGAACCATCAGCTGCAGTTCCCTCAGACGCTAATTAATTAGCTCATGTGAAATACCAATATTGTCTGGTATTTCTCAGCCAAAAGGAGAACCGCAGAGCATTCATTTGCAATGGTGAAATACAGAGGGCTCACCGAATTGAAACCGAACTGCAGAGAGATGTTGTGCACAGCTATGTCTAAAATGCTGTTGTGAGATAATTAAAAGGGCACTTATCTGTTTGGCTGGGTTTTAAACAAAGCAGGTGCGTTTACAATCCATCAGACTCCCATTTCTTGCTGGGATCCCGAAGCAGCAAAACACAGCGTCTCTTTGCGGGCTCTGAAATTACACAAAGAGGGGGGGAGGAACAAAAAAAAAAAGGAGAGATCAAATCAAATTTACAGACCAGGTTAATGATCCAAAGTAAATACCAAACTCCATACTTCTGTCCACATGCTTTTTTTTTTTTTTTATATACTACTGCCATGCAAAAGTATTTGGAGATAAAACAGTCCAGTCTGGTAAATTTCAGAAACGTGGGGGGGGGGGGGGGGGGGGGGGGGGGGGGGGGGGGGGGGGGGGGGGGGGGGGGGGTTTAGTAACAGAAAGCCATTGAATAGCACTTCAAAGAGACACCTAGCAGAGCCCACTGCCTGGAGAGACCATTCCTGCCTGCTCTGCTTTCCAGCTACATTCCAGCACCAGGCACATTAAAATGCAGAGATGTTAATCCTTGTGGCAATGCTTAAGAATATTCACAATGTGCTTAGCACAAAGGAAACACACAAAGCTGCTTTTTGTTCACCCTTTTGACTTAAAGGACAGGCTCAAATACTTCTCCAAAATGCGGTACCTTTGCGTGAGATCATCAGCCAGCAGGACTGGAGAAAAACAAACCCATTTCACAACTTTTCACACCTGCTGGATCTTTACTCCCTTGTTCTTCACCTTTACTGATTTTTTTTTTTTTTTTTTTTTTAAGCTGTTAATCTTACCTCACAGGCACTGCAGCATGGATGGAGATGAAGGAGACAAGCGTAAAGGGAAAATCATATTTGTTATTCGTAGTGGTGCCTAGAGGCCCCAGTTGAGAGCAGGACCCATCAGCACACAGGCAGAGTAGATGTTACTCTGCTGAAAAGCTAGCGACATAAACAAGCAAGTTGGAAAAAGCAGGGGAGGGAGAAAGCATCATTCTCAGCTGGGGAGCTGAGACCTAGAGCAACTAGTGACCTTCCTCCTCCTATCTCGCAGGAAGCAGGTGGCATCCCTGGGAAACAGATCATACCTCCAGAGTCCCAGTTCAATGACTTACCCCCCAAAAAAAACCCCCAGCTACTAGGGAATACTCCTAACCATTTACAGCTGTATTTTCTTTGCATGGGCCTCAATCAATACCACACAGCCAAGAACAGGTTAACCCCTTCCTTTTCATACTGCAAAAGATGCAGGCATCAAACTGTTCTCCGCAGTCCCACTATTTTTATTTTTTTTTTGTGCCAAAAATGTCATTCCAACTCAATGTCCACCACAAGGCACAGGAGCTAACTAAATAAAATCAGCAGTGAATGGGAGCTTTTTTATTCATGCATGAAAGTAGCATAAATAAGCCTTAATGAGACTGGTGGTGGTCTGTTCTGGGAACTCGATCAGAAAATCTATTTAGGAGACCTGAGAGATGTTTGTTTATAGACCAAAGTGAACACAAGAAACAGGCTGAAAAGACAAGACATGCAGCTCAACTTCTTTTCAGCTTTCTACAGCTGGTTTACCACCCTGGATAAGAAACCGAAAGGGACAGTAGTTAATAAATCAGACTCAGGTTTGCAGCCTGAGATGTAGTAATAAATCCAGGGTGACTGCCTTAGGTGTAAATGTAAGAATAAATTTCCACCGGCTCCTCTTTCTACAGAGTTTCACAAATTTAGTCTCTTGAGTTGTCTATTAAAAGACTGCCATTTCCTAACCTTTCTTAATGAAAAATTTTTTTTTAAACCTTGACAGCAAAATGGTTCTTGGCTCAGGTCACACTTACCACTTTTATCATCTCATTTAGGCATTTCCAGTTGTCCTTTGGACACGAGTGACTTTTTCTGGAAAACAGACTGATGATGTGGTGAGTCTGGACCTCTTGATGATGTGATGATCACCTTTTAATTGAGAACCCAGAAGTGTTGAATCCACACTTTGGCTAGAAATTGGACCAAACTGAGTCTGGTTTTCAAGCAGCAAAATTCCTGTTGCTTTTAGAGATCCTTCCTACCGGGATTTATATCCTACACCAAGTTTAAAATTCTTCATTACGACCAGTCTGCCAAAGCAGCAATTACAAGTGGAGATGTTTTAATAATAGTAGCGCTGATTCATTTTCACAAGATGTACAGATCATATGATGTCATCTCACTTTTCTAAGCATCCGAATGTAACTCTCCGTCCAGCTGCCACAAGAAACTCACACTTCTGTGCATCCAGAACTGATTTTCCACGAATGTTGTGCAGGAACATTGGCTCTTTCATGAGCATTTCCTCCTTTCTTGTTGCCAGTGACATGCAAAACACAAACATGGGAGAGACGCATACCCGATTAAAATAGACTCAACTCTTCTTCTACACACCAGCTATTAAAGACTATCAGAAAGGTGCACCAGCATCCCTGTGAGATGAACTAACGCAATTCCCCTTTCTTACAAGCAGGAGAAAGGAATACCCCAGGCACTTGCCTCCCTGCCCACCATACCCAAAGGAGCAGCACCCAGAGGAGCAGGCACTTGGGCACATAAATGCTAGGAAAAAAAGCCACTTAACCAGGAGACTGTCTCACATAGTAGTGCTTCCCGAGGCCAACATCTTGGCTCTATAATATCTCTTGTGGGGCACAGTGTAGGGAACTGTCCTTAGAGCTTTGTTCTTTTGTGGACGGCTCTCCAAGTAGCAAGCTGTTTTCACTCTCCAGATCAGACCTCCTCCCTGGAACAAGACAATTTGTCCTATTTGAAACTGTTTTCTTAGCTGCGTAAGACAGAACACAAACAAAAATAAATTGAAACATTTCTAGCAGAAGAGACCCAACAGAGAAGCCTAACGCTGTAGGAAAGTACGGTCAAAATTTCCCCAAATGAGAATTCTTCTTAACCCTTTCAAATTTAAAAAAAAAAAATCCCATAACAGAACATCATTCCCCCTCCTCCCAGCGATTTGTCGCGCTGCGTCAGTGCTGCAGCCTGAGGGTTAGCCTGCCTTTGACATGGAGCTGGGCAGTGCCAACGTCTGACAGCCCTCGCTCTTGCAGGAGAAATTCCTCCATGAACCAGGTCTTTGTTTTACCTCTTGCCCTGGATGAGAGCTATAAAAGGTATCGCTTCTTAGCCAGTGCTTGGAGATTTATCAGAAACAATTTTAACAGCTTCAAGCCGCTCCCTGGGGATTGCGGGTCTCCATCACGGTGTAGCGGGTGCTAAACTGCCACCCATCCCTGGGGCTGTCGGTCTGTTGAGCTGCTACGGTGGGGGCTTTGTCAAGGCCAATATACCCATCAATGTTAGGCCAACGGCACCGTTATCCAGAACCACCTGGTGCATTTGCTTTTGAGCAGCAAACTAATCCCAAAGCCTTCCCAGAAATGTTCTGCAAGAACAAGACATGTTGTCTTGGGAGGGAAATGCCAAAATGGCCATGCTTATCACCAGCTGTCCTCACAAAGAGGAAGTTCTCCGCTAATGGAAGCTATTTTATCCTGCTATGGAGACAGCTTTCTCCAGGTGAAACCTTTTCTCGGTGCAGAGGAAACCCTCCTCTGCTTCTGCTATTGTCAGATGTTGTCAGATGGTGGGCCCCATTTGATGGGGGTTCCTGATCTACCCCCGCTTTAACCATCTGGAACTGAACCCTTTCAGAGCTGACTGTAGTAATAAAACTCCTCTTTCCATATTGCCTCATATATTACACTAAGTTTCCCCCTTAATCTCACTGCAGTGCTGCTGATTTATCACCCCAGGCCTCCAGCTCCCCTAAGGCTCGACCACGGTGCCTGGCTTTGTTCCTTCTCTTCCTGCCTTCAGGGAATTCAAAAGAAAATTCAAAGATTAAAAATACCCAACCCTTCACACCTGCATCAGCCACTCACTCTGATTGCTACTTACTGTCTACGTCGCTGTCTAATTCATAGTTAATCCTCAGTGTTTTGTGCTAAATACCCACTCCGGTACCTGACTTGCACGCAGCCCAAACTCTGCCTTCAACGTACCTCAGGGTGGGGGGACTCTCTCCTTTTGGCCTCTCTGCTCAGCTGTTGCTCATTTATTAAAATATAAGCCAAATATACAATTATGCTGGAGGGAACACGTTTCCTTGTTAGCCCTTTCTGGCTCCTATCCAGAATTTCTCAGGCTATGGGGATTTATATTTTACTATGCAGAGTTTCAGATTAATTGCTCACCATTCCCTATGCCTCTGATGGAGGGAAGGGGGACAAGGAGGGTTTTCTCTGACCAGAACTGCTACCTCATTCCCCATGAGACAATACGGGAACGCACATCCAGAGTTTCTGGTGGTCTGTCCCAAGGAGCAGTGCCTTGTAAAAAGACAGCAAACCCTCCAGCCAGAAGGAAAAGGGGACTTATGCTCACCCCTGCCAGCACTGCCTCTCTAGCCCAGCTGTGGGTATGGGCTGTGCTGGCAGCTGCCAGACAAGGGTCTTGGTGGGGCATGGGAGTGGGAGAAGGTTTGGTTAAGGGTAGCAGTTTATCAGAGGGCAGGGGAGCGTGTCCTGGAGAACAAGTCTTATGAGGAGTGGCTGAGGGAACTGGGGTTGTTTAGCCTGGAGAAGAGGAGGCTGAGGGGAGACCTCATTGCTCTCTACAACTACCTGAAAGGAGGTTGTAGCGAGGTGGGTGTTGGTCTCTTCTCCCAAGTAACTAGCGATAGGATGAGAGGAAATGGCCTCAAGTTGTGCCAGGGGAGGTTTAGATTGGACATGAGGAAAAATTTCTTTCCTGAAAGAGTGGTTAAACATTGGAACAGGCTGCCCAGGGAAGTGGTTGAGTCCCCATCCCTGGAAGTATTTAAAAGACGAGTAGATGAGGTGCTTAGGGACATGGTTTAGTGGGCATGGTGGTGTTGGGTCGACGGTTGGACTCAATGATCTTAGAGGTCTTTTCCAACCTTAATGATTCTATGATTCTATTCTATGATTCCATGCTGGGAGCAGCTTGGGCAGAGCTTTAACCCCTGGTCTGAAAGGAGTATCTCCAGTTGTGCACACAAGTCCCTCAAAGGTCCTGTTTTGTGCCTGCAGTGAAGCAGAAACACATTATTACATCTCATGGTTTAGAAGCGGTGAGGGAATGAACATCTAGCACTGGACTCCCCAAGTCCTCACTAGCTGCAGCCCGTTTTACCTGCAGCAGAAGCTGAAGTGCAAAGACATAGAAGAAATACACACTGAAGGACCATTAGGCTCCTGATCACAAGGAGAAGTCTTATCCCAATAACTGCATCTATAAAGCTTGCTATGGATTGGCATTTGGCACCATGCCATCACAGGGATGAGTGTGCAGCCCCTGCCAGCTTTCCCAGAGCCTGAAGGATGGCACCAGAAACTAACCAAAAACCCAACTTGCATGTTTTTTCAGGTAACGTACAGGCCACCTCCCATTTTCACTCGTATTTAGTGAGAATCAGATTCTAGGAATGAGCGTGTCAACAAAACCAGATCAACATGCTCACTGGGAAGGTTAAGTCAATACAAGGGCATGTTTATTCAATTTTAATGTAAGTACAGTCATACAAGTATCTGCTGGGAAGGACTTCTGGGTGCCTCTGGTCCTGCCTCCCATAAGAAGCAGGACTGTTGCCAACACAAGCTCAGACCAGCCATGGATTTGTCTAGCTGAGTCTTAAAACCCCTCAAGGTCAGAGAGTCCCTGACCTCTCCAGGTAACCTGTTCCAGTGCTGCACCACTCTCCTGGGAAGAAGCTTCTCCCAGTGTCCACCCTGAACATCCCAAGCCACCGCTTATGGCTGGGCACACCCCAGCTATAACATACCAC
>NW_008796213.1:4209316-4300481 GCF_000699145.1 Aptenodytes forsteri | reverse complement strand
CACACCAACCCCCCGTTTTGGTCTCCCCCCCCCAGCCATATCACCTACCACTCCTGAGACCTGCAGGAGCTCAACCTCATGTCTCCCTGCACAGATAAGCTTGTACTTACTTGCCTTTGGTGATGGTCCTTGCCACCCCTCCCTCTCCAGCAACCAGGGCTCCACCAGCCCCCCGAGACTCACTTCACTTCAGGTTTCCCTGAAGTCAGTGGACTCAACGCAGCTGCAGGCTGCGATGGCTTAAGCACAGATAGCTACAGGCAAGTGAAAGGCACCAAGTGGATGTTCCCCTCCGACCTGGAGGTTCCAGCACGGGCTCCAGCATGTCTATGATGTCCCCTGAGCCCCACACCCAAATGACCTCCAGCCTCAGAAACTCTGGTTTTGGTTCTTCCCCCCCCCCCCCTCCTTTCTCTCTCTCCTTTTTCCATCCTGGACTTTGAACCTCCCTATGATCTCTTCTTGTCCGCGTGATTGCATCATTCATGGCAGGTAAGGTTAGCATGAATAGAAGGAAATACAAACAGCACTTCACACAGCATGCAGGCAGCTGGGAGAACCTGCAGCCAGCAGAGGTTACAGACCCCAGTCAGGTCTAATAAAGACCTGCATCACTGGAGGGGCAGGAACTACAATTGTGATTATTCATGTTGAAATAGAGGTCACTGCATCTCCCGCTCCAGAGGCAAATCTGAGCGCTGCAGGGCGTCTCAGAAGGAGGTTTCCTTTGTACACAGCGCTGAGCACCATGCCAGGGCAGCCCAGCAAGGCTCTACTGCTGGCTGCTCAAAGGAAGAAACACCACGTGTTTTTTTTTCCTTGTCGTTGTGGCTCAGCAGGGACACAGCATACATGCGGAGAGAGGAAGGGAGGACCTTCTGTTGCAGGATGGGGCCGTAGCCACGTGAGGCACTTGGATTTGGGGTCACTATGGCCAGCACCAAGGAGCTGCCATCCTGAACATGGAAGACCTGAATTCAGCTCCTCTCCTGGGTGCCTTAAAACAATACTGGCCAGAACATCCCTAGCCCCTGTCCTCTCCACACAGCTTCGTCTTGGGGTACTTGCTGTGCAGGCACTGGCAATTCAAACCTCTGCTCGTTTCTGTCCCCAGCAGACTTGCCACGTAAGACAAGGAGAACAGAGGGACTGTGCAGGGCGACTACCGCTCACCCAGCAGAGGTGGGATGAGGAGGCTGTTTACCTGAGGAAGCTCACTGCTCTGGCAGGGGCTGTGGCACTATCAGCAATGCTGGCTGGCTTGCAGGATCCTCTCCGTACAGCAAGCGGTTTGTGAGAGGTGCCCCATGAGAACACTGTAAAATTCAGGACATCTGTATAAATTCCAGACCGATACAGCTGCCTAAATGTAATTATGAAAAATATTAGCAATTGAATTGGGAAGGCATTGCAAAACATCTAAGTAGAAAGAAAATAAACTGGCATGCTGTGATTGATGTAAGCATGTAACAGCCTCCACATGTCACTGGGACCAGCATGATCCACACCAGCTGAGGTGCTGCTTCCAGAGACGGAAAAACACTTCCCAGGGGGAGCGACTGCACAGCCAGGGCCAAGCCCTCGTTCCCTGTCACAGTGCCAGTGAACCCCAGGCCTCCCCTACCACGCAAAGATGGATTTTCAGGGACACAGGCCTCTGGCCACAGTTTGGGCTTCTGCGCTTGTCAAAGCTTGGGACTGAAGCATGATCAGCCGGGATAAGTTAACTAGGTGTCAGGAATGCTCCTCAGCCGTGTTCAGAATTGGACCTCTGGGCCACCAAGAGTGCTTGCTTTCAACCAGCAGTGATGCTGAGCATCCCTAGGCCTCACCACAACCAACACGAGCTGCTGGTCCCTGCCAGAAGCTTTCCACCCCGGCGGAGCCCCTGCTTACAGTTGACCTGGCCCATCAGTGCTGAGCCCTGGAGAGGCACGGGGACAGACGAAGAGGGAGGTGATGGTCAGTGTTGCTCACTGGACTCACCCATCACGGCCAAGGTTGTCAAACAGCCACCCTCTCCTTTCCTGGTGTCACTTTGGCTGCCACCTGCCAGGCACTCTAACACAAATTTGGTGCAAAAAGCTGGGAAAAAGTTTCCATTCCAGATCAAACCGTGCATTTCATTCAGCCCCAGACCTATGTGCCATACGCTGTGCGACCGTGCAGACATGCAAGACACATCTAGCCTCTTGCTGTACTTCCATAAAGCACTTCCAGAAAGAAGACGCAACATATCCTGCATATCAACAGAGAGAAGACAGTAGGAACGGTACTAAGAGATTGTCCCAGGTGCATTTAACCGGTTCTACTTAAGAGGCTTTTGTGGCCATTCAGCACCAGGTACAGAGCATACCAGGTCACTGCATTCAGGCAATCCCTGTAACTATCTCAACCCTTCCCAGCCAACTACTGCTGGTTTAGATGAAGAAAAAGGTTTATTGTGTTCTTTTTCCTCCTCCTCCCCTACATTCTTCTTGTTTTATCCTAGGAAATCTAATTTTAAAAGGCAATAGCAGAACACTACAGATGTGTGGCTGACAGAAGCAAGGAGCAATTTCAGTCCCAAGACACAAGAAAGCCAATGCGAGTCTTTCCACAGGTTTCAGTGGGCTTTGGGGCAGTAGACCTTCAGGGCAAGAAAGGAAGGAAAGAGGAACACAAACCCTTGCACTTTGTTCATGCCCTCAGCAGCAAGGAGTCCAGGATGCTCGAGGTGAAGCCTTTGGGGGCTGCCCCGTCCCCAGGGAGCCACACGCCGCGCGGCAGACAGGGCAAGCTGGCAGGCACGTCCGGCACTGGATGTTCCCACCCAAGCAGGATGCCTGCAGATGGTTTTTCCAGGAGGGCTTGGAGGCAACTCGGGGATTTTGCTGCTGAATCAGGCATTCTGCAGTGCAGGCAGAGACCTCGCCGCTGGCACCAAGCCCTGCAGCTGCACAACGCCTGGCACGCGCCGTCGGGGCTGCGGAGCCAACACGGACAAGCTTGCAGCGACGCGGGCTTGCCGCGGCCACTCGCTCACTTCCAGATGATGGCATCACTGGAGGCTTGTGTCTCCTCGTCAGGAAAAGCTGATAAATAGGCACCAGAGAACAAACCACAGGAAACGCATCCCTATCTAGGAAAGAAAGGACTTGTACAGCACACGCCGAAGACATTGGAGCACAGAGGAGGGGTGTAGATTTGGCACTTGAGCGCAAACAGTATGTCCCTGCCATCGCTGGCCTGCTTAGGCATAACTATTTAGGTTATTGGTACAAGGGTACATGTCCCAAAATATGTAATTGTCAGGTTTTTCTGGGAGCTCTTCAAATGCAGTATGTCTCAGTCCTTTTTCCCAGACTGCTTCTACCTGCAGGGAAAGATGGCCTTGTCACTAAAGGCTTTGTTTTCAGCTGCCACCAACTATTTATCTCTGCAAAGCAAGCAGCCAGGGCCATTTTTCTTCCTGCCTTGCTGTAGGTTCTTCAGAGCAAGAACTTGAGCATGAAGATAGCACGGACCTTGGCCAAGCTCTGTGCATGCAACAGCAATGCAAACATAAACATTCTCCTTCCTTGTTTTGCTTTGATGCAAGTTGTCTTACACAGATCTTGGGGCAAGCACAGATACAACAGCCCCCCAGGTTTATGATGCCTCCTGAAAACCCCAGAGCCTGTGCCTGCCAGCTTGTGTTTTTAATGCCTGGCCACAGGAGTGCTGTGGAAAGGGCAGGACCTGTGCAGCCTTGCGGCAGTATTTTCATTTGCTGTGTTTACAGGGCATCTCTTCTCTTTTGGCAGTTAGCAGTGGGGGGCAGTTAAAGACAACACCGTGCAAGTGTCTCACTCCAGCTGGCAAGGGCAGGAGAGACAAAAGTAAGAGCAGCAGCTCTGGAAAGGGAACGAGAGGGGCAAAGACGGGGGAATGGGAGAGTAAAACGTCAGATTGAAAAGGAACAATAAATCCCTGGTGAGGAATATAACTGGGGGGGTAGAAAAGGAACAGATTGCAGCTCACTAATGAGGCAGACGGCATTTTCTTTGTGATCTGCAAATTCAATTGGGTTTTCTGACGGAAAAAGATCCCATGCTATCCAGAAATCTGTTTGATACGTGATCTGCCTCCCTCTGCCTTCAGTGGCAATAGCTGCTGGAGCAGGCAGGTCTGGCAGAGCCCACCTGGCCCGGCAGCGCAGGCTGAGGTCAGCCCGCTCTCGTGGCCGAGCCCTTCCAGCACCCTGGGGAGAAGGCAGGCAGGACATGGGCAGGGCCATACCTTCCTGGCGCCTGCTAAAGTGCAACACTCTGAGCTGCACAGGCCTGTCAAAATGGGGAGGATGCTCTGCTTGGGCCACAAAGCCGAGGTGACAGCCAGGCTCAGCATCACAGGCAGTGCCCCAGACACGAGGGGCTGCCTAGGACCATTAATGAATGGCTGAGGGCATCTGGCAAAACACTATCTTGCTGCAAAGGTCCTTGGAGTATTAAGACCGTAGCTCCCCTGTCAGGCAGGAAGGCCCCAGCTGTGTGGTTTCAATCTGTAAGGGCTGCAGACAGCAACACAGAGCATTTCAGGATATGACACCCTTGGAGCGAGGACGCTGCTACCAGCCATCAGCACTAGTGTTCTGGCAGCACGGAGGCATTCTTGCAAAACTCTTCCAGGGAAGGAGAGGGAGGAAAGACAGCAAGCCGCAGATCCTCACATCTAGCTCCCACCCCTCAGTTCCCTGTATTTCATTAGGCAAATAATAGCTCAGGGTCAATAGCATCAGCCTCTTTCCTAGAAATGAAATAAACACAGCCAACTATCAGGTTGCCAAGCTGGGGACCCGGGGATGCAGGCAGAGGTCCCTGTTCTGCAGTCAGCTGCTTTTGCTGTCTTTAGCACAGCATTACTTCCATGACACTAGGCAATAGCACGTCTCTCCTTTGCTGTGGTTTGGGGAACATAAGTGTATGAAAGATGGGGCAAGAGCTCCCACCCACGTGCTTGGTTTCTTCATTGAAGCCCTGGCAGAAGTACTCAGGAATAAACGGGCAGAGGGGGCCCCGTTTGTTTTCTCTCGATAGGATAAAGAGATTACAGTTCTCAGAGTTATCAGACTGATACTTGGCTTTAATATTAAAGTCTCCAAAACAAAAGAACAAAGAAATCCAGCATAATCAATAGCTCTGTGGGCACAGTGGCCCACACAGAGTTCTGTATCTTCACAGCTCTGTGAAGATACAAATCATCGCTAACGTTCGCTGGGAGATGTCCTCTCTCCTATCATCTGCAGGGAGGAAGAGCACAGAGACGCAAAGTACCCCTTGCAATATTTGGTTACAACAAGACGCAAAGGCTTGGTTTGCTTGGACCAAGTCACATACACACTTGCACCCCAGAAGCTGGGGACTGCCAGGCCCCTGAGCCATCTCTCTGCTTTGCGCTAACATGTGTACTGCTACCTCCTGTGCAGTCAGCAGCAATCCCAGACCTGGGACCTCCATGAAGAAGACAAGCCGATGAGAGGAGCCTGGCTAAGGAGGAATTCATCAAGTGATGGGTCAGCCCTTCGAGACCCACCCTTCCCATCAGCTGACATAGACTCTCCTCTACCAGTCCAAAAACTTAGCTCACAGCCAGAAATTTCACCGGAGCTTACTTTTTACTCTGGAAACACAGCAAACAGCATAGCGCCAGCACATGGACCAGATCACCACCAGCAGGGCAGCAGCTGCCTGCAGGCAGAAGTCTAAAGACAAGGTACTCCAGCTCCTGCTTTATAAAATATATATTCTCTGATGTGGCACTACAATACACTGCTTTTTATATGCACATCCATTCCTTGAAATGTTGTCCCTACTACTGGAAAGACAAAGTTTCTGTAAAGCAGTTAACTAACAAATATACCTATTTTTGTCCCTCTTACAGTCTAATTACTCAAACTTGCCAAAATTATCAGCATGACTTTTCCAACTTTACATAGAAAATCTCTGTAACCAGCTCCAATTGCCTTTTCCTGTCTTAAGTATTTGCACCAGTAAGCACCTATGCTCACTTACAGCTACACGGACCCAGGCCTGTAGATCAAAACGCAACACTTCACACCGGTGCCGAACCAGTGAGAGCAGTTAGCTGTCAGAAAGATGACCAATTGATATGGGACATCCTCAGCAGTAAATGACTTCAAATGAAGATGCCTCCTTAGGAGATATGCTGCAGGTTCACGTGATAGGTAGGGGGACGGTTACAGGGCTTACCTAACGGCATTTTGCAGTGTGTTACTCGAAACACCAGGCTAGGCAGTCTTCCTTCCGACACAAAAAAGTCAAGCCCCTGCCACATGGACCCATTGTAGACTGGTTTTGTGTTACCACTGTGCTTGCAAAAGGTATGAATATACTTACATCCTTCTTGGTTGCATATCATAGAATCATTAAGGTTGGAAAAGACCTCTAAGGTCATCGAATTCAACCGTTGACCCAACACCACCATGCCCACTAAACCATGTCCCTAAGCGCCGCATCTACGCGTCTTTTAAATACCTCCAGGGATGGTGACTCAACCACTTCCCTGGGCAGCCTGTTCCAATGTTTAACCACTCTTTCAGTAAAGAAAATTTTTCCTCATGTCCAAAATGTCATATCCTTTTAGGTGTTATCACCAGTTTTTCAGGGACCATCATATTTAGTTCTTGTATTTTCCTCTCATATGACAGTTTTCATCATGCTTTGGACTCAAGCTCACTGACTCTTTACAAGCCACCTCTGGCCTTTTATTTCAGGACATTTGCTTACAGAGGGTGATATGTTTCTGGCTGGTGCTGACATTGCACATATTGTTAAGAAAAAGCCTAAGTCTGCAAGGTCAGGTTGTTTCTGAAAAGTAACAACAAAAAGGCAGGCACCAGTTAAGATGGATCTCAGATCATCAGTCACTAAGGTACTCTGCTTTATCAGTTTTGCATACGAAGGACTGAGTATCAGCCCTCGTGCTTTGTCAAAGCAGTGTTCCTGCCTTGTATGAAGAGACACTTCCAAAGGCATCTCTGTCCCAATTTACTTAAAACAAAACACAAACTAAAAAAAATTGTGCTCCGGCCATAGAAATGCCATGCAAATCCCCATGAGCTGATTTTTCCAGGGAGGTTCCTTACCTCTAACACTGCTGATAGAAAGTCAATATTTAACAGAACAGAGATACGCTTCTGTTTCTGGAAATAAACATGAAGGCCATACTGAACATCCCACAACACGACACACACTTACTGAGGACAGCCATGAGCTGGATCTCAGAAAGCTGGCTGGATTTATCTGCAGACTGGTGAGGAGACGTGGGGGAGAATAACCTAATTAGTTGCAGTCCTGAAAAGCTGTATTCATTTCAGGTTCTACATAAACGTTCTTCCAAAAGACACGGCAAACTCCAAGGGACAAGTGCAACATCAACTTTCTCGAATTATTTTCTGTTAGGAAAATAAGCTGCAGAGCAGAGGTTTTTCCTAATTTAAAGTAGCAATAAAGTGCCTTCATAGAATCATAGAATCATTGAGGTTGGAAAAGACCTCTAAGATCATTGAGTCCAACCGTCAACCCAGCACCACCATGCCCACTAAACCATGTCCCTAAGTGCCTCATCTACTCGTCTTTTAAATTGGTAACAATTCCTCAGCCCAGCTGAACAACACGTAGCTTCCTAGAGCGGTTGAGGCATGATCTGTGTGGCTTTCATTGGGACCCATCTTTTTTCTTCTCTTCTTTTCACTTTCCTCCAATCTCTTCATTTTAGCGGCAGACAGATTGCAAGACGGATCCCAATAGAGACATTTGAAGTTTGTCTTTGCTGTGACACTGAAGTAAAGCCTTTAACCAATAAGCACAGACTCACACAAGAGATCACATTGGATTCTCACCTGTCCTCCCTCAATGAGTGAATGCCTAAAAAAAAAAAATTTTAAAAAAAAAATCAATGAATGGGCTAAAACCCTTCTGAATGTTTTATTGCATGCACAAATGCTGCTTATGGAGAAAAGTGCACTCTTAAGCTATGGGAACTCTGGCAGTTAGGCAACTTACATCAAAGCAGGGAAGCTGCAGGGAAGATCTAAGCGACCAGAAAAAAGGTTACAAGACATTACACGAGGAAACCCAGCAGCAAGGTGCATTTGCTATACCTTCATCCCCATGATTACTCATGGGTATCTTCAACCACTTACAGTAACAGCCAGGACTACAATGGGTTTCTGATAGACAGGACTACTAAAAATTTCCAAGTCTACCAAAGTAGCACGAAACCCCCGCAAACCCAAGCCACAAAAACTGTCATGAGTTGGTATTTCCACTTCCCTCCTCTCTCCTCCAACCTTCTCCAAAAAAAGTTATTGAGTCAGTCAAAAAACATTTTGGTTTTATTTTAAGACATTGGCAGCTTTGCTATTTAAGTCCAAGTTACTTGGAAATAAAAATAGTATTGTTTGCATTTTTTCCCCTGAAGAAAAGCAGTATCAAACCCTAATCTCCTTTCGCACACAACGTAAGTGCAAGGAATCTGCATTTTCCCCACAGAAGAACGCTGTGGGAAAGACTTCCCATACACATCTCCTGGGTTCATGGGAACTGGAGGTAAACTTGAGGAACAGCTGAGAGATGCAATAAAAAGATTGGCTTTATTCTATTGTAGGAATATCCCTTTGACTGTGACCCTGCCATTTTAGTCATGGTTACTCTGGGGTACATCATGACTAACATCTCCCACTGTACATCCCTGACAGCAGAGGAAGTGCTGGCCTCCAAAGCGGTAACTGTGGTGAGTGCAGCCCTTTGTTTTTACCGGATATTTTCAGGGTAGCACAGAAAAAGCAATCACATCTGGGACCATCTCAAGGGGCCGTTGGCAAAAATCCAGAGGCTCCATAGAAGAAGCAGCAGCTTGTGGATTTCGGTGCCTTGGGCAGGATGTCTGTTTCCACAATGGCTGGGGAAGGAAGGAATATAAAGGGAGATGGTCTGATAAGAACATGGCCATGATAAAAAGACTCTGTTCAGTATTAATTCATTTTAGCAAGAAGAAAGGTGCCCACAGTCACTGGGTTACAGACGTTAGCATCTTCCCTCAGTGAAATGGGAACTGGTTAGTCTTGAGGCAATGTTAAATACTGGATTTTAAAACGAGTACAAAAATAGACAGAGAGCAGAACAGATGTGACAGACAGTGGGTTCTTCTCATTCATCCTGGAGTTTTGCAGAAAGTTGTTGAAATCGTTTCCTCGGCAATTTCAATGCTGGTGGCTCTGTCCTGCTTTGTCCTGGACAGAGGAAACTTAGCAGCTGCAAGGTGAAGATCTGTGCTTTCTGAAATCAAGCATCTCTTCCACAATGAAAACTACCAGCCTTTTACTTACAAATTTGTTCTGCCGCCCTTGGATAGCTGGGAACATTCACATTAGCGAGAGGAGTGGAGTTACTGACCCGCCTATAAAGAGCTTTACTAAACCTTTAAAAAGCACTGTATCATGTGAACACTCCCCGCTTCTGTTTGCCAGCTGGTCTTTATGCCACCTCGGCTTACTTTTTTTACCAAGGGAAGAATAGATTTCGGAAGTGAAGTTTGAGGCTGGGATTCCCTGTATAAACGAGGCCATTCGCAGCATGATGGATCGTCACGGTCTCGAACCTCCCAGCATCTGCCCGTGGCCAGTTGTCCCACCTGCCCTCTGTTTTGGGTCGCTTTGCCTTTTCCAGATGTAGTTTTATTTTGTGCATTCCTATGCCAAACGCCAGCACTGACAGCTTTAAGGGGGTGGCTGCCCGCACAACGCTTTGACTTGAAGTTCCTTCTTTGGTGAAATTCCGACGAGCTTGGAGGCAGGAAGCTAACGCTGCAGGCTGTATCGTGAGCTCCTCCTGGTGGTCATTAATATTGCATTAACTTCCCCTGTGAGCTCAAAAATAAAAACACAGCTTTGGGACATTTTTCTCTTCTTCTATACTCAAGAAACACATTTTAAAATGGAAACAGAAAATAAACCATATATTCTGAGAGTGATGTAAAGGCTTTCATTCCTCACTGCTTGCAGATGTGGCTAAAGGGAATGAACACATCCTTAACCCTCGCACTCATTTTTTTTCAATACAAATCAAGAGCATCACATTTTCTTCCTAGCAGAAGAAATAATTCTGTTTGCTGCAGATTGCACTCTTTTGTACAACCCACAGCCAAAGAAATACGTCCTTCCTAACTATTTATGTCTGTTCAAGACAGCCTTCTCCATGCTGAGTCTGCAGGGCAGGAAGAGGGAAAGAGGAAGGAGACTTATCCGAATAATTTTCTGAGATTGGGATGGAATGGATGGAGTGGGAAATTCTGTTCTACTCAAATAGCATGGGTAAAAATATTACAGAAAGCTAAATTATAAATAATCCTGGCTCAAGGTGTTAACCATATCAGTTTGTTAGGCACTGCACAAGCATCTAGCATCCAACAGCTGCTGTCCCGGAAAGATTACATTACAAAGAACAAGCAGCAACACCTAAGTGAAACAAAAGGTGGGAAAGACAACAATACAAGAGTTTTTGCAAAGACTGTCACTAGCAATGGTCTCCACTCCCCTTCCAGTTGGCCGTTAGCATACGGTATTATGGCACTGCTGAGTATCTTCTGACCTCTTTATAACATGAAGTTATATAAATATATGAATATGTAAATAAACGAATAAATGAATGTATATGAGTTCTTTATACACACTCTGCTAGCCAGGTAGCAGAAACAAAATCTTGGTGTCAGATCTGCCTCTGCTCAGAGCCTTGCTGTCAAAAACAGACTTGACGTACTTTGAAATTTTCAGAACAGGGCATCACTTTCTTCAGGGTGGGCTAGTAGAAATCTTTGTTAATCCTGCCCATTTTCAGTACATAGCCAAAATGCCTCATGTCAGAACTATTAAACCCAGCATCTTGCATTACAAAGGCTCATTTCAGAAACGTTCTGCCCAGGATATCCTTCTGATGACTTGGCATGGAACTGTACAATAGCTGATCTACGTAACATCAGAGGATCTATTTTTCCCACTATCTTCAGCATCCCTTCCTTTTTTTCCTTTGCTGCTTCTGCATGATCACTGTCTCTTATTCAGCCTAAGAGGTGCCCACCATAGGCTTCCAAAACCTAGTTTGCTCAGGCACTGTCACACAGAGAGAGAAGTGGATTACACCAGAGACCAGAGGCACAGCCTGGCCCTGTGTCAGACTGCGTTCTTGTGTAGACAGTATTTGCTTCAGCAGTCAATCCCCACTTCTGGGAAACGCATGGACTGAGTGAGCTGCACGCACATACACACAAATACGTACCTTTTCTTCTGCATACTTCTAAGATAGCTTACGAACTCATAGTGATGCAGGTCCTATGTTTGAAAGTGATCTGTAAGTCCCTTGCCATAATGCCTCCGAGAGAGAAAAGCTTCTTTTTCTGAATTTTGCTGTTATGCCTTTTTAATTTCCCAGCTATTGATGTTATTGATGATGGTGGTGATGGTGTTGATTTGAAAGCCCTTTGGGCTGTTGAATTTTATCGGCTATTCACAGGTATGGCAACCTTTGGGCTCCCACTGCATCGTTAATTCGCACCTTAAGATATCAATACCGTTTGAGAAGACAGGAAAATCGGCTAGCAACAGTTGCACCCAGAAATGTCCTCAAAGATTTGGAGAATTCGAAAAATGTAGAAATGGAAGGCCAGAGATGTCTTAGCTTACATACGAGAATTACTTCAGCGAAAACTACTAAGTACTTCAATGCAGAAACGCTGCAAAGCATAGCCAAAAAATTAAGTGGAGAAAAAAATAAAAATCAATATAGCTCCCTAAAACGCCCAGTAAGATTTTTGTAGCCATCAGCTACAAAAATTAAAAATCTATAGAAATAAGCCATTTTTCAGACTTGTGATTTTTAACTGGCATCAAACTTGGCTGCAACAGAATACAAGCCTAAACATAAGAGAGTAGTGAAATGGACTAAAAAAAAAATATTTTTTTTTTTTTTTTAATTTAGAAGTCACTAAATATCCTCCAGTTCAGATCCTTTGCAAAACCAGCCAGAAACTGGATCCATTATAGTCCAATCTTCCTGGCAGCTGATAAATTCAGGCAGAGAGATCCAGAGATCTTAAATAATTCTCAAAGAGGTCACACAGTTTAGATGTTTGGTTTAGATGTTTTTATAGAACAGGAAATGTGTCTGTTCACCCTCCTTCCGTCCTGTTACTGCAGTGACTGAAACACCAATGATTCAGTGCTGCAGTGCTAACACCGCTTTCCAGGCTAAGCTGCTACATTATTAGGTGACTGAAACATTGAACAAAGCTACGTTCCGCTCAATTTCATTCAAAGTAACAACTGAGGAACGAAACATAGCAAAATGACAATGGTTTAGAAAAAGTTTTTCCAAAATTGCAAAATAGAGAGGTTCACTTCGTATTATGCCCGTAGTGTAAGTGAAAGACTGATTTGGAAAAGTAAGATTTAAATAATACTTCAAAATACTCAAACTCAAGATGACCCCAGGGGTTGCATTTATAAGAAAGTTCACACCATTCCACGTATCAGCGTGGATACCTCCATATTATTTTCTGTCCTGTCTATCACAGAAACGTGCTTACCCTCTCCAAACTGGACATCCGTGCAAAGGACAGGGAGGCCACCGATCCAGGGAAGCACAGAAGAACCCTTCCCCGTCTGGAAGCGGCCCCCAGTGGGCAGTGGCTGGGGATGGGAGCCTTCCTCTAAGAAGACCCTGGTGAGATTGGTCAGAGCTTAGTCTGGCTACTGCTTCTCCCCCCCCACAGGGGAAAGCAGTGATGTCCATCTTTTGGGGTCCCACCACTTCCATGCTCTTCACCACACTGGCTGGCAGGGTTTCAATACGTGAGGAAAGAGGTGAAAAGAACAGCCCCACAGGAGCTGGCACGTCAACCAGCCGAAACAGGAGAAATCCCTTCTGCCTTTTGCAGGTGCCTTGGTCTGCACTGAAGTCTGCAGTGCACAAGTCTGCAGAAGTCTGCAGTCTGCAGACTGCACAGAAGTCTGCAGACTGCTGCTTCAGCCTCCTAAAGGGCACGCATTCATCTCCTGATCGGCCCATTACTCTGACCCTTGCTGCTCGCTTCCCTCACCAGTACACCCCAGAGGCCCTCATCACATTAGCAAAACAAAGGTTAAGATACAGCAGCACAATCCAAAGCCTTCCCCTTAAATTAATTCCTGGAAAAGAGAAAGCAACTCCCAGGCAGCCGAGAGGATCACCCTGCCTCCTTCCCACAGTAGGCTGGACTGGGAAGCACCAAGACAACTTTTTTTCTGGGAAAGCACTGGGAGTTCTGAATCATCACAAGTCTTGACCAAGGATCCCAGAAGAGCAAACTGCAGCATCACCTGAAAACCCTTAGAAGCACAGCTACATGTTTAA
The DNA here is from genome assembly GCF_000699145.1 of Aptenodytes forsteri. Taxonomy (NCBI): domain Eukaryota; kingdom Metazoa; phylum Chordata; class Aves; order Sphenisciformes; family Spheniscidae; genus Aptenodytes; species Aptenodytes forsteri. Next base: position 4,287,054 of record NW_008796213.1, on the reverse strand, counting down.
AGATATGTCACTACATCAGCTGAGGCATTAATTTAGACCTCATTAAAATCACTGTATGTGTGTTCAGCAGCTGAACTGGTTAGAAATTAAGGGTAGGATTAAGGTGTGCAAATCTAAGCAGATTCTTCCCTAGAAAAAGGAAACCGTGGTGCTTCTAGCCAGAAATGAACCCTATTTTGGCCCTATTACTTGCAGCCATTTCTATCACCTGACAGTCTAAGTATTTTAGGTATTAAGCCCATTCAGCATAACTCCTCCATGCAGGTGAAACAGTGAAAAATCTAGCATTCCTGCAGCTAATTAAGAAAAAATTACCTCAATTTATACATACGGTTTCCCTTCTATTCTCTACCACTATGTACATTTTGATCCGATTAGTCAACATCGCATCTTTAAGATCTCAAGTTATACTGTAACCTGTGCTTTAGTGCTTCGGCTAATGACTGGAGGTACAGGCTCCACAGAACATTTAACAGATCAGAGATTTCTTTTTGTGCTGTTCCCAATCTTTTAGAGTCCTTTTCAGTGAACCACAACAGTCTGGCACAGAATGATACTCAGTTTTTTCTTCAAGCCATGAACTGTAAAATACAGTGAGAGTTAGCATCAGCGCAGAAAAAAATTTAGACATCTCTGAATGTCCCAACCAAGTGGAAAAGGTTTTAAATACAGTATTTTAAGAGTATTGACAGCACTGTTTTGTTGTCAATTAAAATGTGTAATAAAAGGATTAGTGAAGACATTCCTTTAATCATAGTTATGGTAAAAACACTAATATTACTGGAGTTTGGTAGCTGACATTCTATATTGTTTAAAATTCTTTGAAACTAGAGGCAACAGAAAACATGGGACAGAATAAATAAATATATATGTGTGTGTGTGTACATACACACACACTTGATACTGTACCTGCCATGGTTGAAGACAGTTTGAGTATAGTAAAAAAATACATATATAGATCCTGTGGCCTGCTAAAGCATTTCCGGCTTCCTCAGTTTTGTAATCTTGTGAATGGTCCTCTTTTTGAAGTTTTTGTGTTTTTTTAATGTACTGAACACATTAACCTCAGGGAATTCTGCCTTATTCCTACATCTCTTCCTAGACACTACATATATTATGCCTTCAATCCATCCAAACGACATCATTTTTCTCCTCAATTACTATAGTAAGTGCTATTTAAAATGTACTTTAAACTAAGAAAGCTACTAATGGCAGCATTACTGAAAACAGTCTACAAGCTATCAGTTCACAGCAGTGGCCCTGTATTGTGAGTACATACACAAGGCAAGGTTTGTGTAGAGAGGAAGTGTCTTACATCTGAACCGTGAGCGCCAAACATTGCATTTATTTCCCACTCTCCAAATATGTCAGTTGGTCTAATACGTATCACTTCCCCTTACAAACCTCACTCATCGGGTAACTGTGGGATGTGTAACATGAAATCTCTTTCTGCTTTTGTACAAACTGAACCCCTGCTTTAAGGGAAATCCTCTTAATATTGAAGAAAATGGATCAACAGAACCAGTGCCTAAAATAATTTCATGTAGCCACAGAAGAGGTACGTTATACAATGCTTTTGCATTTTCCCAAAGCATCTCACTAATACCTCTTCTCTGAGCTGCTGCAAAAGCCTGGGGAGAAAGAGATCACCCAGATGCCATGTCCCATTTAACGCTTGGTCTCCCTCCTAAGACTACGGCAATTCAGCATCACTTGTGGTGCTTAGTTTTATGACAGGCGTAGCTGCCCAGCAGTCCTTGGAATATGATCAACTCATTTTGCAGTAGCGCACCGCACAGCTCACAGATTTTTCTCCTCCCCCCCTCCCAGAGGACCTGGGCTGAATATGGACGGACTTAGAAGCAAAAGGGTTCCTCTCAATGCTAACCTCATCTGAGCCACCCAATTCTGACATCACTTTCAGGACAGCTGGCATGGTAAATACATTCTCTGAATGCTCTCCTTCTTCAACAGGTGTAACTCGGTGGGAACACAGAGGTTAGCTGCCTCTTGAGGAGAAGCACTTTAACCACATGGGAATAGCTCTGTTCAGTAACCAATGCATGATGGAATTCCAAACAATTTCTACGAGTGCTGGTTGAGCACAGCAAAATCCTTACTGGGCCAAGACCTGTGATGGATCTATTCACGGATCTTTTGTAAAAAAAGCAAAACCTCTGTAACTAGAAATCAACAACTTAAGAATGAACCACACCATTTAGTATCTTTTTCAAATTAATACTAGCCTGAAAAAGCGCTGGTTGAGCACAGCAAAATCCTTACTGGGCCAAGACCTGTGATGGATCTATTCACGGATCTTTTGTAAAAAAAGCAAAACCTCTGTAACTAGAAATCAACAACTTAAGAATGAACCACACCATTTAGTATCTTTTTCAAATTACTAGCCTGAAAAAGCTGCCTAGTTAAACCACATTTCCACAGCCCAGATCCTATTTTAGGAAACCAGAGTAGCAGTTTCTAGAGTTTTGTTGGCTTTCAGTTTTACCGGAACAAAAAGTTGACTTGCATCTTTATGACTTACCACCAAGGTGTATGATTCAAGGGCAAATGTTTCTTCCAGATAAATATCACATTCTCAAAGTACGGGCAGGAACTTTACTCACACTCATTGCAGCAAATAGAACATTTCTTATAAGAAGTAAACTTTGGGGCAAAGCATCACAAACAAGGAGACTCTTTGTATACTGTTCTTTTAGTTGACTTATATGTTCCAAAGTAGAGTATTTTTTCCAAGACCAAAGCAAATACAGCAGGAGCAGTACAGATAAATAGATCTATCAAGCCAAACACAATTCTTCAAAAATTTGCAGTGCTTATTCTAAAGACTGAATATAATTGGCTTCAGAGAAATCGGACCTTAGTCTAGACAAAGCAAACTGTCCTATTAGCCAGCTGTTAGGTGGAATACTATGAGCTCTGGCAATGACAGACTTTATTCACTGTCTTTATCAGCAGCTGTTTCTTCCGCAGGTAAAGACTTTAGTCATTGACCGCTGTAGAAACAAAGGCATTTAAAATTCCTGGTGGTATCAGAATGAGTAACAATAACACTCTGGTTTTACACTTTCAGTCCTCATTAACTTTTGGCTTGAGACAGTTGACATTACTTACCAGCACTAAAAGCGTAATTTCAAGGGCTCCCAGAAGAAATACTTCTATACAAAGAAAAAAAAGTTCCTATAGAAACCAACACTCAGCATGACTGACTTCACCATATTCATTCTACTACTCAGGTTTCCACCATCAATCCAAAGTTATATCTAAACAAAACAAACAAGAAAAGGTTTGGTTGAATGTGTTAACTAAGGAGCCACCACAATAGCTTCACAACTTCAGCAGGTCATGACAAACCCTCTAGAGAAAGAGTTGAACTTCACTAAGTGTACACAAAACCAAGTTTGTAGGCACTTTGCAAGGGGGTACTCTACTTCGAAAGCAGTAGAATACTGTTGATTTAAAAAAAAAAAAAAAAGGAAAACAAAAAAAACAACTTCAGTCTTCAGATACCAAGAAGGGTATCTTGCCCATTCCCTGACTTTAGAAATTCAATTCTTTTGCCATATTTAGTAGCCTTGAAATCTTTAAAATCCATCTGTCCATTAGGAAAGAATAATCCAGGTAAGTATTTCCCCATCCTCCCCAAATAGAAAAGCAGAAAACCAGAAACTCTGACTTTTAATGGAAATACAGCTCCAGGTGCTGAAGGCTATCCAGTAGCATTTAAAGCAGCACTCTGAAATATTTCACTTATTTTCCAGTGTATTATCCTACCTATTATCCATCAAACAGCAGTCACAGAGAAAAACTCTGGAGCGTAGCTGGCAAAAACAAAAGGACAAAGAGTAAAGGTGCTTACACAGATTTTCATATGGGTATGAAACTTGTATTTGTGCCACTGAGGCGCTCTCTTAAGTCCATCACTTTATTTTAAGACCAAAACGTTAGTATGAGCAGCGAGTTCACTGCGACAAATCCAGATGAGTCCGTCTGATGGAAATGCTTAGGTTGTAGCATTCTTCTTCACTCACAGTGATCAAGACTTTTTCAAAATACATGGTTGCTCTGATAGACAAACAGCTCTTTCAGGTCTTTGGCAAATCTTTGGCTAACCAAATTTAAAATCAGTTTTAAACACATTAACTGAAAAGATGTAAAGGCATGTCAAAATACAGCAGGAACCGATTTCTGGACATAAAAATATTTAATCTTCATCTTCTGTACTTAAATCATAATTTTTCCTCATGATTTCTTACTCCACTCAAATGAAATTTGTTTTGAAACAGCACAGAAGTTTCTGCCCCCAAATCTACAACACTACCCTGTTTCAAACTTTAGGCCACAGAACTTACTGGTTTGTTGGGGTTTTTTAAACTATTTCAATCTTATACTTAAGCAGTACATGGTTTGATGAGGTCAGCATTCTTGTTCTTTGTCTGTAAAGCACCTGGCACAATGAAGTCCTGGTCCATGAACAGATCTCCTAGTCGTTACAGTCAACCATAAATGCTCTGTAAACTAAAAGCCAGGCTAAGAAGTAAATTTGAGCAGCTGCAGAGGATGCTCAAATCAAACACCTTTTGCCACCTCGTTCTTCCAATGCCATTGCTGCATCATTTATCTAAGGCTCTCATAAAATGACCATCACTGGAATCTAAGCATCTGCCCATTACAGCACTGAAGCAGTTCAGTAGCATGGAGCACTATTTGCAGAAGAAAATGCATTACACAAAGTTGGAGTGCAACACAGTAACGCTTCCGTTACCCCCAAGTAGAGTACCCACATGCAAACACTGTACTGCCATACGGAGTCAAAATAGGGAGCACTGACAACTGTAAACCAGAAGATGATGTGTGGTGGGAGAAGTCAGCAGAGAAGTCAGCCAGGGTAAAAGCAAGTACGACAAAGTACATGGAAGTGTGAAAGAGAAATCTCTTCTTCCAGAAACTGCACACACTTCAAGGAAAAAGGGGAAAAAAACCAAACCAAAAACCAGAAATCAAGAGATGAGTCAGTCATCAGTAGCATGAGACAAACCTGAACAAAAACCAAGAGCAAGAACATGAAAATACCATTTGACACACTTCTTACAGTTCTAGATCTGCTAGTATGATGGATCACAAACACTTCCACATCCCTTTTATAATAGGATTCAAAAAGAATATACACATCTTCACAAAATGCATTTAGTTGCCACATAATATACTTGGATTGAAATGAGATTTGCAATTTGAAAAAATAAAAAAAACAAACCAGTACGAGAATATTCCCTCTCACATTTCTCCAGAAAATTTCTTCTTTAAAATGCGACAAGTAAAGGGCACAGAGATTGGACCTAGAAAAGTATTTTTCTCCTCACGATACTCTGTAGTTTTCTGTATTTATGCTGAAGCAAATGAGAAGTCTGAAGAAATTAAACGCTTTAGAGTGCTAAAATCAAAACATAAGCAATACAATTTTTTAATTTCAGTATTTTAAAGTACAGAAAGTGGAAACTATGAATATCAAATACAAATTTAAACAAAGCCACTTGTCCTCCCCTAGAATAATCAATGTGAACTACTTATAGAAACTTACAAATTTAAAGTAAAATCAAAACAAAATAAATACTGTACATACACTTTCCCTGCCTGCAGGCAAAAGAGGATGGGAAATACTGTTATGAATTGAAAAAAATGCTCTTAAAGCTGCAGCATCCCATTTCCCAGCCAAATACTTAACACAGTAGTGCGTTTCTGTAAAAAGGAAGACACACATACACCGATCCCTACTGAGCAGACAAGCTAATATTTTCAGAGACATTAGAAGGAAAGATAGAAATTAGACTATGAGAGTAGAAAAAGGAGAGGAAAAGACAAACGGGCCAGCAAAACATTACTACAAAACTAGTAAATATAGCCAAGAACTAGCCCCCCTTTTTTTTTTTTCTTTTTTTCAAATTCCATGGTTTTTTTTAAAAAAAGATTCACCAAAGCATTGGCAGCAATAGACATTTCCCAGCAGAAGTGACAATACATATCAATATAATCTCTTAAAGTGATCCCTTTCATTCCCTTCCCACAGCATGAAACTCTTATGGCTTAATTTATATTAAAAGTAGAAAAAGTCTTTTTTTCCAAACAGAAATGCAGCCTATGAAGAACATGCATTTCCTTATCAGTGCTACTTATATTTCCCATCCACTGCATGATTTATCACTCATACGCTCCCACAAAGAGGGTTACTAGGGTGTTTTTTGTTGGGTTGGGTTTGTTTTTTTTTTTTTGGAAAAATGGATGTTGCAGCTTTTAATCTTGTTTAACCACAAACAGTAAGGCCCTTGGTTCCATTTGTATTTCTTCTGTGAAAGAGTAGCTCCGGGCTCACTCAACCCCAGAGCTACAAACAGCTTTTAATGGTCTGGAAGTATAAGTGTAACGTGAATGAAACTCTGGAAAGACACTAGATTTGGGGGTCATGGTGGGGGTGTGAAGGGATAGGTGGGCATGTGGAGCTTAAATAGGGCACTAGTTATAGGCTTGTAGTACCGGGTCATTCTAGCTTCAGTTCTGCTTAGTCTCCACAATTACCAAAAAGGGGGTAGCAAGATTCACATCAGCTCTGACTCCGAAACCCTGCAAAAATTTTCAACGTTTACAACTTCATGGCCTTGTGAAGGAAGGTAGCTTATGCCATATAGCAAAGCCTAGGGACAGCTGAAGCTTCTAAAATGTGATCATGACATTGTGCTCTCTTCTATCTCTACTAAAGGTAACACAAGCACTTCAACCACCAAAAAACCAAAACCCCCAAATCCCCCATGTGATCAGAAAGCAACAATTTTACCTCTCAACATCTAACCCTTTCAAAATTGTCTTTAAGAATGGATTCATGTAGAGTATTATAGGTTGCATAGGTAATCTACCTCAGAGGTCAACAAAGGCTACCTTGTAGCCATGGTTTATTAGCAAGTATAGTACGAGAAGAAAAGGGAAAGTTGCTGGAAGAGTCTTTGATATAGTTTCTAGGTGGTCTTTCCATTTTCATGTTTGGTTTTCTTTTTTCAATTTCAGGAACGTGAGAACTTAGAGAATGGGAAAACCCCTACAATATTTCATTTCCTATTGTTCTGCCTAAAAAAAAAAAAAAAAAAAAATTAAGTTTTATGCCAAATCCAAGTTCTCTGACTTTTCAAAAAGATTATCCTTGAAAACGAGTTACCATAGCAGGCTTAATTCTCTTTGTTGTCCAGCCAGTGTTCCCTACTCCCTCCCTCTTCCACCCCAAGTGAGACAGCAAGGAAAAAAATAGGGCTTTTTCTCTCCACTACGACAATACAAGGTTCAGTCCATCTACAGAAAGATTGGTGCAGTAGTGTTTTCATCTATAACACAATAAAAATATCCCTACATACAAGTACACAAAACAAGTGAGGTCACCACATCCTCTTCATGAGCTACCAGGAGACTTTTTTTTTTCCCCTTTTTTTTTCTTTGTTTTTTCTTTTTTCTCTTTTTTTTTTTTTTTTTTTTAAATACTGCTAATCATGGCGATTTCTTTTAAATTACTTGTTCTGAGGTGGAACATTAGAATTAACTTCTGCTGGAAGCATGGATACCTGAAGAAAATGGGAATGAACCTCTGCCTGTTGACAGCCTGTGAAGAGACTATTACATAAATTCATGACAGCGGAGAGCCACTTTGAAAAAAAAGGTAGAAAGTACAGTAAAGAAAGAATAAAATCAAGAAGAAATAATATATATGGGTCCAGCCACATCTGTGTTCCAATAGTAAGATACAGATAAATAATGCAGATGGTCAGAAAAGAGACTTTGTATAAGCCAGTCACATGTACAAGAAAGCATACTCCATATTTTAGAATTCCTTACTCCAGATTCTATTCTGGCATACTTCTATTTCAGGTAAGTGTTCTCAAAAATCTGCCTTTAAGGAGAGAGAGATCATTCTTCATTCTGCTCTGAATCTGATTGCTGCCCTAAACTGGAATTTTCTATTTTTAAAAATTATACAGCCAGAAAAAAGTAAACAGTTTGGTTCAATATGTTAAAGCTAAAACAGTTTCCAAAGCCTGGCAGGCATTAATCCATTTGCTCAAGCTTAAGCAGAGAATATTTATATGGGTATATAATTTTAACTAATAGTGACAACAGTTTATTTCTTTGACTTTGGTGAGAACATTAGAAGATAGTTAAAATATTATCTTTTAACTATTTCCATCTGGAAAACATAGCACCTGAGAACAGCAAGTACTTAAGAGTCACTTTCAGCACCTGTAGAGTACCTCTTAGCTTATGTTCTGCTTTTTAGAAATCCTTTGTTACCTCCGTTCCCAATAGTCTAAACAAGGTTGATAGCTTGCATTAAATTAAAAAAAATTAAAAAAAAAAAAAAGACTGAAAACATGCTTTTGTGAAACCGTAATTAGCAAACAAAAAAAGGTTAAAAAAATTCACCCATACACACACATACAAAACTATAAAGTCAAGTCAATACAATGTAAAAGCAGGGCTGCAAAAAACACTCCTAAGTTATAATTCTCAAGCTCCAGAGGAAGTAAAGCCGTGAAAGCTACCTGACTTCTTTGCAGTTGCGTTATGTTTTGATGTTTCTCAATTTAGAAACAGGATAACATAGTGCTAAATAGTTTTGACCCTGCAACAATCAAAAACACCTGACATCAGAACTATTTCCATAAATTTGTAAAGGCATTCCTAATCTAGCCTACATAAAAGTAACTCTGCACAAATATTCTGGAAAGTCCAACTGAATTTGTTTTTAAACCACAACAAGAGAAAACAATTCCAGTATAGAATATGGAGGAAGGAAAAACTGGTATGGAAAGTTAAATCAATTCAATGACTTGGATAGCTATGCCGGAGTATTTTTACTCTTAGCAACCAAAAAAAAAACCCACAAACAACCAACAATATTGTTGTCACTAGCATATTAATGTTTTCATTTTGGCTGGACCCTGCAAAATGCCCTTTTTGCAGAATCAAGTAAAAGTATTCCCCTTTCCACCTTCATCCTCATCCCCCAAAAGTTAAATATTTAATTTTATATTACAGAAAAATACAAATTTTAAATCAAAATTATTTACAGTAATTCAGAATCGGCATTTGCTATCAGCTCCGTATAAAGCCTGACACAAATGATCATTCTGATACCAGTAAGCTACTTAATGCTTATATACGCACCAGTTAAGACTTTTAATTGGCCGTCTCGCCCAGCTTTGAAAGCAACACACATTCTCCTACCTTCCTGACTCTTCAGTAAAATGCGTTTAAAGTACAATACTATTTTAATGCTTCTTCCATGCTACATTAAGTAATATGCCAAATCTTAAGACTGCAATGTATATCTTATGAGTTATTTCAGAGTAATTGTTCTGAAGAAACATTTATCTTAACTGATGTCCCTGTTTCTCCAAAAAGATATATTACGTTTCCCTCCTTTGTACCAACTCTTAAATAACCTGTACAAATACAATTTCAGGGAGCCTTTTTACAGAAGAAAATCATCACTGATAGATCATCAGGAGGAAAACTATGCACTCCAATTTGGAGGAAAGGGGTGCAGTTTAAAACAAGTTAGCTACTGGACTGACATAAGAAGATTCTTCCATCTTTAGGAGTCTCTTCTAGTCCATCAAATAAATAAATCTGTATAAAAGAGGACAGGTCAAAAAATAATCAAGCTGGCAGAGAATATGCAATTTGCAAGTCAAGAGAAGCAGCCAATAGCTTACAAAAAAAGCAGGAAAAAAAATAAAAGATTCCATATGCCTTAATTTAAAAAATAATTAATAATGCATCTCACCCCTATTTAAGACTATAACCTGAATATCAAATTTAGGAGTCCAGACTAATCACAATTAATGTGGCTCTCCACTGCACCAAACATACATTATCAAAACAATTAAAAACTTTCACATTCTTAAATCTAAATTAATAACCTCCACAAAAAAAGTCTTCCAAATAAATAGGTTTTTAAAATGAATTTAAAAGTTGACAAAATCTATCAGAAATAAATTATTGATAAACCACCTTCATCATCTTCCCCTCATTAATTAGGTCAGAAACTACCAGCAACAAATGATATTCAAGCCCTGATGAGAGACTATTTCTCACAGTCCATGTCTCTCTGAAGATTTCCCCATTCCCATATGGTTATTGCTGAGCAGGTGTGGCACAGTGAAAATGCAGCATTGGGTTGGTTTTTTTTTGTTGTGTTTTTTTTTTTTTCTTTCTCATTTTTGTTCATCAGGCAGTGTTTTATATGGTACATGCAAGTCTGCTTCAAGCAGAGGAATAACAGCAGCTCCAGGCTCTGTTGACCTCAATACTGGTCTGTGTAGGAAAGACAGCAGTAGTAGAAGTAGCAGCTACATTAAACAAAGAAGCGTGCATGGCCATTCCGGTTCAGCTTCAAGATCTTCCCGAGGCGCTGTTTAGCAGTTGCCATTCCTTTCTTTGGACGTTTGCCTGAAAAATGAAATCAAGTACTTCAATCAGGAATTTCAGAACAAATTTTTATCATCATAGAACAAAGATGAAACCCAGCTTTCAAGCTGAAGCAGGCAAAATTTTCACCTGAATCAGTTTTAAAAAAAAAAAAAAAAAAAAAAAGGGCAAGTTCTTCATTTGTCTGTTTGCTAGCAAACAAACAGGGAATCAGAATTGTAAAAAAACAGGAATTGTTTTCCCCAAACTCTGGCTAGCATTATCATAAATAAAACGATTATATTATTTACAAACATTTTCAGCCTTGGGAAGGGCAGTGGGTGTGGTAGGGGAGAACTTAAACTGAGTTTCCTGAATTTTGCTCAAGTAAGTTATTCCCTTGAGTAAATTATAGAAAATAAAATAGAAACTAAAAACTAAATACGATGATCATCAGACTATTTTTTGAAGTGTCACAGCTTTTAAACCTTCACTTCAATAAACAAATCTGATTCAGGCCAGTGTTTCAGAGTATAGCTGTGGTTCTGTTCCCTGTAATAAATGCGTAACACATACACCTGCAGAGGTGCAACAGTAACTATGAGAGTTTCATCTGGCCACGCACCCAGTTAGATCTCTCTTAATTCCACCTCCACACATTCTGTGCCAAAATTTGAGTGTCCACAGGATGCCCATTTTATATTTTTCCTCAAGGTCTAAGTCTGTCCTTTTTTCAGTTTCTGCATCTAACAGCTCTTTTTGATGTTTACAAGATGCTTTTCCTCGTCTTCCCCCCGTCTGGCAAGAGGACAGCAGAGATAAACATTACCTTTTGTCGCCTGGTTGCTGATAGGGGGTGGATTTGATGCTGGCCTCTTTGTTGGATGAAGTGGTACAGACAAGGATGTTTCACCATACGGCCTGTCAGGGCTAAGACTGCCATCACTCAGCCGACATTCTCCTTGAATTAGATTGGAGTCTCGTGTATACTTGCCATGCTGAAAACTCAAGCCGTTGTTGTGGACTATACTTCTGTTGTCCTGAACCTTATGATTGGCTTCTGATGCACCCTCTTTCTTGATATATTTTTGACTTTTACTTGCATCCTAGTGTGGAAATGAGGAGAAGGAAAAAAGTGGAAGTTGATACCTTCCGGCTACAAGTTCACTCCAGTTTTTCTAATTATACTACTGTATCTTTGAAAAAAGGTATTTCAGTTCCACCGGTGTCTGACCACTTTATGATTCCATCATTTCTTTTAGTATAGATACCTCTTAAAAATAAGATACAATATAGTATCTCTGTGCAAGCTTTTCCATATGCACTTAAGGGCAATGTTATAGATGAATTACACATACTAGTGTACTCAGTTTCTCTGCTTTTTGGTTTTAATTTGCAGTGATCAAAACAGATGCAACTACTCTTGATTAAACTGGCCACTATAGCAAGCCATACCATAACTATTGACTACATGAACAGGCAATTTGTTTTCAATATTCAGCTGATGAGAGAGCAAATGCTAAATTGGGAATTACAAACTGTAAGGAGTATCATGTAGTTAGATATTCTTAGGAAAAAAACAACCTAAAAAGCATGCAGTTAAAACACAGCTATTAAATAGCATTGTTGTTTTGCAACTTTTATTGTTCTATTGTTCTATTTAATTGTTCTAGTGAGTCTAATACAGACAAGTTTAGAAATACTGAAGTTCAGAGTGTAAGACACATAACCTTTCATTTATATATTCCTTGCTGGATTCCACCTGGACATCAGAAAGCAAAAATATTCCTACCTGCTGGCTGTTGAAAGGTTGTATCAGTTTGGCAGTACCAATTTCCTAAGCAAGTATCTTTACTATAAATACTATCAACAGGTTCCACTTGTTCTGATGCTCTGGTTGGGAATAACAACGAATAAACAATACAGTGCTTCCCCAGTTAGACTGAATGTAAATTCATGCTTTCTTTATGAAGTACTTTTTATTTTTCAAGATACTGCCCTGAGCATCTTAATACTAGCCACTATGACAGAAGAGAGTTTGAAAGGGGAAAAAAAAAAAAAAATCAAAACACCACCAACCAAAAAAGTATGACAAAAATACAACAGTTACCAGCATCAGAAGTATCTATTATCAGATGTGCAGTGTGGAAAGATCTGTCCACCATGCTTTCTGTACTTACAACTTCATGATCTCTTCTTCCTATAAAAATTTTTGTGTTCAAAACATTTAAAGTATTGCTTTACCTGAGGGGTAATCCTTGAAGCTTCATTGAGGTGTCTAGCCCATGCTGAAGTCCCCAAGTCTCTCTCCTCTTCCTTCACAGACCTACCTAAAGAGAAGTTCAACAAGCTTAAATTTTAAAATAAAAAACTAGGAATACAAAGTTAATTATACATTTGAATAACTTTAAAATTAAAACAGGAAAGAAAGGAAAATACAATGGAAAATATTTCCTAGGTACAAAATAAAAGTTGTCAGAGCTGCTCGGTTCTACACACTAAATTGGGAAAACAATCTCACAGTATAAAATATCTTAATTAAAGATCCGTATACCACAATAAGAAGGTCAGACAAATATAATCGTTCAAATTTGAAAGTACTGATGTTGAAGACAGCTTACTTTCTTTGTTACGCTACAGGTTTCAGTTTTCTACCATGGCTTTGTTCATGAGGAGTTCATACGAAGATGGACATTGTCTTTAATTTTCAGGTATTATTGATTGTATTGTTTCTAAGCACTGATGTGCTATTCAGGTACAACATATGGAAGATCTATGCTGATAGGCCTATAGAAGAAGTGTCCACATTGAAAACACAGTTACAATACAGTTAACTTGTAAAATTAAGGGTATCCCAAAACACCAATTCAATTTGAATTTGGAGAGACCGAAAGGTTTTTTGCAAAACCTGCTAGCTAAGAAGCACAGTTTCATCTTCTTCATCCATGGAGTCTGATAAATGTACTGGGTCTGTCCAGAATAGAATTTTTTCCTAACAGTCCATATGGTGCTGTATTTTAGATTTGTGGCTAAAACAGTGCTGATAACACACCAAAGTTTTGGCTGTTGCTGAATAGTGCTTGCACAGTGTCACAGCTTTCTCTTTTCCCACTCTGCCCCCTGCAGTAAGTAGGCTAGGGGTAGGCAAGAGATTGGGAGGGGACATAGCCAGGACAGCTGACCTGAATTGGTCAAAGGGCTATTCCATACCATGTAACATCACGCTTGGCAATAAAAACTGGGGTAGAGGAAGAGGCTGGGGGGAAAGGCAGTCTTCCAAGGTAGTCATTGCTCAGAGACTGGCTGGGCATCAGTCTGCTTGCAGAAGGTGGTGAGTGATTGCCTTTGCACCACTTGTTTCTTTTCCTCTTTCCCTCACTTACTGAACTGTCTTTATGTCAACCCATGAATCTTCTCACTTTTGCTCCTTCTATTCTCTTCCCCATCCCACAGGGCAGGGGGAGAGAACAAGTGGCTGTGTGGGTGCTTAGCTGCTGGCCCGAGTCAACCCACCACAATTTAAAAACCTGGATATGATGTTTTTCATAAAGTTACAAAGATGGAAAGGCACTGTATGTGTCTGTGTGGTTTGCTGGTTAGGGTTTTTTGTTGGTGGTGGTAGTTTTATTATTTATTTATTTATTTGATTGGTGGGTTTTAAGGACATACAGCTTTGGTTACCAGAACACAGTCCATGACTGACATTAGGCTTTCCTGTTATCCATGTAAACAAAAATCAACATACTATTAGTTCTTTGAATTAGCACCCTATTTATTGGTGGGGTTCTATTTGTTTCACATCAGCAAAGCTATAATCCTCTTCCATTTCCTTCTCAAGCAAAGAATTTTCAAACATAATGACTCTGTGTTCCAAGAAGTGATTTTGATTCCTTTGAGGGGATTAGTGTTAACGATCTGCTGTCTGTCATTCCCAAAATGCATTTAACAGATGTCTGTTTTCCACAGACATCAAAATGCCACTGACAAAAAAATTACCTCTGAATTCTCCTCTTCAAGGTTAGAATCTCCCTTAATGCACTGCATTCATCGCAGAATTTCAGAACTAAAGCCAAATATGCCTTCCAAAGACATATGAAAAATCACCAAGCAGATTCCTATGGATATCTAAGTAACACACATGCCATGAAAGCTGCAACCATGAAGGTCCTGTCAATCTTTTCTGAAGATTACACTTTCAATAAGGAGACTACACTTTCAACCTAGCCATAACTTTACCACTCTTGTAAGGATACCACAAAACTTTCAGATGGCAGTATTATGTGTTCTGACGACCCCTCAAGCTAAGTTTGTCCCAGTTTACAGAAGTAACATTTACCTTTTTTTTTTTTTTTTTGGGGGGGGGGGGGGGCCAAAAACCCCCCAAAACACACCTTTTTAAATGTCAGTCTGTTTTACTTAAAAACTTGACTACAAATCTAAACATTTAACTTTAAGTGCTTATTCTGAGCAGTTCGTCCAAGAGCAGAGAGCAGCAGTGTCATTAGTTCAGATACCTACCACATTCTATTGTTTTGTGGCTCTGAGATGGCTGTCTGTCTTTATGCCGACTCCTGGGGTAGCTTCTGTGTTCCTGAAGAGAGGTTCTTTTATCTGTGCAGTCTGTGCTTTGAGTGTGACGTGGTAAACATGTAGTATAGTGCAATCCTGCCATAGAAAGCATGCCCTGAATAGCTTCTTCTTCTGTACTTGTCGAGGTAGGACATTCCCTAGAAAAATAAAGGAGTATTCAGCAGTTCAAAACAGAACTCTAGATTTCTCTGAAGGAATGATTTTTACATTGGTATAAAAGCAGAACCATAAATACGTGCGAAAAGGTCTAACAGTTTATAAACAAATGCCCACAATGTGCTTACTTTTTACTGGGAGTTTCATTTCTGGATGGCTTCTGGATATTTTGACAAAGGTCTCTCGTGACCTTAGATTCCTCTTTGAAATTTGATGTTACTTCCTCTTTCTCTTCATCACCTGAGCTTTCTGACTCCTCTGTGGAGGAATCCTTCTGCTAAAACAAGAGGAAACAGTATGCAGAATGGTCACCATGCCTCCTAAATAGAGACACTACCTTAATTTATGCTAAGTAAAAAATTCAAAAGCTTCCAGGTCCAACTTTTTTATATATATAGTATTCAGAATGCAGTTAATTTGAATATAGCAACTGAGATACTATACATCCAAATTTTGTAACACTGATGAGTACATGCTCCAACAATATAGAAAGCATCTCAGAAATCCATTTTCTTACAGAAAACACTACACACATTAAACCACACACAAATCATTGTATTCTCTTTAAAGAGAGCATTGATTATTCTTATCTTCTGTGCTCAAAGTAGAGGAAAAAATATGGAAGTATGATTCCAAGCAGTAGCCACAATCGATGCCTATTACATATAATGGGACACAACCTGCCCCAAGTAACTGTTCCTGCTCTCACAAAAGAGAACTTTCAGCAGCAGCATCTCTCTTATGAGTGACAGAAGCTCTCAGGTAAATCCCACCACAGCAGGAACAAAGGCACAGCAGCTGTTGCCTCTCTTACAGTGGCACAGCCTCATTTCATGAATGAAAGGGCTTTTCAGCTCCTGCTGAGATTACAGCTTGTATGGGCAGGAGCTTCTCAAAGGTGGACCAACCATATGTGACTCAATATGCCTTTACATGAAGCAAGGGCTACAAGAGGTATGTTCCATCTTGGTAATTCCTACTAATCTATTTTGAACAAGTACAGACAACACCACAATTCTTTTCAAGCCAAGGAATATATGAGACATTCAGTAAAAGTGTTGAAAGTGGAAGATCAGAACATGGAGGAATCATAATCCTTCAAGACTGACACCACTATCCCTATCATCAAAAACGGAACTGGAATGAGTGAAGTGCATTGTATCACCAAGGGATGTTTTTATACAATAGCTTCATTCACAAAAGCAGCTTGTTAATCTTTGACACTTGGAAAGTGACACAAATGGGCAATTAAATTATAACTATGACTCAATGTTAGTAATAAAGCTATTATCTTGTTTTGTTAAGATCATCTTCAGTGCAATACAAAAACATAAAAAGGATTTACAGGAGCTACTGAGATAGTTCCTTCTATATTCTTCTGCTTCTTAATTTCTAATAGTAACTAATGGAATAATTTTTCTGCATGTTTAAATTTTTCTTTTGTAATGATATATCCAAAATGAACTAAGAGAGTAAATGGCATTAATATAAAACATTTCACGCAATGACAAAGTCATCCAAAACTGGCCACATTCTCCTGTGAAGAAGAAATATATCACTTCTGAATAACTATTGATTGTGTGTCTTAAAAAACAAAACCTGCTGAGCCAAAGTGGCTGACAATGCAGTTTAGGAAACCAGAAGAATCCACATTATGAAGGTTCCTATCACTTATTCCAACATCTAGATAAGGTAATGATGGAAGACAACAAATACTAAAAATAGATCTTGACCACCATGGAAGAAGTAAGAATTTGAAGACTTCTTATAAACTCTTATAATAGGCTGATGACTGAAAGAAAGACCAAAGCGTTAGCTTTCCAGAAGCACAAAACAAAAATTTGAGGTAATCACTCCACCCTACTAGCATTTTACTGCTATCCAATTAAAACTGAAATTAGTAAGTCAGAGCACAATTTTGCAAGGGAAAAAATAATAAAAATATTTGTATATACATGTGCACATTTATAAATACTAAAAGTTGTATTAAAATACATGCGTGTAAATATATATACATGTACACGTGTGTGTGTGTGTGTGCATTTGTATTTCATTTAGCTGTAAAGAAATCACTACAATCTAGACCCTCAAATGGAGGATTCCCATTTATTTCAAATAGTCTAAAACACCTCAATAGGATTTAGTCCCTTCAGCTTATTTAAAAAACTGAAGGCCTACAAGATTGTTTCCATTTAACCATGCTCTAAAATGAAACTGTGTGGTAGATACTCGTAATTCTAAAGATGAAATTTAGACTTGTTATGGAAAAAATGAACAAAGCAACTAGGATCTAACTTTTCTCAGACTTTGCACGTTCCAGAGCAGGGCTCACCCTTTGCCAGCCCCACTTTAATGACAAAGATGATCATAAAATTTGGCTCAAGATAGCATATCTTGTCATTTTTCTCAACACTAGAATAAATGAAGAATGAGGCAGAACCGTAAGTTTGAGATATTAACTTGAACAAGAATTAAATGCTTTGTTATCGCTCTTTTAACACAAACTTTGACCAGATAAATTTGAAGTGAGCAAGCAAAATTATATTTAATTGCTTCGTTAACTTTTGTGACTTTTTCTAGCTATACCTGTGTAGTGCAATCAGGCTCAGATTCTTCTGAATCAGAAATATCAGAGTACTCTGAGGATCCATTCCTGAGTTCTGATTTCACACTTTCAAAGAACACTGAGGAGAGAAAAAGTAAAATATAAGACCCAACATTTATTACATATGATATTTAACAATTATTTTGGAAGTAAAGAACAAGAAACATATATACAGTTTTTAACAGTCTGTAAACAAAAGCACATCCACGCACTGATCTGGTTCACAAGTCAAATTTGCTTAAAACTCCGTTGAGTTGCCTACTGTTGACCAATAGACTCCTCAAGCAGCTCACTGGATGAAGCCAGAAGAAGAGAAATCAGGTGCAGCAGGAGCATATATTTTTTCTCTCCCATAGAGTACATACTCCACAGATAACACCTTGGGCAATTTCTGCTTTTGTATATAGGCTAGAGTCAGAGAAGTGCCTCTAAGAAAGAGTTAATTAGACGTAATCTTCAGTATCACTTTGTCTTAGACTCTTTGAACCTGGAATTTCCTTGTTTAAAAATAAAAGCAGTTCTACAGAAATACTAAACATGGAAGTCAGAAAATATTAAGTGATTTAAGGTAAAAAAATCATTGCGTTACTTGCAATTTTACTTTTACATCACAATTTACTGGCATATTCTGCCTGTTTTGTGCTACTACAGAGCTGCCAATCAGGGTTAAAATGCAGATCTGTTAAAGAAGATTAAAATATTACTGTGATGATACACAATATACTTGCATTGGTTTTCATAGAAAGACCTGAAGAGGAGGAGAGGAAATACCAACCTTAGACATGCTTTTTGCTAGTAGTAAGGTAAAGTACTAATCAGAGAATGAGGTGTCAAAATAGACATCAGAAACACTGGCATATGACAAAGCAAGCAATCAAATCAGCCACCTAGTCCACATGGTTTACTTTTTTAAGTGCTGAAAGAACTCAAACATGAAGTAGCTGAGCAGCTCTAGGAAGCATGTACTCTTAAAAGACAGCATATGTTCCAAACGACCACGAGTAGGAAACACATTTGTAAGCGTTCAGAATCCAAGGCTCAAGGTCAGTGAGCTGTATACCTGTGTCAAGGCTGCTGGCAGAAATCTTGATTAAGTACAAATTTGTGAAAGACTACAATATGCAGTTTAACTAGCAAGACTTTTTTGGAGAAAAAGCCAAATAGAATAAAAAAATTTATGAATGTGTGTCAAGAAGGCAGTGGATAAAGAAAGCAACATAACTTTTTCAAGTTTTCAAGAACTTATAGTTTCATATAAAACCATGGTGAAAGCAAACTTCACTTATCTTCATTCCAGAGCTAATTTCTGATCTGTGTTGGTTTGCTTTCAGCATAGTTTTATATGAAACTACATAAACAGAACGCAATTCTTCATAACTCATTAATTATGCAAGCATAAAAGATGTACCTGTAACCCTATATACACTGCAGCTCTAACAGGATTTTGTTCCTATTGTAGACTGTGGCAAAGCTCATAAATAGGCGTCAAATATATTTCAAGGGATATTATTAATTTTGAAACACTGTATAAGTGGAAACTATTTTTGGAGTCAGAAGAAAGCCAAGAATGAGACAGATATTCACTTTCATAAAAATGAGAACAGCTGGGACCAAAATCTAGAGAAGACTAATTGAACTTAAGATAGTATTAGAAACAACTGTGAGGAACTTCCAAACACAGTAAATGAGCAACAACATTGTATATGAAGTTAAGCTAAATAAAGTAACGCTCAACATATGACAATAAAATGAATATTCTAAATTACTGTAGCTCAAAAAACCCCAAGGGATTTCTGATGATAACTCAAGCCTTCAGCTCATTTCAAAAAAGCAAACAAGATTCCAGGATAAGCAACAGCGTGCATGATACAGAAAATAATACCATTATATAGCTCAAATGAGTTTTCCTTTGGACTACTGCCTTTTTCAAAGAAAAAAACTGCTCCAAACTTAGAGACAATTTAAAGGAAGGGGCAAGAACAATTAAGGATATCTAAATATGCTCACATGTGGAGCTCCAGATCTTAGGCAAAAATTAATGTTTAAATAATGAACACTTGCATTGGTTTTCATAGAAAGACCTGAAGAGGAGGAGAGGAAATACCAACCTTAGACATGCTTTTTGCTAGTAGTAAGGTAAAGTACTAATCAGAGAATGAGGTGTCAAAATAGACATCAGAAACACTGGCATATGACAAAGCAAGCAATCAAATCAGCCACCTAGTCCACATGGTTTACTTTTTTAAGTGCTGAAAGAACTCAAACATGAAGTAGCTGAGCAGCTCTAGGAAGCATGTACTCTTAAAAGACAGCATATGTTCCAAACGACCACGAGTAGGAAACACATTTGTAAGCGTTCAGAATCCAAGGCTCAAGGTCAGTGAGCTGTATACCTGTGTCAAGGCTGCTGGCAGAAATCTTGATTAAGTACAAATTTGTGAAAGACTACAATATGCAGTTTAACTAGCAAGACTTTTTTGGAGAAAAAGCCAAATAGAATAAAAAAATTTATGAATGTGTGTCAAGAAGGCAGTGGATAAAGAAAGCAACATAACTTTTTCAAGTTTTCAAGAACTTATAGTTTCATATAAAACCATGGTGAAAGCAAACTTCACTTATCTTCATTCCAGAGCTAATTTCTGATCTGTGTTGGTTTGCTTTCAGCATAGTTTTATATGAAACTACATAAACAGAACGCAATTCTTCATAACTCATTAATTATGCAAGCATAAAAGATGTACCTGTAACCCTATATACACTGCAGCTCTAACAGGATTTTGTTCCTATTGTAGACTGTGGCAAAGCTCATAAATAGGCGTCAAATATATTTCAAGGGATATTATTAATTTTGAAACACTGTATAAGTGGAAACTATTTTTGGAGTCAGAAGAAAGCCAAGAATGAGACAGATATTCACTTTCTGATAAAAATGAACAGCTGGGACCAAAATCTAGAGAAGACTAATTGAACTTAAGATAGTATTAGAAACAACTGTGAGGAACTTCCAAACACAGTAAATGAGCAACAACATTGTATATGAAGTTAAGCTAAATAAAGTAACGCTCAACATATGACAATAAAATGAATATTCTAAATTACTGTAGCTCAAAAAACCCCAAGGGATTTCTGATGATAACTCAAGCCTTCAGCTCATTTCAAAAAAGCAAACAAGATTCCAGGATAAGCAACAGCGTGCATGATACAGAAAATAATACCATTATATAGCTCAAATGAATTTTCCTTTGGACTACTGCCTTTTTCAAAGAAAAAAACTGCTCCAAACTTAGAGACAATTTAAAGGAAGGGGCAAGAACAATTAAGGATATCTAAATATGCTCACATGTGGAGCTCCAGATCTTAGGCAAAAATTAATGTTTAAATAATGAACCACAATTTAAAAATAAACAAACTTCATGAAATCTCCTCAGGAACTTTTCTTCTTTCTGTCTTAAGGAACTGGAAAATCCTAATTATTAAAATGACAAAACTATTAAGAAGAAATCTGAGTCTTCCTATATGAAGGCAAATGATTCAGCAAGACAGAAAATAAACTGGACATGTGCATAATTAACTATGTACAGATAATACTAAAATTTATAAAAGCAATGCTAAATACAGAGTCTCACACTTTAGAAGCCCTCTTGCTTTCTCATAGAGATTAACTGATGATACCCTACTAAGAGGGACAAATTATTTGTTATCTGCCTACTATCTGGTAGTATGATCTAGACTGAATGGCTAAAGCCACCTAACATTATTGAGACATTCCTGGTTCATTTGGGGCTGGGTACTAGCATATATGACGTAACACACACGTATGAGCCTCAGGTCTAATCCAGTTTGGCTATGCCAATATTCCTACATGCAGCCAAACCATTGTCCATTTTTACCACTTCTTTATTGTGCAAGCTCTGTGCAAAGCAGTCAGAGAATACCTCCCCAGTTTTCCTTCTGCCTTACATTGTTCAAAAAGTCAGGGAAGCGGCATTCCCTAATCCAGTTTGGCTATGCCAATATTCCTACATGCAGCCAAACCATTGTCCATTTTTACCACTTCTTTGTTGTGCAAGCTCTGTGCAAAGCAGTCAGAGACCTCCCCAGTAGTTTTCCTTCTGCCTTACATTGTTCAAAAAGTCAGGGAAGCGGCATTCCTTTATATTCCTCTTAAAGAAAAAAAAAAAAGAAATCCTAATTGCTCCCCCCCTCTGCTTTCTACATTCCCCTGCAAAAGATGACTGTAGTTTTCTCACCCTTCTCTTTCACATACAGGTTTCAGATACAATACTGATCTTCACAACAACGAATTATATATTATTAGGACCCCTCATCTCTTCATAAATGAATGTGATTTGTAACTGAACTTCAAAAAAATTCAGTCTAAATATACAAGCTGGGGTTTGCTTTTTTTTGGTTTGTTGTTTTTGTGAATTACCCTGGTAATTACTATTGTTACTTTAAAATGAAACAGTCTACCCTCAGATAAAGTTATGGCTCTGCATGCTTCCAGACACTGAGAGGAATACTCCAGAAATCAGGTGAATGAAAGCAGTCGTTATCTGTAAGATCAGGTTAAGCTACTGTGAATTCAAAAAAGTATCTTAAATCACCTTCCCCTCAACCACACAAAGTATCTTGCTCTGTTAAGCACAGCACTTGATCTTTGTCTCTCTGATAACACTGGGGCACCATTTAGAACCAGGATCTTGGCATGACACACAAAACTATATAGACCTTGATCTGTTTAAAGGCATCTCTCTGTGGACATTGCCTCTTGGCCTAAAGCCCACTAAGAACAATGGAAGGTGGC
Organism: Aptenodytes forsteri; assembly: GCF_000699145.1. Classification (NCBI taxonomy): domain Eukaryota; kingdom Metazoa; phylum Chordata; class Aves; order Sphenisciformes; family Spheniscidae; genus Aptenodytes; species Aptenodytes forsteri. The sequence continues at coordinate 4,264,435 of NW_008796213.1, read as the reverse complement.
AGCTGTTACAGAAACAGGTAGTTCCTTTTATGGAATTCTCTGCAGAAGAATATCCTCCCTCCCTCCCTCTCCTCTCCTGTAGACCTCCAGAGTTAAGGCAAAATAATCAAATGTAGGTGATCTTTAACGGGGAAGTTTGAAGACTCTCACTATTCAATTAAAAATATTAGCAATAGTCCCAAGTACTCAATTTCTGGAAGAACAATCTCAACATTCACTTCTGGTTCTAAGCACATTTCTTACATTTATATACACAGTGCCATATTCATTCTGTATCAAGTAAGAGCAACAATTTTGAAGAAAATCTACCATTTCTCTGTATGAGTTAATCTTTGATTCAAATGTAAATTAGTTTAATTTTGAAAGCGGAAAAACACCACATATACCTAAGCCTTCACTCAACAAACCATTTGCCTTGTTGGTTCATGAGTACCCAAGAGGGACCTCTTTCCCGTGCAAATTTTTTAATACTGTTCTCTGTGACATTTGGAAGCACAATCAACAGGGATTACAAATTGCTTTGTTAATGAAAACAATTAAATATTTTACCCAGGCTGACAATGGACTCAAATGTTGTTATGGATTGTTGTGCAGGAAACTAAGGGAACTGTAAGTCTCTAGAGGAGTCTTGTTATCTTTTAAGTGTTGACCTCAGTTTCCTAATACATACCCTCTGAGCCCTTGTAAGCTCTACTGTGAAAGGATGTGACTTTTATAATTAAACAGAGTGCTGAACAGCTATGTCAAGGACCAATCTGTCACTACACACAGACAGTGCTATTAAAAATAGGCACTGAAAACAGGCATTCAATATTGATACTTTACTAATACACTGTGTGATCAGCACTGCTGAATGCTTGGCAGGAAGGCTTGAGGCTACAGAAAGACCAAAAAAAGATTAAATCCTAGTGAAGGATGGTTTAAAGTACTGGAAAGTGGGGTTAAAGTGTTTTACAGATAATCTAAAGTCTTCCCCGGCCTTGCAGATTACTGTGAAGGTTGGAAGAATAAGATTTTATTAATGCTAAATTATGTTTGATTCACTTGTATGGAATAAATCTATTCATTAGCAAAACATACAAATTGTATGATCGAGCATGTAATCACCAAATGGAACAGAAAAGTGAAATATAAGATAGTTTTAAAATTAGCTGCATGTTCTGGTCTTTTATTCTCTACAGTGAATGATGTGATGAACTTTTCTCACTGAAGTATATTTTGGTCAGGAAAAATCAGCATTCTTACATTATGAAACAGACCAAAAAGAACAAATACTCATCTAGAACACCAATTAAACCTCCACTCTAAAAAATGCTGTACATAGTATTCAAGATGGCACTAACATAAAAAGGTGAGTTTTACTTTTCAACTCTATCCTGTTAGCTTCTTCAGTAGACAGAATATTTGGCAAATGTTTTGTTGTAACTTCTAATATTACCTCTCTGATCTATCAGTTTATCCTCTTTATACTTGGGTAAAATTTCAGTCAGACTTCACAACAGTTAGATCCTCTTCAAGATCATCAAAATGTTCAACAGATAGGCCTTAGAGACAAGCTTACTGTTCAGTGGTTTCTGGGCATCTGCATTCCCTTCTCCTTCAAATCCTGAGGGCTGGTCTTCTACCTTAACAGTCTTTTTCGACCTTGTCCTGTCATCTTCATCTTCACTATCTGCTGTGTAAAGACTTCGATCTGTAAATGGGCGTCTCTCATCTCTGTCTCACAAGAAAAAAAAGTCACGTTATTCTTACAAACCTGAAACAATCATTTTCCTTTTTTACAACACCCTCTCGAGATACAACAGTAACATTCTCTTACGCTCATCTCTTCATTCTGAACTGTATGTATTACCATTTTACTCCCTGTACAACTGTCATTTCCATAAAGATGCAAAGTTTTGAAGCATTCCCTTCAGTACAAACCCAACTGAGCAACTGAATGAAATGCTGTAACAAAGGAACATGCAAAGAATCTCCTCCTCTTCACTCCATAACCGTGGCTCCACTAGGGGACAGCAGACACAACAGACAACACATTCCTTCTATATTCCTAACATGAATCTTACTGGTAAAAGGGAATTTACAGCTCCACAAACAGAAAAGGAATGTTATTAATAATTAGCATGCTCCGGACCATAATGACTAGGAACAAGTGATCCACAATCAACACTTTGTACCTAATTATTCTTCCATTTGACAGTAGAAGGCGAAGGTCATTGTCTTTTGTTCGCCATTCAGGTACTGTAGAAGATGGCTGAAAGGGCTTGTTAAATTTCCCGTTCAGTTTCGAACTTGCGGTATCCTAAAGAAGTAAAAGCAATGTTACTTATTATTTATTTCTGTAAATTCAATTGTTTTTTCTGCACTCCACAAAAGCTTAAACTCAGCACCAGGATGGTTACCTTCCTGATAACCAACTGAAGAAAGCTCAGACAAAACACGTTTGGATGTAAAAAACAGCAGACTGCATCTTCTTCCTTGAATCACCTATACTCTCCTGAAGAATCTGAAACAACTACAACTTCACTGTAACACTCCTTTTATGTTTCCTTTGGAGAATTATCACTGTATTCAAAACAAAGAAATACCGATAGAGACAGGCAAGCCAAAAGCTGGGCTTGGAACTGATAAGGCAACTCCTGGACTGGGTATCTGGTCCCTGGAATTAGTATCCCAGAACTGATTGATAGGACGGCAAAACATTAATAATGGAAAGCAACCTGCCATAAAGCAGAACTTCCTCAGCTCAAAGCAATTTACATTTGACATATACTCTGAAGCAATCGGCGATACACTTATGTGCCAAACCAGGAACATGTAAAACAGTTGGTTTTGTTTTTTTTTTTTTTTTTACAAGTCTATACTGATAGTGAACAATGCATTTCTACATTAAATGACAATGACTAATACTCCTAAACATTTGTTTGTAGCAATGAACTGCACAGGTTAACTATTTGTGGTAAATTTTAAGTTCAGCTTCCTGTCTTTGGGGGCTAAATGAATGTCTCCTGTTCATGTCTTATGAAGATCAATATAAGGACCCAAACCAGTATTTCTCCACTATGACAGTCCATCCTGTCCCAATTAAATTTGTCAGCATTTCTTATTCTCAGAAAGCTACTTATTTCCTTTCATAAAGCTACTTATTTCCATTTTCTCACTTCTTCTCCCATTTCTCTTGCTGTTTTTTGAAATAAGGTCATCAAACCTGAAAAAAAGGATTTTTCAAGAGACAACATTTCACTCATTCACTCCATGATACCTTTATAATACAACCACAAAGTCCACAGCCCCATAACGGAGACCAAAGGCAGCCCTAGGCTTACTGGTAGGGAGGCACAGTCATACAGGAAATAGGAACATGACCGAAAAGCAAGGCTCATCAAATTACAGTAACTGAACTATAAGAAACAGCTATCTAAAAACACATAGAGAAGCAGTCTGGCTCAGAGCCTCACCAAGTCAAGGCTTTGCAAGCTCCCTTTTCTTCACAGAACTGATTCAAAGTAGCACTTGATAGCTACAGCAGTCCTAACTCAAAAACTATACTTGAAGCAGGTAGCCGATTAAGGGCACTTTCTGAACCAAAAAGTTGAAGGAACCTCCAACAAAAAAATTATCAAGGAAGAGAGAAATTCCTATCAGGAAAACTCAAAAGAAAGAAACCAAAACAAATCTATCCATGTCTTATGTGACAAAGAGTAGCAGCCTCTCTGTATTTTTACGCATGTTAAAAGCTTTTCCCTTTCAAGAGAGATTAGAAATCTACTCTGGTTTTGTTTTTCTTGCACATAACTTAATACTTGCCTCCTCCCATGGTGACATCTCCAGCCTTTTCAGTACCTCCCTGGTGTGGAGTTCCAGGATGTCCAGATTAGAAGGAGTTTTGGTAGCATGGTCTCGCAGTTTCCTCACCCTTCGTCTGGAGTGGTGAGGGGAAGTTGTTTCATGCGAAGACCGTGAAGTTGGACACACACCAAGAATTCCCTGAGTTTTAACTAGTTTGCTGTTTTCCTCCTTTAATTAAAAACACATATTTCAGAATAGTCTCAGAGGAATAAATCCACATATTTAAGTGCTGCTTCTTATTAATCTAATTAAATGTAAATTACATAAATAAAATTGTTAGACCTTTTAGAGAAATACTACATATTTCCTATGGATTTGATGTACAAAGCTTAGTTCTACTGCACCTCTTTCCCATTTGGTGCTTTTAAACTCTCCCCATAATAGCAGTGCTTAACACCAAAAATTACCACCAAAACATAAGGTTTTATTCATGAAGGCAGCATAGCGTAGACATGTATTGTACCCAACAGATCACATTTCTCTTCAGTTCTCAAAACTTTTCTCTCCACATGCAAATGTCAGAATTTTTCAAGAATCAATATTCATTAAGGAATAAAGGAGCAAAACACTGGTATAGAAGGGGAAAAAAGAAAGAAAAAAACCCACTGACTATATAACAAATAGGGACAAAACATAAGAAAAAGAGCAAAAGGGACGACAACTGGACCAGAACTAACAAACAAGAGGGTAGGAGAATGGAATATGCACAGAAATTCAAATTAAAATCTTTAACAACATATTCACAGTAATTATTATAAGTAGTTATAAGTGAGAACATTTTAGAAATAGTGACCTACAAATAATTTCACCATTAAAAATCTTTAAAAAAAAAATACATAAAACACCCTTGCTATACATTTTCTTTATCTGAAGTACCCATAGCTTAGTATTCTCAACAGTTTTCCTCTTGATCTTCTGTTATGAAATGAATGCTAAATAAATTAAAAGGTGAATACGATCAATCAGAAGCATAACTACTATGGAATTCCCTGATTCAAAGATATTTTTCTTCTGCAGGCTTATGTAGCATTGCCTCTGTTCTTACCTCTACAGAACGAATCACTTTTGAGAGCTCTTTTATGAGATGCCCAGGCCTAATGTTGTCTGGAATTTCAAAGGCATGTTCTGTTACAAGCTGTACGCAAAGGGGGAAGAAAAGATACTTAATGCATTTTCTCAGATAAAAGAGGAAGTAGTACGAAATAAATCTACAGGGGAAAAAAATTAAAAGGAAAAAAACAGATTAATTTCTTTAATAATGACTGCAAACTGCCAGGACAGCTACACACACACACACTGAAGCTTTCAGTCCAAGCTTTAGAAGGCAGCAGATATCCCTCAGTGTCTGATGCGCAGGGTAAATAAGGGAGCCTCGAGTTTGGCCATCCCACTGCTTCTCTTAGAATCTCTACAAATCCTAAGAAGGGGTAATACAAAGCCATACTGACAACCACTTCCCCCCCCCCCCCCAGTACAGTAGTCAGCTTCTTTTTTTCCCTTTAGCATGGTCAATATAGAGCCACACTTCAGAAACTCATTAGAGTAATGACCTTCAAAACAGCTAAAGACTAAGGGAATTTCACTGTGGCAAAAATTTAATCTAAAGAGCAAATCAAGAACAATAATGAATAACCAACATGCAGATTTTTTTAGCCATCTGCCTCACATTTCACTTTTAAAGATTACCTTCTTAGCTTATTTAAAATCTGTTAGGTTGGAGAAAGCAATTAAATAAAATCATTTGCTATAAAAAAAAAATAGGATGCCATAACAGTTTATATTCCCTTTAATCCTCTGAAACAGTATCAGAGACAGGTTTTCTATTTATTTATTACCAATCTGAGTAAGTCCAGACACTCTACAGTTAAATGTAGTAAAAAATATGTTTAATATTTTGTTATGTACAGTTTAAATTTGCCCCAAGACACTTTTAGTTAAAATTAAACAGACAAAACAGCACTCACACATAGAGCAGAATGACTGACAGGAATTCTGCTAGCCCCTTAATCGACTATTTAAATGGAAAAATATCCGACAAACACTTTCAGCTACCCACATTTCAAAAATGAGATTCAGCAGCAAAATTATTGCTAGGAGCAATTTGATGCTGTATGTGCATTTCATTGAACCTGGAAAAAACCCCAAAAACCCAATCATGGATGTGTAACCATGGTATAACCATTCTTTTCAGTGCCATTAATTCCACAGGAAAGATTAAATTGGCTGCTATTATTTACCATTGTTCATTCTTTGAACACATCACCTCTACGCATTCACACTTGGGAACACGGCACCTCTGTCACTGAACTGTATAATTTTTCCAGCAAGTTACTGGTCATCTTAGGACCACTTGTCCTTTCTACCTAAGGACTTCACCCTCCCAAAACCCTTCCTGTCCATGAAGGCTTCAAGAGGAAGTGACTGATGCAATCCTCCAAAACACTGACTTCAAAGCTTCTCTGGTTTAAAAAATACTGAAAAGCCTTCCTAATGCAAACATAGTTTATATCAGAAGTACATTATTTTGCCAGTATGATTTATAGTAAATCTTTGAGCAAAGTAAGTTCCACTGGCAAGCTCACTTGTTTGCCACTATAAAAGGTATCTATTTAAGCCAAAGCTTTCTCAATTAAGCTGTGGCAGAGTAAGAGAAAATATCCATCCAAGCAACTTAAATATGCAAACAAATTTAAATGGGTATGTAACCTAACAGTCTGACAGAAGGAAAGGATGGGCAGGAAATACGAATACGTACAGATGCCATGTCTGAAAAATTATTATCATTATTTAATAACTTGTTTTTAAGTTGTCTCTACATACTGCCTCTTGGAGAAGGAACAAGCAGCCTTTGGGACTGAGGAATTATCTTGTACTAGGGAGAACAGTAGCAACAAAATGGTCTAAGTATGTCAGACGTAAATTGCAGGTAAAGAAAATAATGAAAAAAACCTATGATTCATTCAAGAGCTTCAAGAAATCGTTTTGTAAATGTCGGAAATATACAGAGGAAAAAGAAACTTGTCTTAAATCAAGATATACAGAAAAAAAAAAGTCCTGGCTGGCAAATGAATCCACCCATATTTGGAAACTAGCATCACAATGAAGTATATCAATACTTAAGACACACACAAAAAAATAAAGATAAAATAAAAATAATAAACCCCACATCCCTCCCTCCTTACAAAAAACCCTGATCTTTTTTTCTTTTACAAGAGCTTTTTTTTTTTTTTTTTTAAACACACAGAACAGTTGCCCAAAATAATCTTACTGGTACATGAATCAAACATCTGAAAAACTGAATCTGAGACCTGTTGCTTATGCAAGCTGGAAGGAAGCCAGAGCTCAGACGACTGGATAGGTCATCATTTTTACTGCATGTATCAACTAACCTGCAGACTGATGATCCGCACCAAAGTAATCAGAGGATACACATACTGATAAAAGCCTTGCACAAACTGAATTCAAATCAAGATATGAAAAACAAAATAATTTTAGTAGCACTCAATCTCTATTCTCAGCATCTCGTAATTTTTGGCAGTTTTTAAATATTGCAGAAATGAAGATACTGCTGCCCTGCTGAAGATGAGTTTGAAATTCTCTGAAAGCAATTCACTAAGGTAATTCACATAAGTCTTGAAAAGACATACTCCATGATACAAATGTGAAACCTCATGAGTAGGCTTCTCATTTGTGGAGTATTCGTTTGTCATTTCTCTTTCAGAATCTGTCTAAAATCCCCAGCATGAGCAGATCATATAGCAACATACAAAGCTCCTCCTGTCTTCAGCTGCATACAACTACAATCCTATCACACACATGGCCTGCTGCAAAGAAAAGATCAGCTCACTTACGAAACAGTAGCTAGAAAAGAAGGATGCAAGGTACAAAACATGATAGGTGGTGGACAGCAGGCAACATTGTGACTAGATCACTGATCCTGTGCAGTTTCCTCACAACTGAAGTGTCTGTTCAGCCAATGCTTTGGGAATACTCGCGGGTCTCATTAATAAGCATTCAGAATGCAGCACGTGCAATTAATTTTTTTCCACAGAAAAGCAGGAAACAGACCACGTTCTAGATGAAGTATTAATCAAACTTCTTAATGAGCTACTAGACAGTACACAAATGCTACAGTACTATGCTACAGCAATCCAGAAAAGAGGAATTCCAATCCAATTTCAAATTAAAATAAGGATTTATACAGGCTATGTTTGATCACAGTTATCAGCAGTCTGATTACTCGGCTTGCTTATTATCCATGCCATGGATGCAGAGATAACTTGGATTCACACATGGTTTAACAGCTTAGGCACAACATCCTGTAAATACTGCTACACTGCTTACTAGCTAGCTTTGATCCAGATTGGCATAGACAAAGAAACACTAGAGAACCAACTCAGATGTTACAGAGGGCCAGCAAAGGTTCACCTGAAATCAGTAACGCTACACAGGCTGGACCCCAGCCGATTCCACACAGAGTAACCATCTCTGCATTTGCACCTCGTGTTCAGATCCACAAAGCTCATTATGTTGGATGCAGCATTGTGCAAATATCATACCAGTTGTATAATAAGTTCTCTTACGAGGAGAACTTGCAGGCAGGAAGACTAAACAGATCTCCAAGAGCCAGTTCAGGTCAGCATGGCCGGCAACAAACTAGAATTAATAAGCTCAGTCAGAACCAAACTGCCTGTCAAGTGTACAGCACTTCCCAGAAGCACAGGTTCCAAGAGGGCTTAGTAGCTCAGGCACATGAAAAAACACATGGAGTTAGGCCAGATCCAGTGCTATGCCAAAACAAATAAGCTTTCCTGGAGAGCACAGCACCAGCAAAGCCAGCATAGACAACACATTAATGATTTTACAAGAGTCAGCCGATGTTCAGCAGGGACAGTATTCAACTGAAGTTAATATCCTCATCTGAATCTAAACCAACTCTTCAGCAATACAGGTGTACGTGAAACGTGCTCTCCAAAGCATTGACATTAATGGAAAATGCTAAATATCAGGGCATTCCATCCCTCCATTGCCTTAGACTGGAATGAATCAACCATATAAGCAGATTTGTTAGAAAAAAGCCCCACCTTATCAGCTTATCCTCTAGCATTCTTATCCCATCCTGAGGTGAAGCAAGATTCTACTTCTGCCAGCTACAATACAGCTTATTAATTGGTCTAAAGAGACTATTATCATGGAATATAAAATCGTCATGATCCTTCCCCAGATCAGCAGTACATACTCTCCATAGAGTCTTTCAGTACTCATTAACAGATAAAAATAATCTTAAACTTTAAAAGGGCAGAGACCTTCACTTACTTCTAAATCAAAACAGAGCTCACCAAAATAGCAAACAAAATCACTTATACTTACTTCTTTTTTCATCCATAATTTTAAAGCAGTAAGTAAAGCCTTCACTCCTTGCACTAAATAGCTTGGAGGCTGGAAACCATCTTCCCTCAGTTCTAAAAAGGATACAGATACCAATTTAGAAACACACTAACAGTGAAAACAATAGAATGATACCTACCCTTCAGCCAATAAAGTTGCCGTTATGCAACAGCACAAAAAAGGAAAAATTGTGCAAGCAAATGAAACATGACATCCTGTACTTGTGTGCATACCGTACCAAAAAAATCAACCCAACCCTAAAGTGATTCTACGTAGAATCTTCTTTTTTTGACTTATTCTTGGGTGAATTAGGGATAGTTTACAACATACTAAAGGTCAATTAGGACAAAACAGATCTAAAATACAGAACAAGAGAAAACATATTTGAAGAAAGAAATCACTTTTATTTCATTGAGAAATATTTTAGTCAAAGGGGACCAGAAGGATGTGGGATGTATCTCTAAATTAGAATTCCTATTGCTTATTCCCATACATACAGAAAACGGTTCACACTAGCACGCTTCCACTCCCCAAGCATTTTCTGTCACCCTTCCAAACATCACAGTTCTCCCTCACGCAGTTTACATAATTTTTCTTCCCAAAATCAAAGGGGATGGGGGATGAAAAAATCACTCTGCTACAGAAGCTTCTCTTCTTAAGAAAGCTGGTGCTCCCAAGTGATTGCAATTCCTTTTCAACTTTCTCATTTCCTTCATGGGGAAAAAAAGAAGGGAAAAGACAAATCCTCCATAGAGTCAAAAGTAGATTGCAACCTCTCCCCATGTTCCTGACAAATATTTCCACTTGTCAACAGCAAATGGACCAACACTATAATTATTTGGCTCATTTTAATCCCTTAAAAGAATACACTAATAAAACACTATTTTTATGGATAATGTATTAGTCTGCTGGCAGAAAAAGGGAAGTCCTGTTACTAAACAGCCATTCTTCCCTTCAAGATGCCTCCTACTTGTTAAAGGGCATGAGAAGGAGTGGCAGGCCTTTGAGTTGCAGCAGAAGTCTTTCTGTACACTAGCTGACTCAGTTGATAAAATTTTGAGTATACAACACAGCACCACAGGATGGATTTTTTAGCTGCAACAGAAAAGACTGCATGACATAAGAGTAATCAAAATTAATGAGTATTGGATAGATGAGTAAGTTACCTATTCTGAAGCCCAAGAACTATGAAGAAAAATAGTTTAGGTGAATGCCACAACACTTAAGAGTATCATAAAACACTTCTTGCCAATGACAAGATAAAACCAAAATGTTTCTGACCCTGTTATCATTTTATAAAATGAACCAGAAAGATACATTGTGCTGATTTTGCTTACTGACCTGAATTTCACATAAAGTACTGCTAACAACCATGCACTCAACATTTTACAAGTTGGTCATCACCATTACCTTTCACAACTGAACTGGTATCATCCCTTATTTATGAAACAACGGATTCTGACTGGTAAACACCTAATTCACATGAGTCTTGATGCCAAAGCCCAACATAATCTTCACTCTATCCATGGAAACCTCAATTTTGACTTTTTATGATGGGTTTATAGATCATAGCATTGGTCTGCAACAAAATATCTGCTAAACCATAGATTAAAAATAACATGAGAACAAGCTTCATATCCCTCCCCTAAGACACAAGTCACAAGAGGTTCCTAGTCTATGTATTCAAGGAGTCATGGGATAAAAAGAGGAGGGAGACGAGCCGGGGGGACAGACAGGGGACATGACTCATAGTTAGCTAGATGATTTAGAAACATATATCCCACTGATTTTCCAGCAGGAATACAGCTCCTATGTCTTCTGACAAGTTTATAAATTTTAAATACGCAGGTATGAGACCAACCAAAGCAAGCTTTCAAGAAGAAAATATTTCTTTTTTGGAAAGAAAAATTTTCTGCAAGTTTGTTCTATTTGGTAGGATTTCTGAGTTGCTTTAAGTTCATCCAGAAACTTTAAATGCTCATTTAGGAAACAAGGGTTGTTCAATGCCTTCATTTGCTGCAAGGAGAACAGATCCATTTTCAATAACAGTGACTGTTTTCATATTTGAAAAAGGTTACGTGAGATTCTGATCTCTTCCAAACCAGAAGCTGAATTCATCAGCCTCCTTCAAAGGTTGATTTCTCTCCTTTGAAATACATCATTTAGAATATGACATTTATTATTAAGATTAAATAGAGCAGGCAGAGGGCAAAATATCTGAGAAAAAGAAGGTGCAGTCAGACAGGCACTCTCTCAAGCTCAATTATACATGGGTACAGATATAGGAATTACTGGACTAGATGAGGAAGTTTGGAAAGGACCGGCAACTGTCAAGAGCAAGAGGCTGTTGAGATGTCTATTGATAAGCACTGATATAAATGATTTAACACAGCTCATAGGAACTGATGCATCTTTCCTACAAAAACCCTCACAGGCACCTTTCCCTTAACAAAGAGCAGAAGACAACAGGTAGTTTGACTGAAAAGGTCAAAGAAAATTGTAGAAGTGCAAGAAAACCTCTTCATTCAGCTGTGAAGCCACCAAGAAGAAACCCACAGATATAAGTTGGTGGGATCATTTAGGCGGTCATTTGCTGAAAGAAAGAGAGAAAGGCTAAGGGTACTCAAAGATCTTAAATGATATGGAAGAAGCCTGAGTGAAAAACTGATGCCATTGAAGTAAGTTTCCTATCTTCCTTAACAAGGTTTTTTCAGATAACAGCAAATTAATCCTATTTGGTTGGTAGTATAATTGCACTGTGTCAGGATCTCAGATACTCTGTCTTGATAATCTAGAATGTTTTCATTGACCAGATACATCATCAGCATTGATGAAAAACACTAATAAAATTGTTCAAAGGTTCCAGCAGCATGCTACAAAGTGTAAAGTCACACGCATCACCAAGTGCACTAAGATTTCTGCACAGCACAAGTTACCCTAGAAACCTTTAATCACCAAAGTAGTTTTCAGAAAGATCATTTACTAAAACCAAGAACTGCTTGGATCTAGAATTGTCACAGTGCACAGCATTCACTAAAATCTGGTCAAAAAATAATGTGACTTTTCCAAAAAAAGGAATTCAAGTCTGGTTTTCCAGCTTAAGAAGTTTCCTCTGCAGTATAATTTTCTCCATTATCAATGGGGGGGGAGGGAGGGGGGGACGACACACAGACCAGCAGGGGAAGGCAGATACATGTATATCTCTTAAAACAAAACAAGGATTACCTTTCAATGTTTCCAGCAAGTTTTTGGCCACAAACCAACAGATGGCTTCAAAGAAAGGAAATTTGAAAAGATCTGGGGTTTTTAGCCTCTTCTCCATTTCATAACACCTGAATAAATAGAAACATCGCAAAACGTGAATATTTTAATTATCAAATTCACTATTCAACTATGTAATCATTCAAATTGACACAATGTCCAAAATAAAATAAAATAACCATGGCCATGATAAATAAAAGAAGTCAAGTACCACATAGTTAAATCCCAACAAGACCACAGACAAGATTGAACTCTGGTCTCATCCAGGCTCTGACCTTATCAAGTTTGACTGCGGCACTTCTAAGAATAATGTTGGACTTCATAAAACTAGGATACAAACCCAATGTGTGATCTTTTAACAGATGGAATTTTATCAGGATTCCACTGTAATAAATAAAAACAATATGTTTAGAAGACAGCTCCACATCTTGGACAAAAACTAAATACAGCTGCCCTTAGAGCAATGCTGACTTGAGGACGCTCATTTCAACTCAGTGTCGCACACCTGGGCTTGCTCAGTTTTGTTTTACTCACTTACACTAATCTCCAAAGTGGAGTTTTTCCTTCTTTTATTTTTTTTCCTTTTATTCACTTAAATTCTTGCATATCCTTCATTTTGCTTTTGAAACAAACTTTGCAGAAGTGAAATAAGAGTATGTGCTTGATACAGTCTAACTGAAAATGCCACTATTATCTGTTTGAGAGCCTGTACCGATTTGATCCTGGTTAAGAGCACGAAGAAAAATATCTATTAAAAGAATATCCTATTTACTGAGGAAAAGGTATAGGAAGAGCTGAGACTAACCTGAGCTGCATGCCAATATTGAGGTTGTGCAAAAAGTTTCCTCCAAAAGCCATACAATCCTGAGAAGTGAGCACAGCATGAATCCAGCCTGAAATGACAGATTCTGAAACTTAATACATACATATAAATTATTCTAAACCACTTTTTAAATACATATATAAGTAAAAATGCTGTACCTGGAAACAAAAAAGCAAACAAATTTGTATTCTGTGCTAGGAACAAGTAATCTAAATTTTAACAACATGTAAATTACAGTGTTTCAGAAATCTAGTCGAACTGTAGTTTTCTGAAGGAGTTAAGATTAAGACATTTTTTACTGGGGTGGGAGGAAATGAAAGACTGCCAGTGATTTTTCAAGTAAAAATTCCCAAAAGTTTTCCCTCTAATCAAAAAAAAATAAGCAAGTTAGGAGAGGAAAAACATACTGAACAAAAGATAAAGTCATAAACATAAAATAGGAATTATATTACTTTCAATATTTACGTGTTGCTTACAGTAACGGAGCTGTTTGCACAACATAAAAAAAATCATTTAGCAGTACGGAAGTTTTTCAAATAGGAATTCAGAAGTAGTTCCATTAATTATTCTAAATACAGTCATCCTAATTCCAGTGAAATTATGATCAGTTTAAAACCCAGTCTAGGCACATTGACTATATAAAATTGTCACATAATTGAAATATTGTCCTTGTGAACTCCAGTATTCAACACGGCAAAGCATGGCCAACATTATGCTATCAATCTAGCTGATTACTACTGGATAATTTCAAGTAAGTACACAAAAGAACGTATGATATTAGCTTCCCGATTAAAAAGAGTTACCTTTAAAATTTATATAGTGCAGCTTTAATGTAAATAAACTACAAATAGAGTTTCTTCTTTCAAGATTTTTTTTTCTGATTTTGCATGCATACGGGTGATCTTTTGACAAAAGATGAGTTGGTCACACATTTGCGGATTACTTCATGGTTTGACTGAGTGTAGGCAATATGTACAAACACAGGAAGCTCCCCAGCTTGAGGCAAGATCAGACCAAATCACAAGCAACTATATATTGCAAACTACCATTAAATCAATGCCTTAATTCAGTTAAGAACAACCAGTTCTAGTTGTTGTAGTATCACACGTAAAAAGACCTGAAACCTAGCAACGATGCTGACTAAGCAACATGCCTACTATGTAGCCTGGGAAGGAAGTAAGTTACAGAATGGTATATGAGAGAATGTAGAATACAATGGCACATGCAACCTAAGGGGTTTTTTTAATTAATATATTATACATTGTTCAGTTTTACTTCTGTTCTTTGAGAAGTGCAGTGCAATGAAGATTGCCTTGTATTACCAGTTGCATTTTGCATTTGTTAACATGGTTTTAATTTTTCAGTTATCATCATCATCACCACAGTAGAGGAATACCTCTGACTCTCCAAGGAATATGTGTATTTCAATCCTTTAAACACACATCTCCCCAGACACTGACAAAACTGACAACAAAGCCTCCTCACTGTTGCATCAACACCAAGGATTTTTATGGCATGCCTGTATCAACTAAAGGATTTCTATTTTTTTTTTTTTTTTTTTTTTACATACCTACTTGCTATTTCTATATTGTAGTTTTGATCAAGGTCTATGTAACAAGGCAAGAAAATTTGGTGTAGACCACACAGGATATCTTGAATAAGATTTAAATAACTCTCAAGAGCCTCCCAGTAGGTGCTATTCATCTACACGCAAGATTAATTTTAAATCAGAAGTCTACTCTGAACATATTTCAGAGATTATAAAATAATTACGACATCCACTAGCATCAGTGCAAGCAGGAACAGCAAAAGTGGTTTTCAGTAGAGATCAGGGGTTTTTTTTTTTAAAGCCTTTAATCAGTCTTACAGTATTTCCCATTTTTTAAACGCCTGTCTTGAAACCTAGTTTAATTTATTGGTTCTTACACTATACTCCATCATATGTTTATGTGTGTATACACATACACACGTATGTGTATATACACATTTACATTGAAAAGTACCATTTTATGTGTATACACATACAAATACACATATACATTAGAAATTATCATTTTATGATACTTTTCTTTTTGGCCACATCATAGTGGGAGCTCAGATTTAGCTGATTACTTGGGAAGCAGTAACTATCTCCAAAGATCTGTGGGTCACAACTTATTAAGAACTTCTAAAGCTCTTCATTCTGTAATTCTGCATTCTTTGTTCATAGATGTATGACCTTACACTTAGATGAAAGGAAAATTAATGTCATCTCTTGCCAAAAATATATGGTTTCAAAAAGCTCTGGGTGTTCAGAAATGTTAAGTGCATATATAGCTCCTTACCATGTAGTATTTATTCTGCACAAGCCATGAACTAGAACAGTAAACACTAAACCTCACAGGTAGAGAACTGAGCTATGAGAAAAATGTAGTAGTCTGTCTAGGAAGTCCATGACAGAATAAGGTACTGAACACAATCTTCAAGGTTTATTCCAGAAGTAGAATCATGCACCATTTTCCTTTTCTGTGTATTTAAAGCTTCCTTCCCCCAAAAAAGAAAGACAGTACCCAGTAAAAATCTTTAATTACAAAATAAAAAAAAGTACTTATATGGAGGGGCTGGAGAAGTGAAAATACAAGAAATTAACTGGCACTCGCTTTATTGGCAAAATATGGTTTGATTTATTAAAGACTAAGTTTATGGTGGTATTTGGGACTTGGGGGGGGGGGTGTTTTGTTTGGAGGATTTTTCTGGTTTTTTTAAATAGATAAAGAAGTTTAATTGTCTTGGTGTTTCTCATGTCTTAAAAATGTACTGTAATTTATCAGATGCTATTAGGTGATGGCTACAAGAAATGTTGTTAAAGAAAATCAGAAGAGACCATGCCTCTGCTTAATTTTTAAAGGAAGATGCTGAAATGAATTTATGAGCTCTAGAGTTTCATAAACTATATCTACAAATATCCTTTTATTTTTAATAAAAGGAATTAACACATGAATTCAATTATATATTCTTCAATTTTATTTAGGGATACTTTCATTTTGATTCAGAGAGTCTCCATAGGCTCCACCACAGTTTAGATGTCCTGCTGACAGAAAACAAAAAATGAAGAAAAAAGGAAAAAAAAAAAACCAACACAAAAACAAAAACCCCACAAAAACAAAAAAACCCCAAACCAAAAACTTTTCTTTTTAATCCTCTAGCCTACAGCATAAGAAGTTTATGATGTTTTTGTAATAATTTTGCCTAGTAGGTCTTACAATATTCAAAAGCTTTACAATCAAAATTATATTATAAAATTAAGGTAAGAATTCAGTCTGCATATCTATCATATGGTGAACAATGTGTGTTCTATGAATTGGAACTATTTGGAACTATATCCAAATTAAGCTTCAATTTGTTGTCTTATAATTGGGTAACAAACACCCTTTCTTTCCATGATAACTGTTACTACTGTCAGGCACTCTAAAAAGCTCATTACTTGTTTTGCAAATCTAAATTTCTGTATTTTTTATTATTCTCTCTTATCCAAAATTTTAGGAGAAACCAAATGTTGATAACACAATCCCGTGTGATTAAACATGCTAAGTCCTAGTAATAAGGGTAAAATCTTACCTGTTGGAACAAATAAAGTGTGTCCTTGCTTCACAACACATTTATAACATTTGTCAACCTTGTCCCCAAAATATACTTCACTCTGGGTGACAGATGAACTCCAAGACTCATACAGAGCCAAATTTTCATCAGTGGGCTTGATCAAATAGAATATCTTCTCACCCTATTAAACAAAAATATCAAATAAATAAATGAATGTTCCTGGAGGCATACTACAACCTCCGAGTCATTCCTAATAAAGTAACAGATTGATCTAAATGGTAAGTATTCCATACTTCCACTATGGAACACTGGGGCTTCCTAGCCCCAGTGTTTCACAACTGTAATCCACCAAAAGCTTAGGCAATAGTACACTAACCAGTTGTAGTCTTGTGATGTAAAAGCAGCAAACAAACCAACCAAAACTTTTCATTGGAGTATAAAAAATTCCAGCTTTTATAAACCATTTATGGATATGTGCACACATGCCAAATGAGAAAGCATAAAATGAAACCACTTTGCCTCTTCTATGATGTATACATGGTCAAAGTTTGTTAGAAGAATAAAAAGTTGAGTACGTCAATGATTTTCATTCAATTCATTTTTTCATACTAAAACCGCACTATATCACCTACCAGTCTACTAAAATGATCAGTCAACCAATTATAGTCTAGAAGTCACCAACAGCATGCTAAAATAAAAGCATAAAAATGCAACACCAACAATCAGTAATTCACTTCCAAATTCCTCCCCTGGCTTTTTAAGCACAAAATTTCATACACGCAATAATTCTAAACAGGTGATAATGCCATGGCAGAAAGCTGCACACTGAATAAATTGTTTCGCACAGTCACAAATCAAGAAGCCTTCATACCCAGAGAACATGGTACCAGACTGATGTTCCTCCAAAATCAATATGAAAATCAGTATAGCTGTCCTGGACACCCATCAAGCAATACTTCTGAACAAAAGGCTTAGGGAAGACAGAATCATCTGGCCAATAATTTTCCACCCATGAAAGCTTTCTGGCAATATCTGGTACTTCCACTAATTCAGACATCCTTTAAAACAAACAAACAAACAAACAAGAACCATAAATATAATCGAGTAAGCACATCTTTTTAAATGACAGCTTTAATTTTTTGTTTCCTACAAAGTTATTACTTATGAATTAATAAAAATGTTTTATACCCACATTACATCACAGTAGTTGTCTACTTAAAACACGCAGCCTCCTATCTTTCCCACTACAGACATTATATTCCTATACATACTGTTCAACTTAGTGAAAACCACTTAGTACGTTCAAGGAATTGAAGTTGATACTCACTTTGTGTCCGAGAATTCCAGGCTGATCACATTCAATACTTTTGGTCGGTCAGGATTTGTGAAATATTTAATATAATTATGGAGCTTCATTTTACTGTCTGCTTGTCTTGCTACATCTATTACATCTATCACTTTGTCGCCACCTGTGAAAAACAGGATGACTTTCTTAAATCTATCGCAGGCAAAAACAGCCAATTAAGGTGTTTAAGAGAAATTTAACATTTTTCCAGCCTTTATCAAAACATTTCTGCACAAAAACTCCACTACTACCAGCATTCTCTTGGAACAGAGACAGATCAGTATAAACCAACTTTTTATTAGGTCTAACTTTAATTGCTATAATCAGCTAAGGACAGAACTGAAAACACTCTAAAAATAAATCCCCTCCCCTGTGGTTAACCAAAAAGAAAAAGAGCAGTATAGGATGACTGCAACTGGTTTAAAAAAAAAAAAAATTGGGTTTGTGGCTGCAATTGGAAAGACTAGCGTACAGAAAGTTATCAAGGCAGATCTATTCCTCACTATTCCTACTAATCATCACCACAGCACTTGAATATTTAACACAAGGACCACTAGGAACTCTTTACCAATAATAAAACCTACTGCTCACAGCTTGAAATTCTTAGCAAACAGCACTAAACTTGTGCCATAATTGGTAAGTTTTTATTGTTAAAAAACTATGCAGGTACTCCTTTGCAGACATTCTACAAGCCCACCTCACCCTCCTTATATACATGCATAACTTTTAAGCACACAGTAATTTCATTGAATAATTAAGTCATGAATGTGCTTCATTTCTGAAGACAACAAGGACTGGTTTACACATTGCGTATTTTAAAATGATAAACCTGTAGAACTAGACAGGCAAGAAGCAACCTTTAGCCAAGAGAAAGGACTAACAATGACATTATAATAGCAATTGGTTTATGTCCACTTAGTTATACAACGGTCAAATCTGACAATTAATTTTGGAATGCTGGAATGTATCTAGATGTACATTATAATCACAATTACTTTAAAATTGCAAGTTAGTATCATCTTGATAAATTCCAGTTGGAATAGTTTTTATTCAGTTTTCTTATTTTTAATTTCAATAATAGAAAGGTAAATCTGTGGCCAGACCAAGTTTCTCTCTGAATCTGAAGAGGCAATATTCCAAAAGAAAAGATTCATAAGTATCAAAATGATAATTACACTTTAAAGCAGAACACATTACTGTTTATAACCATCATAATGGTAACAACATTCCATATACTACATATTTCCTCTATTCTGGTGCCACTGTAAAATGCTGATGGACAGAAAAATCTACTTTCAGCACACATCATTATATTAGGTTATCGCAAGAACACAGACAAGGACATATACAGACTTCTCAACTGTACTATATGTTACAGGAAATGTCATGCTGCAATTGGCTCAGTCTCTATTTCACTGTACTGCACCCTTCCATGAGGTTGAAACAATTACAGACTGTCAAGAGATCTGATAAGAAAGAAAAGGTCCTTGGGAAGCTCTAGCTCTCACACCAAAGGAAGCCAAGGTAGGAAATTTTCCAGGAAGAAAGATTTAATTCAGAAATGCCAGTTTGCTGAGCCCAAAACATTAAGTTTTGCAATATTCAACCAATGATTAAACTTTATTGATCATAAGAGTGATTCATTCAATTCTCACAAAAAGGACGATCTTAAAAGTCATTATACTTTATTGGTTTACAACATGTAGCAGAAAAAAAACCCAACATTCCATGTTTAGCTTGCACCAAAATTAACATGTTTGAAAGTTGAAAGGTAAGGCTGTATTCCTATCACATATCTACCCCACACACATACACCAAAAAAAAAAAAAAGGGGGGGACACCCCAAAACCATAGCTTTAATTTTACTCTCTGCTAGTCTTCTGGTTAGAAGTAATTCAATTTAGAATATATATTTAGCACCCTGGAAGCTCTTATAATCATGCAAATATTTATTTTGATTTACAGACAGGATCATTTGTAAGTACTCCAGAGTGACTCTTACCTACATAGCGTTCCACATCTAAAACGGAGAAAGTTGGCGGAGGAAGTCTGAGCCCCAGACCATCTAATTTAGGAACCATAATGGGAACATCAAACCCATGTTTCTCCAAGTATCTTTGTGTCAACTGGCTTCCATGCATTTTCAAAATGACTTCATCAGCACTAGTGGAAAGAAATAATGGAATATTAGCAGAAAAGCATCCTTCAAGCACTACTGAAAAAAAGTTATGGTACAGTTTGGGGGACGACAGATGGGAATGGCTACATTTGAATCCAAAAGAAGTGGAACCAGTACTATTATATTAAGCATTTAACTAAAAGACAAAGAAAACTACCTAAACCATCAAGGAAACTTTTACTGTCATGCATAACCTGGGAACTCATAGTCTTTCTATATGACTGAACGCAGTAATTTCAGAGGATGGGGAAAAGGAATTCTCAGAGAAGGCATTAAAGTACATTTTGGTAACAACAACAAATTCCTTTAAAGAATTGTAAGTCATTGTGTTTCAGTGAGATAGCCAATCAGACAGCTCAGGATGAAAGTACAACCATGTTTCTCCACTTTCCTCTAAAGCATGTGAGAATGGATAGACTACCAGCTCATACAAATGTTCTACGTTATTTGGAATGAAACTAAGGACTATTCCTGGACCAGAGGAATAGACAGAGAATATTCTGACAGTTCAGGCACAAAAAAGAAAAACAAAAACCAACCACTCTTGCTACTGCCCCCATTCCCCCACATAAACAAACAAAACCACGAAAACTCAAACCCCCACATCACCCTGTAGCAGTCCCAACAGACAAAATATCCCAGTGCAAAACTGAACAGGGGAAGCTACTGCATGAAAAGGCAAATGTATCCATCTGAAACAGGGATGGGGCAGGGGGGGATTCTAAAGGAGGAGGAAGTCATCTTCAACCTTCATTTTCTGAAGCAGAGAAATGTTAGTCGCCTCCCCTAAGACACACTCAGCCGACAACGTTTCTCTCTTTCTTTCACTGAAATGTGTAAGTAAGCTTCTGTACCTTGGGAAAGAGCGAGCCCGCAGCTGTTTAACGAAGGTCCGTGTTCCAGCCTGCACCGGTTTGGAACCATCATCCAACTCTGTGTAGTCGTGTCTGTGCCAGTTCCTCCTCTTCTTCACTACGAGTTTCAGAACGATTGAACTTTGAGTTAGTTAAATCAGATGGCTCAGATTAGCAGTCATCCCACCACTGAGTCAGACATGCCTCAAATCACATCACTACGATTAACAAACTGTATTGTTTATGCAGGTGACACTATACCTATCTGCAACAAACGGAATCTTCAGGACACCTGACAGTCATTCTCTATACTTCTATAGCTCCTTCTATGTGAGAACCTCAGTGCACATTATACACAGTGATTTAAGACTCCATATCCAGCACAGCACAAGTAAACAGCAGCAGCCTGAAAGTTGTCCAAATCTAAAAAGTCAGCAACAAAACTAGAAGTAGAACTTTAATTCCCTAAAGCTCAACTTTTTTTTTTTTTTTTTAAATAAACAGAACAATCGTACCTCTTCAAGATCCACAGACTTCATTTTATTTATTAACACAGAATCAAGCGGACCTAATCCCATTGTGGAATCTCACCATATGAGCATACCCATATCCAGCCTGATAATATTACTACTATTCACTACCGTATGCTGTTCAAAACTAAACCACCTTTCTTTTATCCACTGCTTATGTCTCCATAACAGTTTTGGGCGTAAACAGTTTTAGGTGTAAACTGTTTTGAGTAGGTGTGATCTTTACTATGCAAGCACAATACATATAACGTAAGCATTGCACCCCAAAACAATCAACTTCTGAGTTGTTTGAAACTTTAATGCACTACTACAACATATTAATAAAGAACAAAGGATAAATTAATGTTCTATTACAATTTTGTAAATCTGAAACTGATAGTTCAATAGCAACTAAATTGCATTTTTAACAGTTCCCTATACTTAAAGGGCCGAGGAAAATGAAAAACCAGACATTCTCCTAAGAACTGTTGTGTTGGTCTCCTCATGACAAATGAGAGATACACAAATGAGGAAAAAAAAAAACCTATTTTCATAGAATCATAGAACGGTTTGGGTTAGAAGGGACCTTTAAGGATCACCTAGTTCCAACCCCTCTGCCATGGGCAGGGACATCTTTCACTAGACCTCGTTGCTCAAAGCCCCATCTAACCTGGCCTTGAACACTTCCAGGGATGGGGCATCCATGGCTTCTCTGGGCAAACTGTTCCAGTGCCTCATCACCCTCATAGTAAAGGATTTCTTCCTTATAGCCAATCTAAACCTACACTCTTTCAGTTTAGAACCGTTATCTCTTGTCCTGTCACTACAGGCCTTGGTAAAAAGTCGTCTTCTTTCTTATAAGCCCCCTTTATATATTGAAAGGCTGTATTTTAGAACATTGTAAGCTGTATGCAGCCTCCCCATTTGAATTTTTTGGCCGTAAGTGAAGCAGAGGACAAAGTGACTTATGATATCATGGTGAATTTACTGCCTGTCTTCAAATTTCCATTATTTCGTGACAAATTATTTCATAATGGGTATTTCATTAATTCATCTTAATCAACCACTCATTTTGTATCTTCATTTATAAAGAACACCACCTCACTGCTTTGAAAAGAAGCCCTCGGTTGTATCATCTATCTGTTTGTTAGCAAAATGCACTTTGGAGCACTTTCTGTCTATACAAAAAAAACTGTCTCTCTTGTCCTCAAACATTCAGCAGGCTGAGAAGCCCCATTAAATTCCCAACAGGTGCCTCAGCAAAAAGAACCACCATCTCATCATCCGAGAAAGAAACTCCAACAGCGCTGAACTTGCTACCTTTCTATTGACTTAACAGCATTATCATTTACCACACTAAGAAACATACTAAGGGTACAGTAATTTTTAGGTTGCGTTTCAGTTTTTCCTAAAAAAGCCAAACTCTGCTCCACAGCATTAGATAGTTGCTACTAGAAGACCACCCCAAGAAGATTTACTGAGACCAGATCTATAATTTAACTAATGTTAAGCAGAAATTTAGTTACATCTGCTGAGGAAACACAGAAGAGGGAAAAGCTACTGTTACTTGTCAACACAAATGGTGTTTTACAGGCATATACAGAACAGCCCGCAATGCAAATATGACACCCAGCTAAACAACTGTATTAATACAAATTTGAACTTTATGGAAGAGCTCATCCTTAAGTTTACCAAAGTCATGATGCACCCAAAATCTAAAAAAAGAGCTAGCAATACTGAAAGCACAGCTAACAGTAACAGGAAGCTAAGGATTTAAGAAGAAGAAGAAAAAAAAAAGGTAACTTCTAAAAAGAAAAAAAAAATGCTGCTTCTCCAGAAAAAAATGTTGGTTATATAGGAATAACTGACATCTTATAGTCATTACACATAAGAGGTAATTATTCCTATTGATAAGCTGTTTCCTACAGAAGTGACAAAATGTACCCTTTAGAAGACATTTAAGAGAATAAACTGACATTTATAGCTATTTGCTAACCTGAAAACCAGTGCTGAAGAGCCTGCTTAAGGAGCCAACTATCCAAATACAGTAAAGTTTCATAAATAATGAAGCCAGGTTTATTAAGTTTTCAAAGCTATTTTCTCAGTCATAAATAATAATACAAGAAATTAGTGGCTAATACTAATTTGTAACAGAGCAGTTTCTCATAAAATTCACTGCTGTTGTAAGAGCTCATTAAAATTGTAAGATGATACAGCTGTTTAAGAGACTTTATAGCACAAAACCAACTTTTAAAAATCTGTCTTTGCAACACTTGAAAACGAGAAATTAAAGTTGTTCTTTTGCTTTACTTAGTACTTGGCAATGTACATCATCCTTTCATAAGTAAGAGAACACTGAAGAACAGAAAACAGTAATGAAAACTTTTTCCGCTTGCGTATCTCTTAATTCTAGAGCTTTTGTAACCCATTAAGACATTACAGTAAAAGTTGCAAGAAAAATAATTTAACTGAATGGATCCTCACGCTCAAATTAAACCAAAAAACCCCAAACCACTACATAAGTTGAAACGCACATATAACACCTCCCCCTCCCAATCACTCCAAACTAGTGGAAGGAACTAGTGTTCACCCTTGCTGTTCCTGAAAACTCAGGCACAACCCTCTGTGACAATACTAAAAATACACACACCAAAAGTACGCTAGACAGTTGCAGGGGGGTTGAGAAAAGGAAAGGAGTGTGCTGGAAGTTTTCATGAAAAGTAAGCAGAAAGCTATTTTTAAATTACATTCCTTATACACTCAAAACAGTGGGCCAGTAACTGTACCTACTTTAAGCAAACACTATTCCTTGCCGTCTCACACTGCTAGTCTGTTTGTCTCAGAGACCACATGCTAGACTTCAAATGGGGACCATCAAGAGGTATACATCTGTACAATGAGGCCTCAAGTCTTGGAAGTGGTCCTTTAGGTGATTCCCAGTGACCAAAAAGGCAAGAGAAATGTTAGCGTAGGAAGACAGAAAAATCTTGAGGAGCATACAGTAAATCATACAATACCACTTCTAAGGCCTGGTACATCATCTCATATTGTCAGCTCAGATTAAACACTGGGATTACTACCACTGTCAAAAAAAAAACAACAGGTGGGAGGGTATTTACAGAATTTGAGAAGGTAAAACCAGATTAAGAAAGTAACGTCCTGACACCCACAGTCCTGTTAATATTTACTGTACCTTGTGCTCTCTTAAAGCTCTGGATTCTAGAGTCTAGTGACAGACCTGACTCCCAGCATTCATGCAAATAGAGCATTTTCAGACTTAAGGATCACTGAGAAAACTTTGAAAATAACAAAATATAATATGAAGACTCTAAACCAAATAAGCTAAGAAAACTCCATAGTGTATTACTATTTTTTTTTAATCGCTCTTTTTTTTAATTATTTAGGATTTTAGGATTAATTATTTAGCATTTTACACACACGGCTGCTTACTAAAGGTCTTGTAAAATTGTTGCTCTTCCAAATCAAGAAGAGGATTTATTTTTGTTTGAAATACAAGAAGAAATTGACTGGTTCTCCTGTATTAATTTGATCTTTACATCTCGCTATGCAGTAGCTTTCTTTTCACTATTGGAAATTTTACAGAATTAATTTTGTAGGATACTGAAAGTAACCATCCATTTGGTAGTATGAAGTATGTGTTTCTTGTATATTTTTAGTGAATTTTTGGCAGTACATCATTTGATTAGATGGGATTCTATATACGTGTCTGCTGAACTCACAGATATACTTGCCCTCTTAAATCAAACAGCTGAATTTTTGTCTCTTTCAAAACTCCTTTAGACAAGGGGATTTTAGAACATGAAGCTGTAAATAAAAACGCTTTTTTTACTTACATACATAATTTTATATGACTGAAGCACTCTGGAGCATTGCTGCAACACTTGAACTCATGAGACATTATCAGTCTCTCTAAACACTGAAGTTAGTAGAGCCCAAACCACAAACGATCATAGACTTGATTCTGACAGCTTAGCTGAGAGCAATTAATAAAATTCCAGGTGAAGACATATTTCAACATATCACCTCTGCTTGCGTTGATAAGTCACGTCTGAAGCTTCCACTAAATCTAGATGATCTACTTACTTGAGGCAATATGAAGAAATAAAGATAATTTTTACCACAGATTCTTGTCTTTTTTAAAAGACTTCCAACACAAAAATCACTCTTATCTCACTGTCAAATTGCTGCAGGTGAGACAGAGCTCGCATTAGAGCTAGCAGCCTCTGCATTACAAGAAAGGTTATTCACAGGCATCACAGTGAAGCATACTAGTTCTCCCAAATCAAGAAAAGACGTTTCAAATTTACTAGTTTATTATTTTGAAAGGCTGATATGATCCCCCTTCTACTCCTCCTCCTAGTCCCTCTATTCCACAGAAAAAACAGGCAGAAAGGTGGGGAAAGAAATGGATGTTATTTGTATTCTGATTTACAGAAGAGACATGCAGATTTTTAACTGCAAATGACAACTGGAATACTAAAAACTACAAGCATGTAAAACAGCATTTATCTTACCTTTTAGCCCCCAACCTAAAAGTAGCTAACCCTGAACTCACATAGTATAGAAGATACATATCATGCAACATACATTAATTACATCAATAAGTGATGCTTTATCACTTTGTTCATACTCCATAAACTACCAGTGAGGGTGCAGTGGTTTTAAACTTATTTCTAAATGGTAAATTTGGCTTTGAAAAGATTCTAGATCTTAAGTCACTGCTGACTATAAATCATTACGTGATCTTCAAGGGGGGGGAAAAAAAAAAAATCACATTAGAAAACACAAATGACCATGACTTAGTGCATGGAGGTTAAAGACACGCAGTGCATGTAAACATTTTTCAGGTCTGAACATAGAAACTTAATTAATTGTTGGAAAGGTGAAATTCATTTTTACATTGTCTCCTTTTGAGAACAGAAGTCATGGGGAAAAATCTAGGCAGTTGGATAAAGCAGTATCCTTTCAGTAGTTACAGAAAGACAAAAACCGTTTTCTTCAGAATTGCAGTGTTACCAGCTTTCCACTGCAGATCTCTACAGCAAATTTATCTACTGAAAGGAGAACCAAAGAACAGGTCTCTCTTGCTGCTCTGTTTCACAGTCTCTTCTGGCAACTCATAAAATTGCATGAGGAGCTTGGTGGAAACTTGTTTATAAATCAGAAACCTGAAATTCAGAGCTGTGTAACTCTCAAGGACATAAATAGAAAAAAAATAAAACAAAACCCACAGGAAGTTCATACTCTCAGATTTCACTGGACTGTTGTGGCATACAGCATAGAGTCATCAAGAAAGGTAACACAGCTAACTCCTACATTTTCTCAAAGTTGCCTTCCTATGTATTAGAATTTTGATGATTAAAATATAGGAACCTTAAGCCATCTTTTGGATTTTCCTTTTATTTTTAACAATGATTCCCTAATTTTCATTCTCTCACTCTCTGTCAAGTCCAGATTGTTTTCTTCTAGTTCTGTGCACTTTGATTTCTCTAATCCATAGTGTTTGTTTTTATTTTATTCTATCTGCATCTCCAGATCAAGGAACCTTTCAGGACGGTTTGTTTTGTTTTGTGGGTTTTTTTATCAGCTCAGAGTTAGTCATGTAGAACCAGTACCTCCTAAATAATCAAACTCATCTTGAATGTTCTTCTGAACAGTCTTTTTCAATTGTACATGGAGAGAAAACAGACTGAAAGTGTAAAATAAAATTTGAACAACCCATACTTACTTAGAGAAGGCCCATGAAGAATTGCACAGTTGGGACAATGGTATAGATCAATGTCAACAGCATGGTGCTCCTCTACCCCAACGCAGCTGGAATAGTATTTTTAAAATGTTAATGAGAATACATGCAAGACTTATTTTTCAAGCTAAAAAAATGATTAAATCTTAAGTCTTTACCAGAACATGCTTAGTCTACAAAATCGTAATGAGATACCAAATCATCTCAACTACTGGGTTGCCCCACAAATTTTGAGTAATAATTTATCACTGAACAAAGAATGCCATTTTTTTTAAAAAAAGTCATAAAAAGGAAACAAGAATCAAATTTCTTTAAAAATGAGTCCACATTATATACCATTACCCCTCATCCCCCAAAAAAGCTTTGATTCTAATTACAGGAAACAGTTTATGCAAAATCATTCAAGCAATTTTCCTTATAAAAGTTATGATTTCAAAAAAATTCTGAAGTCTATGTGCTGTCAATTTATAGTAGCCATCACGGATTTTTTCTTGGTTTTTCCTTTTTTTTTTCCCTGCAAAAACCACATAACTGACCCCTACCCCCCAAGACAAATCAATGAAGAACACTTTCATATTCTTCCTGAAATTACAGTACTAGTACTAGCTATGTAAATTACACACACGACCACACAAATCACTCTGTAGCAGTGTTTTTGTTTTAAAATAGCAACAAGTATTTCAAAGAGCACTTGAGAGTTGTAATGTTTTCCCGGTGCACGTTTTTTCTCAGATAAAACATTCAAAGTGGGATTAAAGTTGAAGATCTTTGACAACAGTCATGACAAAACATCTACACTGCTGTATATCCAAATAACACAATTTTAAAGCCAAAATGAAGTACATTTTCTTAGAAGTTGAAACACTAGAGGTTAATTGGAGAAGATGTGCTTTCGCACAAAGTTCTCGGGGAAAAAAAAAGCAATCCCTACTTGCTGGTAGAATTTGAATCCTGGCAAAGTTCTTTCTCTCAGAAGTTCATTGACACTTATAAAATTGCTGACTTTATAATACAGAAGCAAGACTACAACACTGAACGTTTACACCAAAATTAGGTATTTATATTCAATGCATTCTAGTAACACGAGAACTTGAACACTACTCCATTCAGGTAACCCGTTTCATATCGAAAGTGTAATGACAGCTTAAACACTAAAGCTTTGAAACGACCCAGCTACAAGAAGTCTTTTCCCTAGCAGCCTAGTGCCAAAACTGCTGACACGCTCCAGTGTCAGTACATGCTGCCAAAACAATATACTAAATAGTCTAGCATTCAAAGCGCACCAATGAGCAAATCAAATCTGAAACTGAAGAGCACCTCCCATGTAACTATCAAGGAGAACTACACCATTCTGGATTCTCTGTAAACAGATTCAGCTGGTTGTTCTACTTCTCCATTCACTACATACCACATGAAATTCAGAAATTATATAGCTTTTTTTATATACATACTATTTTAAAATCTAAATACAAAACTCAGCTGCCACAGTTCATCACAATTCTTGCAATGTTTAGTATCTGTTTTAAGACCACAACTACAGGAATTGTTATAACATGAAAATTCAGCTGACATAAACAAAAAGGAAGGCAGAAGCAGTCTTGAAAAATGCATGTCCCATTTCCTTCTGCTTGTGTTCTCTCTCTTTTTATAGAATAGATGAGTGACTCATAATTCTATGTATTGTAAGAAAACGGTTTTAAAATGTACACTCTAAAAGCCCCAAATGAGAAGGCTGGTTTTATACATCCTTAGGAATCCCATTATTTTAGCTAAATTTTGGATTTTTGAACAGCTAAAGGGATTTATGTTGGACTGTATCTTGATCAAGTTTGCACAATTATTCAATGAAACGCAGTGCTCCACAGGAAAACTTCACTCCCTTTCCTTTTTCTTGGTGTTTATCTGATAATTCATCATCACCACAAACAGATTACCTTGCTGACTAACAGTAAGAACTTTGCGTCAAAGTATAGTAAAAATACCTTCAAGCTTTGACAATTGTTTGTCATATTCTGTTTAAGAATGTTAATTTTATTGTCTCTTACAGAACGGTACGGATAGCCTGAAAATAAAGCAGAAATTATGTTAAGTACTAAACACTTTCTGTGACTTGATTAATTCCATAACCTTTCATAAAGGCACATGGGACTTTATGTACAGAGACAGCCAGTGACACTGGAATGGTATTAGAATAGCTGGAATAGCCATTCAATACAGAAAGAAAACATTTTCGGTCTACTATTTATGCTCTAAACTCAGAAATAACTGGAAAGGCAAAACACTAACTGGGAGATACTGGAAGTGAATCTAGTAGCAGATACCCGAGTGATGCAAAGGGCAAATGAGGTGCCAGCACCTGCAAGAACAAGCATTGCCAAGGATGCCACAGAGCGTATCAATCACATACAGCACCATTACAAGTCACTTCCCTGAGTCCCTTTCTCCAACGTACACAGATGAATGTGACATTAATCATTCTGGCTACTAGCAAGCAATCAATTACTGTGGTTAAGTGCAACTTCAGACCTCAAGCATCAAAGCAAGGTCACCAAGAGGTAGCAGAGAGCCTGGAAAGCATTAACATACTCTAACACAGTAATACTCCCAATCCACTGATGTTTTCCTGAATGAAATATCATTATTATCTTTCACCTCGCCATCCATTTGGGTTGAAATGTCTTTAGTATATATTACCTAGTTTCTGAATTGCTCATCTCCTGCAGGGACACTGTAGACTAATCCTCAGGAATGGTGAAAAGTTTACAGTATTACAAAATAAAATATAATAATAATTAAAAAAACAACTGTAAGAGACTATGCAGAAATACATCTCCAAATCTGTTCATGAAGGTGGAAGGCCTGAACAGGTCCAATTTTACTTGAAATGGTTCTAGAAGCAGTAGCGAGGTAGAAAAATTTAGTTAAAAATAGACTCCATAATATCAGTCTCTGAGTGGTCAGACCCTCGTAACTTCCCCAAGGTGTCTAGTATCAAGCAAGGTCAGCAAGGGGTAGTAGAAGAATCGGGGGGGGGGAGAAGTGCTAAGTTTTTTTCACATACAAGAACATACCGGTCCCTGGCAACTGAAGAAATCCCTTGCTACTCAAAGTTTGAGGAACCAATTCTCCAGACTTAAGTCTCACTATAAGGTGAAAGTTTTTGATTTAGTCTCAACTTTCCATTTGATTATTATATTTGTAGCTATGTAAAAGGAGCAAGTGTAAATGAAAAACAATCAGAAGAGGACTGCCTCATATATCTGAACCAATGGACCTCTGCTTTTCTGTAAAGGAAAAATAAGGCTTCTTTCACAGGGTGGGGGGAGAAATTCCTGCACAGCCTGTTCTCTACTGCAGTACTGCTATTAATTTAGAATTTAAGAGATGAGTACAGATAATTTGGTATGACAGATTCAACAACTGTTTCACAATTATGCTGGAATGCCTTGTACAAGGAGTTTGCAAAAGTCCAAAACATTTACAGGAAGCATTATCCCTGAAGACTGCACGGTTGTACATACTAAGCCACCCAAGGCACGTGGCACTTCTCTCCTACAGCAGCACGATGTTGTGAACAAGTATTGGATCCACGTCAGTCACCACACAGGCTGCTGCACTTTCTAAATCTAATACCTGCTTGCTCTCCATCCAGTCTGGCTTTTCTCGTCCCTGCTTCTGATGTTATCAAGCACAACCACAACATTTTAGAGATTGCTTAACTGCCTCTGTTGGTGTGACTGAAAGAATCCTGGTTTAAGAAAAAAATCCAAAGCACTCTTGATTCAAGGCCTTATTTTCAGTGTCCTTAAAGGGATACAACTACTTGAAAAGCTATTTTATCTTATCAAAACAAGTAGTGTATATACTCTACCATTATATGAAATTCCAAGTATAAAAGGGAATGATTACACACATAGCACTACAAAAGTCAAGATATGAGTAAAGTTTGGATGCCCATTTTCCCAACTTAATTGTCACAGCTGAAAAGACTAACAGGCCAGATTATCAACTGTCAGCAAGATATTCCTACTAGGAAATTTCTGAGATTTCATGTATACAAGGCATACTGAAAATATAAATCTTGAAAATTGAGAGATGTAAGCAATTCTCTATCTAATAAAAGGACTGCAGAAAACAAGATGGATTATCCTCAACATGGAAAAAATGAGTTAATTTGTCAAGAAGCTGGGTTGTACACAGGACACCATCCTCTTGGATTCCAACTTCTGTTCCTTTCCCCCATCACTTCAATTCCGTAAGCTCCTTTTTCACTTCTTTCAGAAGCACGTGGAAAACAATCTAACAGACCTTTCTTTCTAGATGCAACTGTACTTCTTATGAAGTTTCCCACAGTAGCTTCCACTTCTCTCAACACCAGTGTGACACTTTGTACCCATGCAGATGATGAAATGAGGCCATCACTGGAACGTCTACTTCTTCTTCAATAGTTATTTTTAGATCAATTTTTTTTTTACAATTAGATATTAATTTACAGCTCAAAATTGAGCCAAAGTTGTTTTAAGTCTCTTACTTTCTTCTTGGGACACACAAAGTTCAGGCCCAAAGACCTCTTGGTTTTCCACAGTCTGACCTGAACAGTCTGACTTTTTTGCTGTCATTGCAGCAAAAATGCAGGTTCAGGACCCTTGCTAGCATGTTTAATCAGGCACAATACCTTGCATCTTTTCCAAGCTGGAAAATGTAATTTTCAGTAATTTTATAAGATCCCCCTATATTCTCCCTGAATAAACACTATGGGTAATGTTCTTTCTCTACTATCCTATTTCTGAACAAGAACTCGGCACATCCTCTTCAAGTCCACCCTTGCATCAGCACCCACAACCTTTCCTTGCCTCACAGAGCACTGCAGGTTTTATCCAGTAGAAGGAGGGGAAAAAAGCACACGTCTTGACATCCAGTAGGAAGAGATTAACAAAAATCCTGGAACAGCAGAAAAATACTAGGGGTATTAGAGCATGTTCCCTGTTACTAGGAATACAGGGCTATAGACGATTACTAGGGGTATAGGCATGTTTCCTATTAACTCCCGCCCACCATCTGACAGAGCAGATCCCCAAAATCCTTTCTCAATTTCCAGTTATCCACAGAACAGCTGAGAAAATATATAGGTAGTGAGTCCCTACTGTTTCTTAACAGGGATGAGGAAAGGAGTAAGTAAATTCTAGAGGCAGCAAAGATTCATTAGTAAAAGGAGTCTTAATTGTCCAAAAACTGAAGTTACTACCGCAGAGTACAGTTTCACATCATATTAAACTGAGTGTAGTAGCAACAACTGTAGTTGTTGCTGCTGAAAAGAAGGTCCCACCCTCCTTCCTCCAACTGTCTGACCATGGACTTCCATTGTTTCTCTCACTAGATCTAAACCATCAGGCAGCCACATGACAAGTCAGTTCAACAAGCTGATCCAAAGGAAAAAATTAATCACCACTCAACCCACTTTTTCAGATAGGCTTTAGAAACCCTAGCAGTAAGATTCCTATAAATGAGAAATAAATAAAATGTTATATGTTACAGTTATATGCAGTTATTCACTAAATCTCTAACTTAATGTTATTTTCAAGACATGATATCTGAAAATATTCTGTTCTTTCATCTCTACACTATTTTGTCTTTCTAAAAATGATTGCTAAACAATAGGAAAGAGATGTCTGTTTAGCAATTCTATACCAACAATATACACATATATAGAAAGAGACTGACACTTGCCTTTTATAGTATCAGGCCTTATTACTGAATTTCAAATCATCACAGATGAGAGATATTTCTATTAATATACTGAGCAAATAACTCTGTAAGGAGTAGGCAAGTATGATAGTAAACTTTTCAGTTTACCTGTAACAAGGTCTGCAGTTGCTACTTTCAGTCCTAATCTGTTTGAGCATAACAAAACCCAAAATACCATTGCATTTATTGTCAAAATTAATTAGCAAGCTTGCAAGTTATGCAAATAACAGCTTCTCCTACCCCATCCCAAGAATGCAAAGAAAAGCATGGGGTAGGAAAACAATTTGGCAAATTTTAAGGAATTCTGGTTAGTCATTTAATTCAAGCCTATTTTTTCCAAGTGAGAAAAGGATGCCTAGTCAGCAATATCTACAGGTTAAAATGACAGAAGTATTAAAGATGTCACTGCCACAACCACATAGCCTCATCTGTCACTCATTCAGGGACAATATTAAAATACTTAATTAGGAATAGAAAGACAAAGTCATAGCGTGACAATACTGTTGACAGGCTACATACTATCCCGTAGCACAAAAACTGCTAAAAAATGAAGTTTATTTGAAGGAGAGTCTAAAACTTAAAATACATGTAGTGAGCTTTAAAAACCTGAACCTCAAGTGCCAGCTAGATTTTTTTTCCCCCTCTCTTCAAAATGCATGCATTTACACCAAAGTAATAAAACTAACCAAAAACCACAAAGCAACACGGGAAAGTGCAAGGAACCACCAGCTATCTCTTACTCTTACCAGGATAAGCCTGGTAACAATTCTGGAATCACAATACTAGTAATTTTAGGCTTACAAGGATTTACTTTGGCAATTAAATAATTTTAAGGAAGTGACAAACTTCTATACGCTAGATATAGAACCATACTGCCTTAGAATAAATTACAGGAAAAGATACCCAACATAAAAATATCTGAGCTTTTGTTTTTGCCATATTCACTTTCCAAAACAAAATACCTTTTAAAAAGGAATGACTGATATAAACACAACTCAAATAGCATGCATAAATACACTTTTTAAAAATAATTTAAAAAAATAGAAAAACAGAATAATGGTTATCTGTAGCAAATATTCCCCTCTCTCAGAGCTACCAATTTGCTCCAGAAAAAAAATTAATACATTTTTTAGATCTGTATAAAATATATGCATGTCGGCCCAATAGCATAGTTTTGGTACATATTCACTCACATACATTCCAGCAACCCAGTTCTTAAGGACAGAGAAATGACATGTAAGGCCACCTCTCAAAATACCTCAAAGTACACTAACTTATTCAATATTGCATGATCTTACAACACACATAAGAATCCCAATAACAACAATGCTGCATGCCGTAATACACATAGAACTCTGACCTTTGATTGCTCAGAGGCATCTGTTCTGACACTTCCAAAGTCATACTAGATCTTAGTCTACGTTAGATTAAGCATCACATTGCACACTAAAAATGTAAATGTTCGTTACAGAGGTTTAGACTTCCCTAATGTAATTGAACCCTATTGCTTCTAAATTATGTAATATTTCTCTGAAATGAGGTATTGCAGTAACACAAACGTGCAGACAGATATATGATCTATTTTGATTTCAAAAGGGCCTTCCAAAGGCTCTGACTTCCCAGACCTCCAGATACAAAATTTAACGTTTGATAGCTATACTAGTGCTGTCCTTGCAGAAGACACTTTTAATGGCAATACTCACGCACATTCTTCCATTGAGAAAGAAAATCAGTATACATACCTTCTCTCTCAAGTAACAGTGCTTTTCACTCCCTCAAAGCACAGAGGCTAAAATAAATAAAATCAGTACATGACATCTTGTCAAAGAAAGCTCAACTCCACAGAATGGATTCTGAAAAGAAGAAACCTAACAGGAAAATTATGACCAATGGAGTAAAGCTATCAAGTTACGTAATGATGTAGGTTCACAGTTACAGATACAACAAAACCTTCACCTACATCCTTTGCCTACATTTAGGAAGGTAGCTGTCTATTCAACTTAATCACCATGGTACTTAAAATCTCCAGGAAACAACACTGACATACGTTATTTGTACACTGATTCTTCCATCCCGTAATTCCAGTCCAGTCTGAAAATGAGTTGATATGTTTTTGAAACTGAACACATGCTTTTTTCCCAAGACCTGGATTTTAAGTACAATTAGTTCAATTTATTGAAATTGCTAGAACGAAGTTAAGAGAGAAAGGGCCATTACTTTTACAAAATACTTTGACAACTGAATATTTAGTATAATCAGCATAATCTTACTTCTAATCATCTATGTTTATGAAAAGATTGTGTGAAGAGGTGATTTTCTATACAATTATTTCATGTAACTATTAGGAATTTAAGTAAAATGACTGTTCAAACTGCAGTCAAAAGACGTACATGCTCAGGAAATCCAAAGAGCTTTACAGGCAAAAATACACACTGAAGGCAAACAACCTTTTCACTACAATGTAAGACTGCTAGGAAGAGACACACAGTCCAGCTTGATTCATGATAGCATCAACCATCATGGATTACATGTAGCAGTTTTATGAGAGAAGTACTTTTCCTAATG
The DNA here is from genome assembly GCF_000699145.1 of Aptenodytes forsteri. Classification (NCBI taxonomy): domain Eukaryota; kingdom Metazoa; phylum Chordata; class Aves; order Sphenisciformes; family Spheniscidae; genus Aptenodytes; species Aptenodytes forsteri. The sequence goes on along the minus strand of NW_008796213.1, from coordinate 4,228,574 downwards.
ATGATTCCCTGACAAGGCCAAGTTCACATCACCAAAGTACTTCTGACATATTCCTTCTGTTTAGTATCATCTATTAAGCACATACCCAATTTCTCCCTCCTTCCTATGCCAACAGAGATTTCTACTTACTCTTCCCAACCAGACTGATTGCATCAAGCTGCTTTAAAAGAGTATTTACAATTAATTTTTGTCCCTGTCCTTTTAAAATCATTGTTTTACAGAAGTGAAGGTCTGAAGGAGCCTAGATCTTTCAGTGTGGATTTTAGCAAAATAAGCTGCCTCAAGAAGATCAGAAAAATAACATTTAAGAAAACTACAACAGAACTCAAAACTAAACAGCATGTCAGTGACAGCAGAGAGAAAAGGCATTTTAAAAGCAGCAGTGCTCGTTGAAGGCCTTATTTCAGTGTGAAACCAATTAGATGAGATAAACCAGGATGACACCAGCAAGTGAATCAAAACATAAGATAAGGAAGGGAAGGAAGGGAAGGAAGGGGAGGAAGGGAAGGAAGGGAAGGAAGGGAAGGAAGGGGAGGAAGGGAAGGAAGGGAAGGAAGGGGAGGAAGGGAAGGAAGGGAAGGAAGGGAAGGAAGGGAAGGAAGGGAAGGAAGGGAAGGAAGGGAAGGAAGGGAAGGAAGGGAAGGAAGGGAAGGAAGGGGAGGAAGGGAAGGAAGGGAAGGAAGGGAAGGAAGGGAAGGAGGAAAAAAAATGTACATCAATCTGACCTGAAGGAAATTTTTTTAGCACTTTAAAACCAGTAATCAGTACAACCCTTCACATAAAAAGCAAAGCATTCAACTCAGGAATTCAGAAAGATTCTCTGTAGCAGTTCAGACTCCCATCTTTCTCCATTAATTTTCCCAGTGTGGCCAGACTGACACACCAAAGAAAAGGAGAAACAATGGTCCAATCTTACTTTAGGTACTGTGTCTTAGCAGAGTTGCAACTGCTAGAAGCATGTTGAAATAAATGAGAGCTATCCTGTCCTTCCCACAACTGATGCAGGAAAAAGGATTAACATTGGATTTCAAGTAATTCTAGGAATACTGGAGTCCCAATTTATCTGACCACAGTCAACATTAATTTTAGTTCTGGTTATAATGCAAAGTCTATAACAGCTTTGGTTTCCTATTAGGTAGCACAGGCCTTACACACAAAGAACACCACACATATTAATTATTTGGTACAAAGAGAGAGGGCATTGGAAGGGCAAGAAAGAAGACAAAAATTAACTGTCTACCTATACACTGACAACAAAGGTTTTCTAGGTCTTTAAGAAAGTTTTTTCATTATGTATTTTTATCTCCTCAAGACTCCAAGCCAACGAAAGTTCACCTCTTCCCCCCTAAGATATTCCAGAACCTAGTAAAAGCCCCTGACAGGTAACTGCATCTTATTTACATAATTTGCCTTATTTCAATTCCCAGACAGGGTTATTCTATTATAATTGTGCTTACAAATAAGGGGGAACGGGGGACGGGGACAACCACACACCACCAAAAACCCCAAAACCTTACAACCAAGGAAAAAAAAAAAAAGAAAAAAAAGGCACTTTAAAATAACACCTTCAAACCACAGAGGTTTTAAAGGCAGAACCAACACTCTGTCTCGATTCTAGGAAAAGAAAAAAAAGAAAAATACACCAAACCACAAAATCTTCAACCCATTTAATACAGCTGCCATAGCTCTCTTGAAACAGACATCTTAACAGAGGGCCTGTGTGTGGTTGTATTCTACTTGAGAACAAACTACTACCCAAAATTGCTACCATTATTTCCCTAACAGAAAAAGGAAGAAATAGGCTAAGCTCTACTACTATAGAGATAACAAGAGGGTGGAAAAGGAAAGTCAGTAGACAAGTTAATTAAACCTTCACTCATTCAGGAATAAAGCAACTATGACAACGGTAACACAGCAGGCTAAGGCCTCCCCTTTTCCTGAATGAAGACATAAAAAATGAAATTTAAATAAGCTTTTTTTTTTGTTATATATTGTCTACACACGTTTCCTTGACTAAACTTTTACATTCTTAGTTTTTTGCCTTAATCTTCCTCAGCGCCAACTTGCATACAGACTCCTGTTAATTATCACTCTGTCTCTAGCCACCTTAATGAAACACTGCGTATGATGTGGTTTTAAGAATTACTGGCATCCCAAGTCCTTTGACCACAATCAACACAAATTTCAGTTCCAGTGCAAAGTTTCCTATTAGGTAGCAAGGGCCTTTTGTACACAGAGCAGACATACTAGTTATTTGTTTCTAAGAGAAAGGGCATTGGAAGGGGAGGAAAGAAGAGAAATATCACCTGAATCACGAACAGCCTATGAAGAGAAACTGAGGTTCAATCCAAAATGACCAACAAATCTTAGGAAGCAACGACATGATACAGCTTGCATTGATCTAACAGCTTGCAGCCACTGGAAGAGGCAGGTTACTCATTCCCTTCCAAGCAAGCACTCCCATTCCCCTTCCATGCAATGGCCCTGGTACTTGCCTGGTTACAAGGCAACCTGTTTTCACTCACTTATCTGACAAAAGCTAACCTAACCAGTTTTCCGCCTGTTTATCAAGTTAGCTTACAGCACAGCTGGGACAACTATCAGAGCCAATCCATGAGAGGGAGTGGGACTATGTAACCTGGAGAGAGGGATATGAGAAGTAGGACTTGCCCCTTTTGGCGATGGAAGTCGCTAGACCCAGTCAGTGTTGAACTTCACTCTCGTTATTCTCTAATACTCAGAACTACTCCGATATAACAGATAAATTGCCAATAGCTTACCAACTAGATTGCAGGGAACATCCCTCCCTGCATCTGAAAAACTTCCTAGAAATTAATTATATAGCCTGCACAACATCAAAAAAGACGTTACTAAGTCCAAAAGATGCATATATTGGCACCAGATGCTGCAAGCGAAGCAAGGGTTTTTAGATAGCACAGCATTTAAGATGGTCTTAAGTCTGACTGCCTTTAGGTATCCCAATTTTTCTTTGATGAAGTGTTTAGTTTTACCAGTTCCTTGAGACCAGTTGTCTGTAGCTCCAGCTACAAGAGTAGCTGAGGCAAGTACCAGCCAGAGGTATGACTTTATGCCACTACCAATATGTTATTTGCCTACAAAACACTCTTTCCAATAATTCACTGAAGTACAGCAGTAACTACAACAGATCAGAAAAACAAACAAGTAACCCAAACAGTTTGAAAGCCACATTTCTAAACCACATCAAACATGGCTTTCCATAAAGCAGGACAAAATCAGGAGGACAAATTTTCAACTAGATTCCCACCTACTAGTTTGAGAGAAACGTGATGACCATTCTGAAGCATGAAGATACCTACCTGCTCTTAATAAAAGAAATACCACTTTATGAGCACTTGTTGGGAGACAACAAGACTTAATGTTTGGGGTTCATTTTTTAAAGATCGAGTGGAAAAAACTCACTAATGGTTCTTGCATATTCACTCACAGCAGTTCTTGAATTCCAGAATTACCTACACCCAAATCTCACAAAAAACCATTTATAGAATATCTCAAGTTGCAAGGAACCCAAAAGGATCATCGAGTCCAACTCCCTGCTCCTCACAGGACTACCTAAAACTAAACCATATGACTAAGAGCATCATCCAGACGCTCCTTGAACTGACAGGCTTGGTGACAGCGTGACACTTCGCTGGGGAGCCTGTTCCAGTGTCTGACCACCCTCTCAGTGAGGAACCTTTTCCTAGTGTCCGATCTGAACTTCCCCTGATGCAGCTTCATTCCATTTCCTCATGCCCTGTCGCTGGTCACCAGAGAGAGGAGATCAGCAGCTCCCCCTCCACTGCCCGCCATGAGGAAGTTGCAGACTGTGATGAGGTCACCCCTCAGCCTTCTCTTCTCCAAGCTGAACAAATTATATTATTTAATATAATATTCTTATGTAACAACCAGATCTCTTCGGTATTAGATGTCAGGCTAACCACCTCTTTTAGGTGATCTGCACTGTATATTAAAAGCAGATTTTAATTCATTTGGGAATTTGTCGGTATGTCTTCAGCAGTTCCGCTTCCTTCTCAACAGCTAGAAGTGTTGACTGCTCTTCATCAACAAAGGGCATGGACTGCAGCCTCCTACAGAGAGAATACTAGCTGGTTATTCCGGTTGCCTAATAAAGATGAGCTGTTTACAAAGATCAGGTTGCCTAATGAAGATGAGCTGTTTAAAAAGATCATGAAGCATGACAAGTACTATCAGTACTGTGTTATGTTATGCAATGCATAGTCTGCAAAGCTTTTGACATCCTGAGTAATACCGTCAGTAGACACTATCAGATCTTGTTCTCAAGCACAGTGACAAAAAAAAGGTTTGGAGGTGAGCAGTAACAAACCCACAATGGCTTCCTAGCCTGAAGGAATTCATTAGGAAGCTAATGATTGTTTTTAAACTGTGCCCCTTCATTGGAAAATGATGTCAGGCATGATTTGAAAATATGACTTTCTGCTAACAACATTAGGCAATACCCTTTTCTGTCTCCCACGTTCTAGCACCAGTAACCAGTATTAGCACAACCTTAAGACTCCATTGCTGCAAATCCCTTATTACTGGGTTACTATATGACTGATTTGCTGCTTTTACAGCCTGCAGCAACAGCAAACTTGGCTTCAGCCTGCTTTACACACCTTTTAACCGGCTCCTTACACCAAACACAGTGTATCACCTAATTGGTTTAAAAATTTCTGAACTAGATTGATTTTAAAGACCTCCTGGAGCCGCCTACTAAGTAGCCTTAACACTCACAGCAGCATTCAGAGTCTCTGCAGCTGTACCTGAAATGATTCTTTTATTGCCTTCAAAATTCAACTGATTAAATAGTTCTCCTCCTTTAAGAAGAAACAAACAAACAAAAAACCCAAAAAACCACAAAGACATTTTTTAAACTCCTCTGCTTCTCAACTGTGTAATTCCCCCTCCAGTCTACAATATTTTCCAGACGTTGCTAAGAACTTTTTAGTAAGCTTTTTAATAAGCAGAATAATTTCTGCATCTTCTAAGCACAACATAAAATAATACATGATGGCTCCTTTAGCTTTGAAATACCTTACTTTTATATGGCAAATAGACTTGCAGTCAATAGCAAGTAGAGACAGACGCTTCGTTTTTGAAGAAATTTGAGAGCAAACTGGCTCATCATCTCTAGCTCACCATCCTCATTTCAAACGCAGATGGAGTAGCTGATTACATTAACTTCTATTTAAGCTATGATACAAGCAAACTGTTTCAGATACACAGATAATGAGTTTAAATATCAGATGTTACATTGGCTGGCTGGCAGAGCAGTAAGTAGAATAAGCTCCTTCAATCAACTAGATAATGCCTATAATTTAGAGTTCTTTATTGGATTCTCAGCTGCTTATAGAAGCCCAGAGGGGCATACTGGCCAAAACTGCATCCATGCAGTCCATAACATACCAAGAAGTTACTTTTACACATTATTCCATCTACAGAAATCTAAATGTTCCTTCCTATTCAGATGAAATTAATGGAGCACAGTAATTTTCACACCACGTGGGAACTTCAAATAGCACAGAACAAAGCTAAATAGAGTTTGGGGGTTGAGTTACATCAGCACTAAGATTGAATTTTATCTGCATCAATTATTTTTATTCTGAATATAATTTGACATACTGATTTTAATCTAAAACTCTAAAAAGTTCAGATCCAGGTTACTGAAACCAGTTTTAACTCTATCATAAGCTATCTAGAGTCATCTAAATTATTTGCAAAAGCACAAATCCACATCTTTTATTCTAGATTTTACACACAAACACTTTTGGAGGTAATCTTTACTTCACAGTCTGTGCTACTCAGCTCCACAGTTTTTAGATGGGGGGGAAAAAAAGATTTTATCTATGTATCACTAGTGTATGTATATATAGCTCTTACAACACCACCTTCTTCATAGTGGGCAAAACACCAATAACACTAGAACAAGAAAGCTCAAAGAAATGCACAAGAAAAGTATGAAGCAGGAAGCAGAGGACCTACTGCAAAAGGTCCCCTGAAAATGAGTACAGACATTTACCATTCCTGTAAAAATTACAGGAGACATTGTGGTTCACTTATTGTGAAAATCACAAAATTAATTCCTCAGGAGAAAATTTCTGACTCAAATTTTGCTTAATTGTTTCTATGAGAGAAGACAGGAAGTTTGCCAAAGAGCAACACATCCAAGTGTTTTATTTTGGGTGTCAATACTACAAGAAGTGATTATATGAAAATGTTTTCATATAAACTAAGTAAATTATCTTTGCAATTCAAGAGTGAAAGTACACATTATTAAAGGTCTTAGGCTTTGTCTGCAAGTGTGTCCGCACCATTACACGCTGGAGGCCAACCAGCTGGAATGCAGCACTGCAAAAGAAGGACCTCATAGCCCTGGTGGACAAGCAGCTGATCATGAGCCAGCAATGCAACCTCATGGCAAAGGCAGCCAACAGCTTCCTGGGCTTCATTAGGAAAAGCACTGCCAAAAGGTCGAGGGAGGTGATCTTTCCCCTCTACCCAGCACTGGTGAGGCCACACCTGGAGTGCTGGGTCCAGTTCTGGGATCCCCAGAAGGGACATGGATGTACTGGAGTGAGTCCAGCTAAGTGCCACTCACATGATTAAGTGACTAAAGCATCCTTCAGATGAGGAGAGGCTGAGAGAGCTGCGACCCTTCAGCCTGGAGAAGAGAAAGCACAGGGGGATTTTATCAATGTGTGCCAATATCGATGTGTATAAATTCCCTTGATGGGAGGGGAAAGGTGGCAGACTTTTCTCAGTACTGCCCAGTGACAGGGCAGTGTACAAAGGCAATGTACACAGATTAAAGCATATGAAATTCCACCTGAACACAAGGTAGAAAAATTATGTATTTATTTATTTTTCAGTTGCTAGAGCAATCAAACATTGGAAGAGGTTGCCCAGAGAGGCTGCAGAGTCTCCATGTGGTGGAGATATTCAGAACCCAACTGGACACAGTTCTGATCAGTCTGCTCTAGCTGACCCTGCCTGAGCAGGGGGGTTAGACTAGGTGATCTTAAGAGATCCCTTCCAACCTCAGTAGTTCTGTGAAAGTTATTTATTAAATCAATTTTTTCTAGATTAATGTGGGTCTATCACTGCACTGTTATAAATCTGGTTTAAACCAAAAGTAAGACTACCAGAGGACTTTACTTCCACATCAGTTGGTACTAAGTGGATTAGTTAAAATAGCAAGTACAACAGGATGCAGCCTTGGAATGAACAGTTGTAAGGAACAACTACTTTCAAATCCAGAGTAGAGAAGAATGAGGGAGAGACTGCAAAAACACACAAAAAAAGGATACCTCTATATAAGGGTATTAGGGCAATGTTCAAGTAAGGATGCTGGCCCCTAAAGCCTACCTAAATTCAGAAGGACAGCTAACCACAGAGGTACCTACACTCACCTGGCACCTCACCACTTGACCTGAATATTCCAAAAGCACTGTCTATTCTGCTCGCCCTGCGCACCCAGCCAGCATGCGCCACGTTCCCTGACATCTAAGCCAGAAGGCAAGCACAGCTGCCATACTTTCAAAGTACCAGGCACTAAAAAACAGTTTTATCTTGGGACTGGGGAAGGGAGAAGTTATTTTGTTTTTCCCAGTGAGATGGCAGCAGTGTTTATTCAGGTTGTGGGAGTTCAAGCCCACACATCTGAAGCAAATGTTCATCTCCAGGTTACTTTTTATGTAGAGATACTCTTTATCGCCCCCACTTAGGGCCTCTTACTCTGCAGAAAAGAACCCAAGAATTATGGGCCCAGAACATGTAACGTGACCCAAACTTAATCTTCTGGTTAGGGCACTCAGACATTGACAAGATTATCTTGAGTTCTGGTCCCTGTTCCTGACATTAGTAAATACATACATACAGTGAGCATGCATTACAGCACAACCTTTTACAGGTCTTAAGACATACTAATACTTTTCCTTAATCTTCTGATTTAATAGTGCTTCCTACAGGAACATAACAGTCTATCCCCTGACTATGAATGTACCTGTTTTTCCTTTAAAAAAAAAAGGCAGAACTGTCCCTCTCTAAGTATTTCAGGAACTGGTGAGGACTTTAAATTTGCCTAAAACCTGACTCATACCTGCCAGACTTTTTGGAGTACAAGTAACACTTAACAGTTGTTGCTTTTCTGGTTTGAAAGTGATAGTAATGTTTTGCTTTTCTTTACAACCTCTACTAACATAATCTGAAAGCACCAAAAAGGTTTTTCTTTAATAATTAGCAAAAAGTAGTAAATACTTCACATGAGAACAATCCTTTACCATGAGTGTTTCCTAGATAAAGATTTAGAGGTCAATGATCTCTAAAGAGCCTTTAATGAGTTCAATAATTCACAGAATGTGAAGTATTAAGCCATTTTCTTACAACTCAATTACAGAAGAAAAGTTTATTTACCAGTTTGTTTCTATTACATAGCACTGGCTATAAAACTAAGTAAAACTAAAAATACTAAGAAAAAATAATCAAGCTATTTGAAGAGTGAGAATTCCCCAACCTTGCAATATAATTTCTAGTACATTAATTTAAATAGACCCACAGTCAGCTTTCTTTAAAAAGACAGCTTTTACTTTCAGCAATTCAAACCACAGAGTTACATAAGACAACCTCAAACTGTGTATTTATCTTCAGAAAATGCAAGAATTAAGATTGGACTTGATGCAGCTGATTCAGGTTAGATTCCATTCAGAGAAAGACACAGAAAGCTACATTTTAAATTTAAATTAATGTTGATCATCACTTCTTATTTTCTGCACACCACAAAGTAGTTTCCATCAAATCAAAAACTCAACCATGCATCTGTATCAGCATCAGCAAGCCTACTGGCTGCATTAGAACATGGATCTTCCACACTTCACTTCAGAGTGGGGTCATTGCAGCGCACAGAGGCTTTTTTCACCCACAAATTACTGTTCAAATTTAAAACTCCAGACTCTTGCAGTACAAGTTAATATTCTCCAAGTATTCTTTGTTTTGATATCTGTTTCCTTCTGTATTGTCTTCACTTTCCTGTGCTCTCTCCATCCAGCTTTTCACCCAGAAGACTGTTTCTTCTTCACTATGCTGCTTACTCCCTTTGTAGATACCCCATGAGAACAGAAAAATCTCCTCATCTCAGTTCTGATTTTTCAGACACCTGAAAACCAGGAGTCCCATTCAGTTACTTTGTGTCTGGTACAGAGCTTTGAAAAGGAAGTATCTGCTTTACTCCCAGCCTCTTAGCATAGAGTCAGTAAGTTTCCAACAATGACCATTTAGAGATTTACAGTTTTTCTTCCAAACACGAGGGTATACATGACACTGGCAAGCATATTAAGGGATAGAGAACATTTCCTAACAAAAACCTTGTTCCAAAGTATCATGGTGCACAAACTTCATAGAAGGCTGATGAATTTGTCAGAGGCTCAGAGCAATGCATACATTCACACTGGAAAGACACTTGTCCAGCTTCCTCAGGTTGGTATTTATAAGAAACAGAATTTTACTATACTGTGTTAACCAACAATCCAGTATATAAAACACATTTACCTGCTACTTCTGTCTCCAAACTCCCCATTAGCTGTACAAAAAATACAACAGAAAAATAGACCAATGTGTTATAATATTTACTAATGTGTTATAAAAAGCCTATATTTTACTAGTGTTGCCCTGGGATGGTGTGGATAACTGCAGATAGAGGCTTCCCTGCTTCAAGCTGCTATATCGTCCACAAGAAACTCCCTGGGAACTTTCCACGTAGTTTGCATTGGGAACTGACATCACATGCTGCAGGGATGCATTCACTTCCATTCTCAGCACACATGCGCCAAGAGCAGTAAGGAATGCGTTGCAATTCACTCTTAACTATGTGATGTAAATGTACCAGTGCCTGTTTCCTGTAAGTTTAGTCCAGACAAACAAGACGTTTGCTCAATATCATTTCACTAATCATCCAACCATACTTAAAAGGCTAAAGCTTTATTTTCCCGTTTTACTACTTTTTCATGATTTTGTCTCATTTCCTTGTCCTCCTCCGCATATAAAAATCGCTGTTGAAGACTGTGTAGCATCAAAGAAAAAAAGAGAATTAGATGCAGTGCTACCCTATGAAAGACAAAGATTCAGCCAATTAAGGTGGAGACATGCATTGACATTCACATGCTGGGGGGAAAGAAAAAAGGAACAAGAGCACTAACGTGGAATAAAGAAACAGGATTGTAGAGATAGCTCAGATCTATTCCTTAATGTAAGGAAACCACTTTTGGGAAAAGACTGCTTGTATGTGAGGCATCTTTGTAAGAAGCAGGTAATGGCACCTCACATTAACAGGTCAAGCACTGGCACCAACAGTCATACCTTCCTTTCACCAATATACAAGATTTTGATCTCTCTTATAGTAATAAGTCTATTCAGTATCCAGTACCAGAACTAACTAGGAGTAAAAAGCTTTATTCTTCTACATAGTGGAGGGTTTGTGGTTTTTTTCATTAGCCAATAAAGTTATTTCCACACTCAAATAAGGGCCAGGAAATAGAACGCACAGTACGTTCTCATCTGGCGATGCTAGCCGAGACACCAATTCCAAAAAACAAAATGAAATTAGAACTTGCCCTTACTGGTAAAATATAAAAGCCAGGAGGTAACATTTGCAGAAGCACTTAAGAGTTACATCTTCACTTCAGAAAATGCTGATCTACTCAAATGATACTCCCAGCTCTAGTTCATACCTAAATCCTTCTTAGTGGAGTCTCACGATGCTTCAAGCACAAGCCAGCTGACCATGCTGGAAGTATAAGCTACAGCCAAGGCACATGCTTTCACTCAGTTAAATAAGACACTTTTCAGCAAGGATGCTAGTCCAATCACTTAATACTGCAGCTGCCCTGTTCGTTCTTAGCAAGAGTAAGAAGAGTATACTAAACTACTTCTCCTGTATTCATTACATCAGAGCAGCACATTTTACTGCAGCATTAAGAGATTCAAAGTGATGCCCCGAGAGGTCCTAGCAATTCACACAGGAGGGCACAGCATCAGAGGCAGCGAGCTGCTGCTCACCTTTGCACCACATTGATGTATCCTTCAGGCAAATACTGTAGTCAGAACTTAATGTGAAATTTAACAGACTACATGTGTACACCATTTTTGTTAACATGCTTTTGGTCTTACCTTACAGAAGCAATAGAGCACAGAGAAATGCCTAGGACAGCATGTTTGGGCTTGAGCTGTGGCATGTCAACACAGCACACCATCATGAAATAAAAAGGGAAAACACTATCCTGAGAGGTAGACTGGCAACATTTGCCTAGGCACAACATCACATTAGCACAGCTATCTTGCTTTTGGTACTGTTCCTAGACTGCTCCATACGGCACTTTGCTGCAGCTCACAGATCTGCCCATGAGTACCCCTGAACGCCGTACGTTAAGTTGCAGTGCCTCATTTCACTTCCACTTGTTCTTGACACTGAGTTTTGCAGGTCAATAGCATGATGTAATCCTTTAGTGAAAAGATCCAAGTATTTTTGATATAGAAACAAAATGAAAAATCTGTACCTTGGGCAAGCCAACCGGAAGTTTTACAAGTACTACTGGGTAATAAGACATAGCAATTTCTTTGGTTGTTCTTCATTTACCTGATTTGGCCTTTGTTTATTGGCCCTCAAACATCAATATCTCAAAAGGAAAATGTCAGTCTGTTCAGAAAATACTGCCTGATAACTGGCAAGAATGACAGATCAGATCAATCCTATACCCTCAGTATCAAAGACCTCATTTCTCAGAAAGTCACCTTTCCTTGCACTCATTTTCATGAATAGTGCTTTAAGAGCCTTTAAGTGAATAAAGCATTAATGTAAATGGAACAAACACAATTAAATTTATGAAATGAATTTCCCAGGCTAGCTGCAATGTCAGCTGACAGTTTCAAACGAAAATAAATAGACTTCATACCACAATATATTAAAAATTTAGAACAGTCACCCTCACTCCAGTTGGCTTTTAAGACAGAATGATGTGGGAGGGTTTTTTTTAAAAAAGCTTTCTTGCTTTTGTGGCAAACATCAGCATTTATGCCTGCCTGAGCAACAATTAACTCAATATTTTCAAAAAGAAAGACCAGTTTTAAAGTCTACCTTAGTTAATGCTGAAGTAATGGAGAAAACAGTATTAAATATTAATTCCATTCAAAAGCAGAATTGACCTGAGGAGATGTAACTAGCCACATAAATCCACATTACCACCATACAGCAGACATCTCAAGACTATTCGTACTCCATAGATTGTTAGTTCTGTGTATTCGTGAGCTAATGTTACAATACATTAGAAAGGACTGACAAATGAAAAATAGCTTAGCTATTTTAAAAGCTGTATATTTCACTAAAATATCTCTCCTACGTTGCTAATAAAGCAATAGCAATGCTGTTAACTGAATTTTCATACTTCAGCAATGAGACAAATATAAAACTTGAGCATGTTTCTGTTTTTTAAGCATGCACACTGTACCCATGGAAGTCTTTACTACTCAGAGTTCTTTTGAGACAATGGTATTTTATTTTAAAATGATGTAGGGAAAGTACAAATATTTACATGAAGAGTATGAGTTCATCTTCAACTTGTGCAAACCGTCATGTAAACAGAATGGAGACACTGTATCGCATGATCTTTCAAACGATGATGTAGGAAGTGCACAGAAAACTGCACCGAGCATAAGAAATCTGCTAATGAATACGAAAACTGTCCACAAAAAAGCTAGAAACCACAAATGAAGAATGAAAACAAAATTAATGTGATTTTGCCCACTGGCAGTTAACAGGGTGATACTCTACTGTAAGGCTTAATCCGTTTTATTGGCATTGTGTTGCCATAAGAGAATTCAGCATTATAAACAGATCAAGATCAGTTTAAAAAAAAAAAAAAAAAAGAATATTACATGCTCTGCACTGTAGCACCTAGCAGATATATACAGAAATTAAGCATACCAAGCAGCAGCCCCCTACCCAGACTTCTCTTACCTCTGTAGTTTGTAGATATAGAAGTCACAAAACAGAGCCTTCTGAAAACATTTTAATTCTTCAGTCAAATCAAGTATGTATTCAATATAACAAAAGGAAAGGAAGATACTGAAGTGCTATGTAAGCATCAACAAAAGACATTTTTTAATATAAAATCCTCATAAATTAACTAGCTAATAAAAAAACTCATTATTACCCAGTGAAATTACACATAAAGACTTACAGTGCCTTCATTTGCACGGTCAAGAATGGCTGAAGAAAAAACAATTATACCAAAAATATTGATATCGATCAACTATAACATTGTAAAAAATTAAAGATAGTGTTTAAATCACTAATTCTGAACCTCTATCTTTTAAGTAACATTGAATAGGCAATAATTGATTTGTACTTTAGAAATTAGAACTATTAGAATTTTACAATTGTTTAGAAACTCACTAGAATCTTGTTGCAATTCTAATTAAAAAAGCTGAATTATGTACCCCTCAGTTCTCTTACAGATCTTTATTGGACAGTACTTTTTTTTTCTTGTCCTAGTTATTACGTTGGAACGCATATTCTAAAACGTCTACTATGTTTTATTCCAGCACATCAAACAAAAAAAAATTACCAAATTACAGCTCTAAAGAAAAGAAGTGTTAACTTTCAAAGTATACATACTTCAAATAAAGCCAGTTTTTCAAGAAAACTGTAAAGAAAAAAAACTTGTACATATAATACTACATGTTATTACACAGTTTCAAAAACTGAGGAACTTTGAATACTTACTACTCTACAATGCTTTATGGTAGAGAACACATCTACTTTAATATATATTAATAAGTCTTCCCACTTCACAGATGGGAACCGAGAGGGAAAAAATGGCTTGCTCAAATGAAGAATATAAAAGGATTGGAAACAGACATCCCATTACACAAGTGCTAGTCTGGCATCCTTATTATTATTAGTTTCTTCTCAGTTTAACCAAAACTGTTTCAGCTTTTGTATTGTTAGAAGAGCTGAAGTCACTTGAAGTCACTTAATTCTTTGGCAAAAGACGCACAGCTCATTGGACTTAAGCTGAGGCTTCCATCTTATCTCTGAGGAAACAAGGCTAAACCAAAGAAAAGGAAGGTTAACAAATACATTAACTTTCCCTTGAGGTCTAAAACACTTCCCTAACACACACCCAGTTTCTACAGGAAGAATTTAACAAGTTTTCCCACTTCACAGATGGGAACCGAGAGGGAAAAAATGGCTTGCTCAAATGAAGAATATAAAAGGATTGGAAACAGACATCCCATTACACAAGTGCTAGTCTGGCATCCTTATTATTATTAGTTTCTTCTCAGTTTAACCAAAACTGTTTCAGCTTTTGTATTGTTAGAAGAGCTGAAGTCACTTGAAGTCACTTAATTCTTTGGCAAAAGACGCACAGCTCATTGGACTTAAGCTGAGGCTTCCATCTTATCTCTGAGGAAACAAGGCTAAACCAAAGAAAAGGAAGGTTAACAAATACATTAACTTTCCCTTGAGGTCTAAAACACTTCCCTAACACACACCCAGTTTCTACAGGAAGAATTTAAGCCTTATACATCATAAAAGCCAGAAAGTCAGCTCAAGAGCCTCTGGTGCCAGACCAAAGCTCTAGTGACCAGACAATGATTTGTTGATTCAGTTCAGGCCCCTGAACGTTTATAATTACAAGGCCTTAATTTTCTGTAAACAGAAGGTCTGCACCAGAAGGCATTTGTAGAAGTCTCTCTTTGCAGTCTCCACGTTTCTTGACATGAGCATCACCATACCTTGTCCTCTAAGTCCCTTTAAGACAGATGCAGGAGCTTTGCCTGCCTCTGCAGACAGATGATGCTCTGGGGTTGCAATGCTGCAGCTGCACTGGAAATGCCTTGCTTTGCTATGGACCCCACTAGACGAGCAGACAGGTCTGGGCTGAGGCCATCAGATTCAAAGCAGAATCACGTATGGTGACTGAGACACAAAAACAAGGTTCCATGAAACTGGGTGAGCCATTGATCCCAAAGTGGGCAGTGAGGAAGAAAAACGGGCAACTCCCCTGTCTTTTCCCACCCGCTATCATCTCCTCCAGCAACAGAGTCCTCACTAGGGTTTTGCAACAGCCTGGGACTCATCCTAGCCCTTGATGAGCCTGTTCAGCTCAGTAACCCAACAAAAAACTAACCCAGCAAAAGAATGGGTTTTGTCAGTTTTCTGAGCAGAGCTGACTTACCAAACAATCAGACAAGCACTGAACCAGCAAAAGAGAAATTATAGCAGCCTGCAGCCAGGAGTGGGACAGCCTCTTTCAGCAGCACAGAGTTGGCGAAGCCCATCATGCAGAACCTCATGTATAAAGCTCCAAAACAAAGAACCAATTCAGGAAAAGTAGTCACTATAGCATGTACATTTCTTTCTTTTCTTAAGGAGAAAGCCTGCCTTCAGAGTACAAACCAGTGCATTAAGAGGGACCTGTACCACGTAACCTAACAGCTGCAAGAGGGAACCTTCATTTTGAAACTGAGATCAGATTAAGGAGTGGTTGAGAAACTTTATGTTTCTTCAGAGACCAAATGAAGACATGCTCAAATCTTTACAGTATCAGAAAAACTATGTCCTACATGAACTTAGC
Source organism: Aptenodytes forsteri (assembly GCF_000699145.1). Taxonomy (NCBI): domain Eukaryota; kingdom Metazoa; phylum Chordata; class Aves; order Sphenisciformes; family Spheniscidae; genus Aptenodytes; species Aptenodytes forsteri. Next base: position 4,212,903 of record NW_008796213.1, on the reverse strand, counting down.
TCAGATGTGATTTTGGCACTGAAGTTTTTTTTCCATTTGAGAAAAAAGCCTCAAGGCATCTGCAATTTAAATAATCATCCTCAAAAGGTACACGAATCACCTTTCTTTTCAAATGATGTTATTAAATGTTTTTTAATAATGACAAAGCTGTAAAAAACATCAAGCACTTAAAGGCAAGGTTCTATATACCATCAAAGAACTGCCCTAGGAAAGGGGGGAAAAAAAAAAAGTTAATTCTTTCAAGAAGGCTACACAGAATACAGAATTAATCCTGAGAGCAAGAGCTATCAATTTAAAAACAATTCCGTATAAATTTAATCAATTTGATTTTGCTTTGCAACAGAAGTACATACATACATACACTACATACAGATTAGTGCTCTATCTCCTTTATTGCCCTCTAACCTGCTCAAATGAAATGCTGATTTCTGTAAACATAAAAGATTATAAAAGAAAAAGGATTTATGGCTTCTAAATTTAAGTTTCATCTACACAAAATGCCAAAGATGCAAGCTGAGCAAAGCTGGATGGGCTGTTTTCTTATCCTTGAGGAGCAGACACCAAAGTTGACACCATTATGAAATTTTAGGAAAAATTACTAATTTTGAACAAAAAAGGATGCTTTCCCTTCCTATTCCCCACTGCTCTGGCTTTGAAGAATAAAACATTTCCTTTGTTTAAAAAAAAATAAAAATTTTTTAAATGTAAAAAATACATTAAAAAGGTTACAGGCATTTTAAAAGGCAGAGACCGTAACTGTAATTGACAGTCACACATTTGATAACTTCTTACCCCATTTGTCATTGAGCCGTGCTAGAAGTTCACTGTAAGTTTGTTGACAAACTTGGAAAAGTGCTACACAGCAAACTTCATAGGGGCACCTGCATTTTTACTTCTCAGTTTGCCTGACTGACTTCTCCATGCTCCTTTACAGCCCGTACAGTACCAGTGCAGCTTTACAAAGCAAACAGCCTTAAAAAGCTAACTCTACAATCATTTACTTCTGAAGCATTACAGACAACATGGTGCTGTGCAGACAAAAACTGAATTATATGCCTAAACTTAAGTTTGTTCCAACCTCTCTGAAATCTAGTCTACAAGAATAAGTGACATCTATGCAATTCAAATAAATCTAGTCAAGTACAGGTATCACGGACAGAAAAAAGGACAAAAATTTCAAAGCTGACAATAGGATTTCTGCAAACTCCACAAACATATTCCAAGAACAGAGCTGACTGCAAGATCGGCTAAAAAAAAAAAAAAAAAAAGCTGGCAAAAAGTTCAGAAAAAAAAAAAAAAAAAAAAAAGATATTCTGTGCATAAGGTTACATATATCACAGTAAAAAACGCAAGCGAGAAAAGACAGCAGTATGTAGTTAACCTAGTAACTGAGGTAGAGCATCAAAAAACGAAGGGAGACAGAGACAGAACAAGAACTACCACGCTATGATACATATCATTTGAAGATGAAGCCAAGAACTTAAATAGGTGTCAAGAGGTACTGAACAGATTCAAGAAAATGTCAAACACTTAGAGCGGCATAAAGGAGTTTTTCTGCTGCATTCTAGCTGGAGTATATCCTAGACAAGCCAGAAAGGGGGAAGCAGCTTAATGTGACGTTTTCATTTAAAGAAGATAAAAAGACCGGGAAAATACAGAAATTGTCTAAAATATAAATGGATTTGCCCATCTGAAAGATTTGACAGTTTGTCACTTCTCAGTCTCTCCACTCCTGAGAGCCATTCAAGAAAGCGATGAAGCCTAGAACACCACACAGACACACACGTTACGCTCTTTTGTTCAGCAAGAGGTAATTACACAAGATTGTGGCCGGATGTTAGGCCCACTCGTAGAGCAACTAAAACCCAGAATGTAGGTTCGTAACCGTGTAAGGCATATCAAAATATTCGCTTTTACATAAATATTTGCCAGAAGCAATAAAATGCATATTTGATAATATCAATATATTGATAATATATTGATAGTAAGCCAAAGTACAGTCATTGGAAGACTGATAGTGCAAGAACACCTAGAAAAAATATGACATAAAATTCAAAGGGACTAGTGCCAATCTGTCAGAACAGACTTTGTACTGCCTCCAGCGTATTGCTAAGGCACTCTCTTGACTATACATAGGAAGGCAGCAAAGAGTCCGTAATCCAACAATACGTGCTACCTATCAGGCTAGTGCACCACAGCCTTAAGCATGGGGTTTATATGTAGTTTCTTAACATGAAGTCACATCAACCCCATTCCACAGGCTGGGGGGGAAGAAAAAAAAAAAAAAAAAAAAAAAAAATCGAGAAAGCATGAAACCAAGAAGTTCACCAAAAACTTTAAGATTTGAGAGTGCATATTTTCTTTCACAAGCTACGTAACAGTCTTCAGATACTCTTAGACCAAGGGGAAAGGTGCTCCCAGAGCAGACCACAGCTGGGAGAGGACAACGGTCTCCCACGATCCTGTCCCTTAGTCACGAGACTGGGTGAGCATGCAACTAAGTCCCGAAGCGACATGGCTGTTGCCAGCTCCTACTGGCTTGCTTACTTTCCACACTTAGGGTTTCAGACTATCAAAGCAGTTCAGTGCTAGCACAGTTTTTCTACCAATTACATGACAGAGCTCAAGCACAGGAACCACTGTGGATCTTTATGCAGATCAAGATTTGAGAAAGCTACAGAGTGGTCTGTCCCAACTTTGTATCAGACAGTCAATACTTTCCTCCTCCTAACAATTTCAGAAGTTAGATCACTTGTACCCTAGCAATACTAGTGCACAAGACTGGCCCTTAAGTTAAGCCTGCATGGAAGCTGAGCAACTGCCAAGACAGACTGAAAGAGCAACACACAAATGCAGAAAAAAACCTGCAAGAGAGAGAACCTGTAACCGTACAAAGACCTTCAGATGATGTCTGCACCTTTACTACAAGCAGTGACCAAGTTTTGACGAACTTGTATTAAGCTACTGTAATCCAAAAAAGCTGTTGTGCGTCTAGCTTCAAACAACAGTACTGGCAAGAGTAGTAGTAGCCTAGTTAAAATATTAGCGAGGGGTTGTTTTTAAGGGTACAACAATTCTGCTTTGCCAGTTTACAAAGCCCTTTTCATAGTTTCTATTATACTATGGTTTGAGTCGAGGGAAACCCACGTACAAAGAACAAATTAACTCCACATATGTACAAGTCAACATCTGAAACACTGAAAGCCTTCCTTTCATCCTAAAACGTGGCAAGAAAACACCCATGTGTAATAATTACTGTTAAGTAACACCTAGATACACAACCTACTTCTGGCCAGCATTTTTCTTTTGCCATTGAGGGGAATAAAGAAAAAATAAATAAAGGAGATCCTTTCATCCTAAAACGTGGCAAGAAAACACTCATGTGTAATAATTACTGTTAAGTAACACCTAGATACACAACCTACTTCTGGCCAGCATTTTTCTTTTGCCATTGAGGGGAATAAAGAAAAAATAAATAAAGGAGAAAAAAAAAACAAACAACCACAACAAAAACAACCCCACACAACCATCGTTTTCTCTGCTGCAAGCGCTGGGCGCAGGAGATGAAAGGCAAGCCCAGGAGCGCA
>NW_008796213.1:4204136-4207445 GCF_000699145.1 Aptenodytes forsteri | reverse complement strand
ACCACCAGCCTTGGTGAGAGGCCGCTGCCGGGGAGCGGGAGGGCTCGGCCTGCCGGGCCGGGGGAAGGCCAGCACTGAGGTCTGCCAGCGACGCCTCTGCGGTTGGCACCGGGCCGGGGGGGGAAGGCCAGCACTGAGGTCTGCCAGCGACGCCTCTGCGGTTGGCACCGCTGGGGAACCACCGGAGTTTGGTCGGAGCGGGTGCCGTGGGAGCGCCCGTGCTGCCGCCTCCTGCCCCGCCGGGGCCTGGGCTGCCAGCTCCGTCCTGAGCTTGGCAGCTGGTGGGAACAGCCGGGTCCCGCTTACTTCTGACCGCGGGACCCGCAGGGGCCTGCCCGAGGAGGTCATCTTCTTTGGTTTTAACTTGATTCTTATGTGGATTCAACAAAAGTAGCCGAACATGCAACCAAGCGCCACAGAAAGTCAATGAAATAGCATTTGTTTACTCTGCTTTTTGAAGAAGGTCTTTCCCAACTCACCAGTGCACAAACTGGATGCCATACGGAGCTACAGTGAACACGCAGTGGCACTTTTTCCTGGAGAGATCTGAGGGCAGAGGCACATCTGATTTTATGAAGTCTAGATGGGCCAGTGTTTTCGTGCTGTTGAGCTGGGGTTTGCAATCGGTTTATTTCTTGTCAAGCTCTCTGCGTATGTTTGCATCACTGTTCCATGTCATCACCCTTTCTTTCAGGACACACAAGTAACACTGATGCATTCATTATATGTCATCAAGGACAAAAAAGTAGAGTTTAAAATTGAGGTGTGGGGTTTTTTTTCCTGCTGGCAGGCAGAACCTCGAGGACCTATGGAGATTATGTTGTATAAGGGAATGGGGAGTCACGTCCTCCACGCCGAATGTACCAATTTAAAAGTGAAACAATAAATACGTTGAAGTGCATGTTACGGTGATCATAACTGTAATAGACTAACCGTGCATACAGCATTATAATTTTACATCCCATGCCCTTAACCACCAGGAGCCACAAAAAAACCATACACTGTACATTTGTTTGGCAGGGGGAAGCGCAGAAGTAAATGTTTCCTTTCCAGGCTGTTATTGTGAAGCTAGCTAATGTTAACATTTATACAAGACTGCTGGAGATGATGATTTGGCAGCAAATTGGACAGCAAAGAAATGTAAAACAAATAAATCCAGCATGCAGGCTATGTGACTGAATGGAGAATGAAATAAAGAAATACAGGAAATGTAAAGGACGTCTTCATGAAATACCAGATCCTCAGACCAAACCCTGACCTATTTAGAAAGTGCTTGCGGTTCTGACCTGCAGGGTGTTGTTAGTGGGTGTTTTGGTACTCTCTTGTTTTCCAACTCATCCCAGTATTTCAGCAACTCAGAATGTGGCCATGGACACCTCAGTCCTCTAAAAAGCTGATGTTAAGCTTAATAGGGGTAAAAACCACCAGTAAGGTAACAAATGATGATTTCAGGGTTTCTGGAAATAATACATACCAAGAGGCTTTCTCACAAAAAATATTGTTTTCCTTTACTAATCTGATTCAAAAGCACACCCAGGAAGATGCATATTGATGGTAGGGCCTGCAAGCTCTTGCAGAAACAATTACAGGTAATACAACAACTACTAAGAGACAACTGTTGACGTTAAAGTTGTTATTCTGTGTTTGTGCAACAAAGCGTCAGTATATGTAGCCACGCTGGAGCCTGAAAAGGAACAATTTCTTGCTCCTTAGTTTGCTGTTTCTTAGGTTGTCACGTGCTGAGTTTTATCTTGAAGTCGCAGTTACCAGCTGCAGCGGTAGCTTTATCCAAAGTGGCCATAAAAATACACAGATGTTGGATTTCAGGAGGTGTCTGCAAATGGCAAAACCCTTAATTACCTTGGTAAAGCACACCGTTGGGTGTTCCCATAAGAGATGGGGGTGAGGCTGCCTAACGCGCGTTAGGTGGGGAGGAGACCTTGTTTTGTTCGGGGTGAGCCCAGTGTTACTGGATTGGATGAGGAAATTTTCAGCTGACATAGAAGAAAGTTGCCCAACGATGAGAGTGCAAAGAATGAGGAAGCAGGTCGGTCTCAGCGCTCCATGGGGACCTTCCCTTCCCCAGCCTTGATTACTGCAACAAACTTGGGTTTTTTTAGAAAAGAAAGAAGTTGCGACCTTAAGCATGCAAAGCAAAGCTCGCCATTTAATAAGCGCTTTCTCTACTGCCACAAACAACATCCTTTTGCTGTTGTGATTTATTTCAGAACAAGGTGTGTTAGTGATTCAGTCTGCTGTGGGCACTCCTTAAGCAGCTGGGGAATACCTACTTCATCTGTTGTAAAGAAAACAGAAGCGTAAGCCAGCTCCATCTCATTCTCAGACTGATCTGCTCTCTGTCAGCTTTTCTCTTTCCAAGCTTTCTTTTGAACTATGCTAAACTATACTTGAATGTAACACAGCAAAAGTTCAGAAAAGCCAAAGACCACACACTGTAAGAGAATTACAAAACCACTTTTAATAAGTATTCTTCCCAGAAACTTGAGAGCTTTTATATGACAGTCTTATTAAATGCAGTTTAGAAACAAAAACTGCAATACCAACCTTGAATGTAAACAAACAAATGAAGCCAGTTTAGAACCCAATCCCCCGAAAACTTCAGAAGCACATTCATTATTCACAGCAACACATCGACACCTGAAGAGACCTGGGGCCATAGCACTCTCCACCCTTGGCTCCCAACCAGCAAGACGTGCCAATGTGCAATGTGGGGTGCAGAGTGCCTTGTAATAAGCAACGTAGGATTCATATGCTTGGCCCCTAGATGAGATCTGACTGCCAAAAGCAGGCGAGGCAGCAGTGCCACAGGGCTGGGGAGGGCTGAAGAACCAGCTCTAGAGGAGCAAGTAGCTCTGGAGATCCAGAGGCAGGAGGGCAAGGGGTGGGGATGGTGACAAAGAGCCAGTGGAAGGGCAGTGAGAAGTACGCAGGCAGGAGCAATGAGGCTTGTTTAAAGAAAGGAACGGGGTCACTGAAATGCAACAGCCATTCTCAGGCTTTTCTAATCATCCCTGACGCACTGCTGCTTCTCTGTGACAGCGTGCCTCCTTGCTCTCTCACTGATGTACAGACACTGTCACACTCCCCCTTGCCCCATGCTCTAGGTTGCACCCAGCCTACCATCCCCTCAGCAGCTGGAGCAAGCCAGCTGACCCTTCAAGCCATGCCCCCAAAAAATCTTTCCACCCTAAACTCCACTAAAACGTGCCCTGGCCCGTCGAGCACAACCTCTGACAAACATAACTTCCAGCCTCCACACCCGGCAAGCCGCACCGGCTGCCCCCAGCC
>NW_008796213.1:4198615-4203822 GCF_000699145.1 Aptenodytes forsteri | reverse complement strand
CAAAGACCTTAGAAACACGGTCACGAGGGCTGGGGCTGTCAGGGGTGAACGGCTCTGGCACTCAGAGGTGTGGGCCCGTATGTAAAGAGCAGCAGGTTTGTAAACGCCAAAGTCAGGGTTAGAGATCAGGACACCGAGGACTGAAAAGCACCGCCTCTTTCTTTGCTCCTCAGGGCAAGCCTGAGTGCTGGTACTCAGCGAGGCAGAAGGCTTCGGGTTATGTTCGGGGGAGTGTTGGCTGACAGTTTATGGTTAAGGCTGGAATCAGGCTTTGGGGTAAAAAGGGCTGAAAGTCTAGGGTTATTCCTGAATAATGTGAAGATTGCAGAGGTATGGTAAGAGCTGGTACCCAGTTCTTGTCATTCTGTGACAGGGCTGCAAAGGCAGTTGTGCTAAGCAAATCGGGCGGCTTCCCATGAGGTCTGGAAGGACAATAAATGCACTCAACCTTAAGTTTGGGGTGAATTATTGCCATGGGTGAACAGTGGGGGCCAGAGAAAATGTCAGAAATAGGGAATAGAGCTTAGGACTGAGGAACTAGAATGATACAAAGATGATAACAGTCCTCTAGCACTACAATACATGCTTGTGCATATGGCTTATAATTAGCTATTGGTCAGGTATGGCTCACTGTTGTACAGGCCAGTATAGAGTCAGGATCGTAGTGGTGTTTGGGTCATGGTGCTAAGTACAGGTCTCATTAGCCAAGACCATTGCTAGGGGTTGAGTGTGGGAATTTTTCTGTGGTTAAAGTTACTGTTCGTTAGAGATCAAAAAAGCGGGGTCTATGGAATTCATTTCACCCTGCATGCTCTACAGAATACATCTATAAGCACATCACCTTCTGATCTCCCAAAAGACAACCTTTGCCGTACAACATCCTTCACCCACAAGTCTATTATTGTCTAGCCATTCCCAGATCTTCAGCAAGGTTCATGGTGGGCTGAGGGCTGGTATCAGCAGGGGAAAAAAATGGTTTATCAGTGGCTCTAGGACACTGGGCTATGATTAGAGGTAAGGGTCTTAGCAAGCAACCTATTCTTATCAAGGACATGACTACCAGCACTCTGCTCAGCAGCAAAGAGGGGATAGGAGAAGAGAGCACTCATTGTTGCACAATAAAAGCATCCACAGCCCATGCCTGGCCTCGTGCATCTCCCAAAGCACATGCCATACGCTGTAGGTGGCATGCAGGGAGGATAAAGAAGGGGGAGCAGGGCAGGGAAGTTGCCAGAAGGGAGAAAGGGACATTTTCTGGGACTTTTGTCACTTCTGGGTACTGGCCGAACCACATGCATGTACACACAAATATGCCCATTTGTCTCTTCGGAGCAGGGGGAGAACTCACACCCATCAGTCAGAGGACCGTGGCTCTCACCTGGCAGGGCATGGCTGGTTAAACAAATACTGGAGATGATACTCAGCAGACAAAGAGATGGCCCAGCAGCAATCAAGACTAGGGAGAATCAGGAAAAAAAAACCCAGACATTAATGGACATTTCCAGACTAACATGAAAATAACCAGATAAATTGTTGGGAAAACATGGGGGTAGAGGTAATTTCCCCATGTTTGGTCATTTCTTCAGTGTATTTTTGTACATTTTGGAAAAGCACTCATTCTTAAAATTATTTATTTATTTTCACATCAAAAGGCTTAAGGCTGCCAAAAAGCAAAGCTCTGGACTAAAATAGCGTTCCAGTTCGCTGCATGAAACCGCCCAAAGTATACCCAGAATTGGCAATATGATCTTTGCATCTGCGGAGAAAATACTGAGTCACGTTGTCAGCCCACACACATCTAACAAAAGTAAAAGCAGCCCAACGATTCAAGATTCACCCACTCGTCATTTAAAGAAAACACAAGTCATTCGGTCGTGCCTCATGCTTCAGGGACCTTTAGAAAACACCCAGCGCAGGGAACATTCGCCCACGTCATGCCCACACGCTGTTTCGAACCAGCGATGTCATTTGCAACTCGTTCACTCGCGGGTCTGGACGCTGTTTGGTTCAGTGTCCTCGGAGGAAGTCGCCGAGACTTAAAGGTTTCTGCCGCAAACGCAACATGGTAACTGCAGCCTCAGCCCTTCTGTTAGCAACGCCAAAATGGTGTAACATAGCATACCCGGCTTGAATCCCTGGAGGAGGCAGGAAAGCGTCCCGTGCTTCATTGCATAAAAGATCTGGCAAACTTAAGCCGTAGTTTGTATAAGATGCTACTGTACTCTTCCTTCAAGGGTTAATCCTGTACTGAAGTGTTAGCTCTCCCCGCCCTGGGCTCCCCAGTCACTCGACACACATTAGACCGGGAGGTATTTGCACAAAGATCGAGATTTGGGGAATTACCCAGGAAATCCTCCTCCTTTTACCCCGTCCCACATCATTGTCCCCTAGCAAGAAAAAGCAGGTTCCTGCATTTCACCCAGCTGCTGGCAATCTCTCTTCCTCCTTCGGTGCTAAAAGCTGCTTAAGTATTAAGAGCTGAACCTGGATGTGCGGCAGCCAGCCCAGCTCATGACGGAGGGGGAGACGTCACCGCACGGAGGACGGGGAGTTACACAATCTCTGTGGTGCTGAAAGCGGCGCTGGAAACTTGTCAGGAACCCAAAGGCCAGAGCTAATTTGTATTTTCTTTTACACAGCATGATTTTAATCAGAGCGAAAAGCGCCCGGTTGTGTTTTATGTACAGAGGGTTATAAGTAGAGACAAATTAACAGAGCGACTAGGGGCAGGACGCGCTCTGAGGGCAGCGCAGGGAGGAACATTAGACAGGGAAAGGAACAGCAGGCAAGTCTCCTACACCCAATTTATCAGCATTTCCTTGATTCTTCAGGAATGCCATGTGCTATGAAGCAAGAGGCTAAGAGGCAACTCCATCAAAATGCTGAGATTGCCTAATTCTCTTTAAGAAGGAAGATAGGGGCAGGACGCGCTCTGAGGGCAGCGCAGGGAGGAACATTAGACAGGGAAAGGAACAGCAGGCAAGTCTCCTACACCCAATTTATCAGCATTTCCTTGATTCTTCAGGAATGCCATGTGCTATGAAGCAAGAGGCTAAGAGGCAACTCCATCAAAATGCTGAGATTGCCTAATTCTCTTTATAAGAAGGAAGAAGAAAAAAAAAAAAAGAAAAAAGAGACCTGCAAAAAGCTTGAGGACAAGCTTATTTGAAAAAGCTCTTCCCAGAGGTTCTGGATGTGTCACCAAGTAAAACATGGCGTTCAGGAAACCTGTCTCACTTGCAGCCAATATTTGACAGCAGTTGAGTCTGGGTGACCTCTAACATACGCTCCTCTGGCTTCAGCTGCAAACAGGTGTGTGCGAGTTCCCCTTTACAACCAATTTTCTGCCTCGTTGAAAGCAGACAGCGCAAAGGGCTGGCACAGCCCCCGAGCACCGCTGTTCCCCTCCAGCACCCCCTTTCCATGCTGTGATGGCCGGAGAGTGGGAGTTGGGAGCCAGGTCCTCGTTCGGTCACCTCTCCCTGGCCGGGCTCGCAGCCATGCCCCCTTCCCGGGACGCGGAGTCGGGGTGCACCCTTGCGTGCCACCAACGTGAGCCAGAGAGGGAGCGGGAGCAGCAGGTTAACAGGAGAGTAAATATACCTTGACATTTCTTGATTTGTTTGCTTTGTAGTCCTGGTAGGTTTACTGGAAACTCAGAGGTGGGGTTTGCCGCCTGGGGAGAGTCTCCTCCCCAGAGATTCTCTCCTGCTATCACTGGAGAGAATCCTTCATTTCAGCCTTCCTTTCTTTACCCACTGGGAATAAATGCTCCTTTCCCTCTCAGTTCAGCTTTATTCCTTGACAGCTGAGAAAAAGAAAGGAAAAAAAAAAAAAGAAAAAAAATCAAACCTGGGACCTTTACTTTGCTCTGGAGCACGATTTAGATGTGTTGTTCAATGTCTAGTTCAGGAGTCTAGTTCAGGATGGGATGAGCAGTATGTTAGGGATATTAACGGAAAGCTGTCAGACAAGCTCAGCTGTAGCTTCCTACATTCAGTCCGATAAACCCTACCCCCAGAGCTTTATCCCACCAGCCAGCCCCTTTCCATTGTAGCCCCCGAAAGCAGCACCCTCTCTGCTCTCATCCTTCCTCCACATGCTCCTTCGCCCCCCTCCCCCATACACATTTGTCCCCCCGACTCAAACAGCTCCCCAAGGAGCTCAGGCACCACCGATGCTCGGGGATGGGGAAAAGGGAAGACAGAGTCGGCTGAATATGCAAAAAATCCTATTTGCACCCCAGCATGTACAATCCAGGTCTTTGTCAGCATGATGGAGTATGCTCTGTCCTGTTTGTTTTCCTTTCCTGGTATTACCATACACACCCTTTCCATATGAGCATTATTAAATGCTGAACCTGAATCAGCCTTTTCAAGACAGAGGCTGACTGCTGCCTGCCTAATATCTGTCCACCAGCTGCGTATTTATTTTGTTCAAAAATTATAGCCAATCATAAAGTCTAGTGTAAAATCTACAGCTGCCATTAAAAAAAAAAAGCACCAAAAGGCTTTTCAATGTTTGATTTCCGACAAGGCACCGGGTGGAAGCGTTTTCACTTGCACGAGCAGCCCTGCTTGGACACGGCCCGTTGAGACTGGAGTGCGATTGCTTTTGCACTTCGAGGCGGCGCATTTGGGATGCTGCCTGCCTGCCTGCTTTCTCCCCTGCGCGGCTTCACGCCGCAGGGACACGCATGGTGTCGGCCGGTCCCCCCTCACGTTGCCCTGGACAGACGGACACCCCAGGCGGGAAGGACGTCGGGGAAAAGGTGCAAAGCGCTTTTGCGGCTTGGGGCAGTGGTGGCAGCCGCCGGAGCGGCACCGGCAGGACCCCAGGCCGGGCAGACAATAGCTGTCTCCCCACGCTCTCCCTCCCAGCCGCATCCGTCATCCCCAAGACGGAGGAGTCTCATGAATCAACTCAAACACCCAGCGACAGGCTGGAGAAATCTATTAATATGCACCCGCCGCAGCACGTCGCCAGCCCCCTGCCTCGCGCGCCGCTCACCTGCCTGTCTCACCCCTGGCAGGCAGTGCGGGAACAAAGGAGCAGGGGAGGACGGCAGCGACTGCCCCCGAAACGGAGGGAGGCAGCGGCTGGAGACAAAGCTCATTCGCCGGCCGCCATGGGTGTGAGGAATGCTCCCGCTCGCCCTATTGTCTGGGGTCCTTTGTGCTCCTCCGCCCCCCCCCCCTGGACCCCAC
>NW_008796213.1:4152518-4198338 GCF_000699145.1 Aptenodytes forsteri | reverse complement strand
TTGTGCCCCCCCCCCCCCCCCCCCGGGTCCCCAACCGCACAGGCAGAAATATTGGGAGCAGGACAGAAACGGCTTTGTTGAAGGAAGCCCTCGCGTGCGAAAAGCCTCCTGCCCTCGCCCTGCTGTACATAGCCGTCTGGCACACGGGCCCGCACTCCTTCTGCCCCAGAGGGCAGGTAGGGAGCAGGGGGCTGCAGAGCAACACGGACAGATGGACTCAGGGGGTTTGTTTCTCCATGCTCATGGGGCATCTGGCAGCCCCCTCCTGAGTGCCTCCTGCTCCCTCCAGAGATTTGACCCTGCGACGCCTTTGGGAGGTGGGGAATGGTCACCTGGTCCTGCGGAGGGGCGCGGGAGGGCTGCCCTCGCCCCACACCGCTGATGCAGGGCCAGCAAGCCCTGCTAGGCTGCATTAGGGAGCAGATCTGGCAACACAACTTCAGTGTGCACAGAGCACCCACCATGCCCCCCGCATCCCTCCCGGCCTCAGGAGCAGCACAGACGCCTCTGCCAAACCTCCACTGCTTTGTCAAGCGGTAGCCGTGCCCCCCCCCGTGTGAGCCACATCTGCGGCTGCAGCATTACACACACCCCCCGATCCTGCAGAGCTGGTGGAGGGACCCAGATTCCGTTGTCTCAGGGCAGAGCCATAATTGCCAAGCCCTCCCGAGGGGTCAGTCCCCAGCTGCAGCACGCTGCTCGGCTCTTCTCCCACCGCCACCACACACTGGCATTGGAAGGACCAGGACGGAGAGAAGGGGAAAGCCAGGTCCCTCCAGTGCAGGGAGCAGGGTGACCCCGCGATGCCCGTGCCACTGCCCAAGGGACCACGGTGCTGCCCAGCCCCACGGAGGCCACAGGATGTGGGCTGGCTCCAGCGAGCAACCCACAGAGAGACACCGCTCGTCTGGACACGGCACACCGGCTCGTGCAGTCCCTGCCCTGCCTGCCCTCAGCTGTCTCGCACCTCCCCACCGGCACTGCTCGCACAAGCGATCTTAGCCACGAACGGAAACAACCACAAGGTGGGTCTCATTCGGACAATACGGCCAACGGGACGTAAGCAAAGAAATAAAGATAAGGTCCAAACCCGAGGGAAAAGCTTAGTCCTGAGAGATGGTGCCTGGGACCATGAAGGAGCCCTGGCACGCAAGTGCTCCACCGCCGGGACGGCAGCGCTGGGCGCTCTGGCGCAGAGAGCAACAGGGTCTGGGAACGAGCACCAGGAGTCTTACCATACCGAGTACAGAGGCTGCTGGAGGAGCCTGAAGGGTGTCTGTAAGGGACAGGGATGGTAAGGGGGTAGCTGTATACATACAACTAAAGAGCCCATTTCTCAGTTTTGTGCTGGGAAAACCAGTTTCTGACATTTCTGGCACCAAGGAGTGCACATTAAAGAGGAAGGCTCTATCCAAAGTTCAGTTTCTTTTCCTATTTTTCATTATATTTGGTGTATTTTAAATAAATTCTAAGTAGCTGTTGCAAAAAAAAGCTTCTATGGCCATCAACAAGGAGGTCTCCAAACAAGCTTTCTTCAGAAATAAGTTTTTGCTAAAGAAAATTGTAAAATTCCTACTTAAAAAAAAGAGTAGAAACCATGATATCTAAACAGCATCACTTCCTTCTTTGAGTTTTGCACTTCACAGCAAAGCTTCAACAGCTCTTGTAAAGTATGCTCATGCTTTATACGCAGGACTCTCACTAAGTTCAGTGGACAGGAGATTCCCAGTAATGTCTAAGTTGCAGAAGCAAGGCAGTTGCTCCCAAAGCCACCAACCAAGAGGAGGCTTTGTGAGGGTAGTTAAAGCAAAAAGCCAGACAAAGCAAAAGGCCTTCATCTTGGACCGTCAAAAGTCAGTGAAAGGGGAAAGAGTTGGCGGTGGGTTGGTGGCAGAGCTACTGGCCTCTCTTCTCTGTGCTCCTTCCATGACACCTCCCTGCTTCCCTGGGCAAATGGGGACGTGCCAGCTCTGCCCCCCCGGGCCCTGTGCCTGCACCCAGCTGGTGTTCCCGCACAGCAGCATTTCAGCAGCTGGAGGGCCGGTTGCATCAGACCAGAGCTGAACTAAAGTGACTACAAGTGCCGTTTTGGCACCTGAGCTGGAGAGGCTGCCTGAGTTAATGAAGCTGATGAGAATGGGATGGGGTGTAACGAGGTGCCTCTTACTGAAAAGCAGAGAATTTCCCCAGGCAACCTTCAGCTCTCGCAGAGCACGCGGGTCAGTTTGCAACTTATTAACGCCAACACTCGCACGACCAAAGTTCAGCACATGTTTAGTTGCTCTTCTGGAACAGCAGACTTGAAAAGCATGTCGCACAGGTTTTCTAGGAATAAAAGAGATGTCCAGAGAAAGCACCCCTTACCCCATCTGCACAGAGACCTCCACCACACCACTGTGCATTTGGGCCATGAGACCGTGTTTGTTCACCACCCGGTGCCTGAGGAGTCAGCTCTGCTCAGCTACTGCACCCGTCTCCATCAGGCCACAGCTCCTTCCTCCTCTCGCGACAGAACAGCTCTGCGCCCCGGCAAAGCCTGAAACGGTCTCCAGGTTTAGGAGGAAATTCTCTGCCGAGAAGGCAGATTTATTGGCTTTCCGGTGAGATGAGCGGGTTTGTCAGCACACACGCTGCACGTTTTAAGTGTCTCCCCTGCAGCTGGAACTTAACCCTAATCTAAATTACGCCTCCGGTGCCCTAATTTAAAGAAGTGTTCAATAGACTATGTCACTTGGAAAATTAATTGATTTGCCGCTGGACAAGCGGGGACGGGTGGCAGATTCAGCGTTGCATCTCAGCACCAGATGAGAGCAACAGGGCTGTTTCTCCCAGGAGCGGGGGACAGTCGCATGCAAGGGGACTACTGTGGTTCCTGCAGCCAGCCTCTTGTCAGGCCATTAAGCCCACACAAGCCAGGTCACCTCTAAAAGAAACTCGGAGATCCCAGGGATGATTTTCTATCCGCCGCCTGCTGTGCTGACCACTGCTCCCAGGGAGCCGTTCCTTCGGAGGCAGAGGAAGGGAGTGGCCCTGGCAGACATGGAACGTGGTCACCCCACTGGTGGGCAGAAAGCCCACCCCACTGGTGGCAGCGAGGCTACACGCAGAGGAGATGCAAGAAAGGCACAGAGGAAAGGAAGTTCTTACTAACCAAAGCAGAGGGGAAGACGAGAGCCCACCAGTGATCAAACCTGGGAGAGAAGCGCTGATGGATGGAGCCGCAAATGTAGTCTTTCAAAGGTATCACTGGGCAGGATGACACCAGAAAGAAAATCAAAGCAAAAGAGTCGCTGAGCAGGTGGCATGCTTTCAATCCTGGCTGACCTGGAATCGGCACTACTTACCCCAGTGCACGCCTGTTGCAGCGATCAAGTTACCCAGTGAGAAGGGGTTACACAGCAATTATAACTACCTCCCCACCAGCGGAGCAGCCAAACATCCTCTGCTACCCACAGCTTCCCAGCAGGCTCACAAGCAAAAGAGCCAAACAGGTTTCATTCACTTTGCAGCTGCTGCCCAAACCAGCGTAGGTAACAGCGTTGGACCTGATACCCAAGAGACAAGCCTACACCGACTTAAAGAACGATGCACGAGCCTGCTTGCTTGCTTATCCAAACCTGCGGATGTCCAGAGAGCATACAGTTCTGTTGTTAAAAGTCTTTTTATTTATGTACTTTTATAATGAACAGTATCTGTGTATTATTCTTTGTAAGTATCTGTGCTCCCTGAAGGTCAGAGTTAAGAACATCCAAGTAAAGGTCCTGGAAGTGGGTTTGAGCATTTTATTGGAGCGATCAGTGATTTATCAACCACTTCTGGCACTGGTTGTGAACATGCAACTATTGCTTACTCTGACCCAGAAAGGGCCACTATTTTAGCCCTATTCGAAGCGAGATGTTAATTGCTCTTCAGATGGTACCAGTGCCTATTGCCAGATCTGCAAGGACACATCACCTGCAGCCTTTTGATCAAAGGCCGGGTCTGGGGGGAATGAAGTTCAGAGCCGATTTCTTTCTGTGTATTATTAAAAAGCATCACTAAAAATTCACCACACTGCCAAGTATACTTCATGTCTGGTGGGACAAAGCACCCCTTCTCCCTCACATTTGCAGAAGCAAATACAATTGGAGAAAGGAACAAAGTTTCACTTCTGCAGCCACTTACCAGAAGAAATGGTGTGGTTTGGCCATCACGCTCATTTGTTTTCCCTGCAAAGACGTACTAACAAGGACCTTGCTTCTTAGTGACTGAGGAGGAGGGAAAGAGAAACCTTGACCGCAAAGAGGAACCCAGTCTCTGGGAGACAGGCAAAGGGGATGCTGTTAAACATTCAGGAAACACTAAGGGAAAGATGGGGGCAGCCAGAAGCTTTGAAAGTTTTGATTTCTCCAAGATAATGAACTGCCTGTTCTAACTAGAGGAGAAATAGCCTGTGAGCCCTCTCTCCCAGAGAGGTTTCTCCTACAACGTTCAATACTGTAAAGGGCTGGAGAGGAGGGAACACTCTTGGCTGGATTAATTTACAAGGTCAAAGTTATTTTTTTCCCAGGGGGAGTTAAACCAGACTCATGCCTTTCTTCTCTGGGATTGATAAAGTGTTTGAAACTCTCCTGCTTGCACAAGGAGGGCAGGAGCATCTACTGCCCCAGGAGCACAGGCGCGGCCGAGCCCAGGACCACCCCAGCAACTGGGGAATTGCACAAGTGGCATCTTTGCGGGAGAAGTTAAATACTTGATTCCCTTTTCAACCAGGCTACTTAAGCTTTGGATCTGTTTTTGTTAAAGCCTTCTTACTTTAATTAAGAAAGTCCTTGCTGAAATGCAGTACCCTGCCCCTTTGGTTACAGTTAACGTGTCTACTGAGATCGCCAGCAAACCTTTAAGACACAACCAGGCTGAACTCGGTAGCTCTCAAGGAGTGATAAAAACCCTTTAAATGTGGTATGGGAGAAAGATCATACTCTCAGCAAATTGAGGATCCAAAGCAACCCTGAGAAACTCGAGTTTTGGGCCAACAGGAACCTCATGAAGCACAGGAAGGGGAGTGCAAAGCTCTGCCCTGGGGAGGAGTAACACCAGGCGTCAGCGCAGGCTGGGAACAGACTGGTCGAGTAGTCGCCCAGCCGAAAAAGGACCTGGGAGTTACAGGGATGCCAAGCTGTGTACGAGTTAGCAGTGCATTCTCATCGCAAACACCACAAATTGCATAGCGGGCAATGTCAGGGGCAGCGTGGCCAGCAGGCCAAGGGGAGGTGATAAATCAGCACTGCTGAGGCTGCACCTGGAACAGAGCTGGAATAGTGGACTTCATGGATATTATGAGTCCCCGAGCAGAGTTAGGACTTCCTGGAAAATCTGTTCATTTCGATTACTGGGGGAGAGAAAAAAAAAAGAAGGAAAAAACCAAAAAAACCCAGAAGTAATAATTTCCTCCCAGTTCCCACATCTCTATAAATGGCCCAACATCACCACATTTAGGATGTGTATCTGAGAAAGCAAGGTTCTCTTTTAAAGAGAAGTTTCTTGTCGGAAAAAGACTTGAAAAAGGGAACCGAGCTCTGTACTGTTCAGGGCGCCAGGCAGCGCTGCCGGCAGCCTCCCTGCCAGCGGAACGTAAGGAAAGGACAGAAGGCAAAAAACAAACTGCTGACAGCCTTCCTGCCCTCCTGCAACCCTGGAGCATCACAGCAAGATTAACTGGAGATGGTAGTTGACTAATAGGTGGTTTTGACAGGGTAAAGTGGAGAAGATCAGATAGGAGAAAATATGGCTGCACTGAGCTGGCCATGAAATCCTTGATCTCCTTTGGAGAAATGCATTGCTTTTAGCCGCCGGGTGCCAGTCACTGGTGCAAGCCCAGCAGGTAAATAGGCACAGGCAGTGTTTGCAGCAGGAAGCTTAACCAGAAAGGAATTTTATCCACCCAGAGCAGGCCCCTGCCTGGGGCAGCCGGGAGACCTCTCTAGCAATCAAACACTGACGCCTCTTAAGGTCTAACCTGCTCATGTACCTACTGCTTCTCCGCTCTTACAGGTGCTGTGCTGGCTGGGGGCTGATTTTCACCACTGGAAACAGAGACACCCATCTGCATTGACCAAAAATCAGTGTTCAGCAACAACTATTGAAGGCAACTGCTGCCCAAGCAGCACCAACAAGCGTTTGGTCTTGCCAGGCTGAAAATATCAGTTAAAGTAGGCAAGACCCCCTGCTTAGTCCAAGGGGAACAGCCCTCAACTCAACAGTTTGGGCACTTCCACACAGCCTACAAATCTCAGTTGTACCTACTGCTTCTCCGCTCTTACAGGTGCTGTGCTGGCTGGGGGCTGATTTTCACCACTGGAAACAGAGACACCCATCTGCATTGACCAAAAATCAGTGTTCAGCAACAACTATTGAAGGCAACTGCTGCCCAAGCAGCACCAACAAGCGTGGTCTTGCCAGGCTGAAAATATCACAGTTAAAGTAGGCAAGACCCCCTGCTTAGTCCAAGGGGAACAGCCCTCAACTCAACAGTTTGGGCACTTCCACACAGCCTACAAATCTCAGTTGTTTGACTGCTGCTCGTGGATTTTTATCCTCCCCGCTCTTCTCGCTTCCCACCCCTCCGTGAGCCCGCTGTCCCTCCAGCAGAGGACAAGGGTTTTTTGCTGGAGAGCATCGGCACTTCTCCACACGACCTCCCAGGCATGGGAGGTGATGGACAGCAAGATAGCCAAACCTAATCCCCACATGCTATGTGTTTTTTTTCATCCCATTCCCTTCCTTTTACAGCCTAAGTGGGAGAGAGTCAGGCCAGATCTCAGCCTCCATCTGCAGCCCGGGATTATGATCTGAAGCATAATATTTCTTTATGAGCAAATTATCACCAAGACTTCAATGCGCTGTTGGCCTTTTAAAAAACTAAGTGTTTAGTATTTTTATTTCTTTCTGCTTTGCAGTTTATGACTCCCATAAATCAGGTGACAGGCCATGGCACAGAGGGCTGATCCGATCTGTGGGAACGAGGAAAGGGGCAGGAGAAGGGAGCACCGGCTCAGTCCTTAACCAAGGGGACCTCTGCTCCCTGCTGTAAGCAGCCCCGCTGGGGAGGCAGGATGCTGCCCACCTGAGGCAGTGCTAACACCATGCCAACGCTTTCTTCTCTGACACTGAGTAAAAAAAAACTTATTTCTCCTATGCCACACCATCTACTTGTAAAATGTGAAAACCACTTCTCTCTCTCACAGGAGTGGGAGCAGTGATAAATCCATTAACATTCACAAACTGTTCCATCAGTACCGAAATTAGACTTACAGGGGGGACGGACACAAGCAAAGTACTAACCCGCTACACTGGTAACCCAACCCATGCATTTGAAACAATCAAATCTGACCCAACATGTTGCTGATCTAGAAGTCTTACCTCGTAGCAAATGAAAGATGCTGCCACAGTTAAAAGACTACTTCAGAGTCAGAGACTTCATGCTGAACTCCCAAGTCTCACAAGTCAAAGACTGAATTTTCAAGGACATTTAATCACACAGAGATGCACCAAAGGCCATGCTAAGAAGCGTCCCAGCAAGCGACTCATCAGGGAAACCTCCTCCCTACATCTCCGTGCTTCCAAATACTATTAGAAAAGTCTGTCCTGTAATCAGCCTGCTCCCTGCCAGGGAAAGGGGATCCATAGCCCTTCCTTTCCCCTGCCCCTTGCCATCTGTCTTGTGCACTTGGACTCTAAATACTTCAGGGCAGACACTTTCCTATACACCCATGTGCGCATGCTTAACACCTTGCCAAGCGGGACACCATCTTCACAAAGACCTTAAGGCTCAAAAGACAAATAATATATAATACTCCAAGGACTTTGTTGGATTGGGGGTTGCAGGGTTATTCACTGATGGTGGTTTTATTGCTAGCTGTACTGCATTGTTCATTGATAAGAACTGGTCTTTCTCCCTACGCGTTCAATGCTGGTTTGCTAGGGGAGACATCAGTACAAGTACTTTATCTTCCACTGCTAGAAGGACAGGAGCGCAGGCGGCTTACTGCTGTTTCAAGGGAAAGTCTGTGCAGAACAGGGCGAGAGGACTTCTGCAAGGACAAGCCCTGACGTTCTTTCCGCTGGTTCACAGAAGCCCATGAGGTGACATAACTTCATGTGGCAACCCTCCCTTGAATACTCCCACAGTCCCAATCCTTCCTTTGGCATTTCCAAGGCATTGGAAGTCCTGCAGACATTTTGCCTACCGAAGCAAAAGGGGATGCCAATCGCTGCCCTGCTTCTGAGCGGCTGCCTGCAGCCCAGCCTCCACCACTGGTCCTCCACTCGACCAGGAAGATTTTACCTGCTACAAAAAGCTGTATAAGAGGCAGGTGTTGCTGCGATCCTCAGCAGGCACCCACCTTCTCAGTGGGCGCCAGCAGCACCGGGTTGTGCACCCAGACTGCCATGAAAGCGGTAAGAGTGCTACTGACTGGGTAGCCAAGTGCCAACAAGCACAAAGGCATGGGGGTATTTCATTTTATACATATTTTACCAACATTTAAAAGTACATGAGAGTCCCAACCCATCCCATAACCTGCACACAAGACTGTATGAAAGGTAAAGGGAGGAAGTTAATTGAGCATGGATAAATTCACCTAATAACAGAGGCAGAGCTGGCAAGAGTCTGGTGGTGGCCCTGGCCAGAGACTGCGGCACACGCCTCGGCCCCAGCCCCTCGTTGGGCACCTGGCCCTGCCATCCAATTTAGTCCCTCGCCTTGGCCACCAGGACTGTTTGCCCCTACAAGCCGCCCTGCGATGGGGGAAACGGTCTGGCTTCCACCCGACGCCGAGGAAACGGAGGGGCACGTGGTCCAAAGCACAGCCCTTGCACGCAGCCTCAGAAAGCACCTGGGAACCTCCAATTCACATGAAGAGCATACTGGATTTGGGCAGGATGGGCACAATGGCGATTTCGGTCTCCTCTAAGAGTTCACAGCGCGATCTGCAGAGCACGCTGGGTTTCCTGCCGGGAAAGGAAAGGAGGGGAGGCAGGCTCGGGGGGGATCCCGAAGGGCATGGCCCCTTCCTGGGGCTCTTGGCCAGTGCCCTCACGAAGGACATGGTCACCGTTTCTCCTGTTTGGCAATGCTTGAAAGCAGGACATGCAGATGCCCATGGAAATCCCAATGCGGAGGCCCCTCCATGGGCAGCAGTGGGGCCCCCGGGACGGCACCGGTAAGGATGCAGGAACGGGTCCCTGCCCTGAACTCCCACCGAGGTGATAGCCAGGGAGAAACCCCCTGACAGGTTGCCCCACGTAAAACAATACAAACGGGCAGCTAACCACACCGAGGTGGCAGAGTTCTGACCGTTGACATTAAACCGCACAAGTTGTTCCAATAAAACTGAGATTAGATGATAAGCAGCAAGCAGTAACAGCGGGAGGACATCCCTCCCTCCCTCCCTCCCGTCTGGGTGCCCACAGTCATCAGTACAGGACTCGGCGCGACAACTGGAGCCGGGCTGTAGCATTAAGGACTCCCAGTCGGAGAGCGCAGGCGAGACGGAGCCCTGCCAGAGGCTCACCCCCACGGCTGGGGCTGTCACTGGAAGTAAAAGGATTAGCAGAGAGAAGAGAAAGCTTCCAGGCTGGCAAGGGATAGGCAAAGTGCATAAGAAGTTCAGACCATGCTTTTAAGTGAGTTTTGAGCATCAGAGAATCTCTTCGACAATAATGAGAATCCAGTATTTAAAAAAATAAATACATTTAAAAAAAGACGGAAAAAGAGAGTAGCAAGTACCTGCTCTCTCCCCCAGGAAAACACGTGCTGCACAGAGCAATTCCGAAACACAGACACCAGTCTCGTCCTCCCGAAACCCGGTTGTAAAGCTAACAACTGTTGCGCTATTAAAGTGTCAGATAAGCCAGGCGAAAGCACCAGTGAGACTCCTGGAGCTTCAATACTCTCTGGGATCACTTGGGCACATCGGGTTTTACTCCAAAGGTATCAAGATCTAGGAGTGTTAAGGCCAGAGGTAAACATTATCAGGAGTTGCCCTGCCCTCCTCCAGGAACCACAGCTGATCTGTTTAGACAGAAGGACAGGCAGGAGGCAATGGCAGAAGGCAATGGCATTACCCGTTTCAGAAAGCCACCTACTCTCCTGCAAGAGACGTCAGGGAAACGCAAAGTTCACTACATGCCTCCGAAAATCATACAACTGCTTTCAGTGCTGAAAATGTGCATCTTGTTTCCAAGCTAATGTTTTCCCCATTTTGCTCTCCAGTCATCAAGTTGTGCTGTGGCTGCTCCTCGCGGGCAGGAGAGCTGCCGGCTGCCAGACGTCTTGCCCCCAGGTGGGTGCCGGCAGCCTGGAGCCCCTCACCACTCAAGTCCACCTCTCCCCGCCACTGAGTGGAGGGGCACATTAGAACAGGAAAAAAAAAAAGTGAGCTAAAGCCAATTAAAAGTGCAGGGAAAACACGGGGAGGCAGGATGTCATTACCAGAGCTGGAATTTGGCCTGGGTGCCATGGAGATGAAACACAGCAGATGGTTAAGGTGTACATGGGAAGCACGCGCGCAGCACCTGACTATAGATTTAAGGCCAATTAATACAACAAAAGAGAAAACTTGACAAGGAAGCCAGAGACCTACAAAATGAATAAGTGAACCATGAAAAGGGGAGGCTCTCCCATCAAAAAAAAAAAAAAAGCAGCAGAGTGTACAATACCTACAGAGCCGTGAATAAACTGAAGTTGGAACAGATGGAGACAGAAACAAACCGCCGTGTGTATTAGTTGGCTAACAAGTAAAAGAGCCGGCGCGGGGAAAGAGCTTCCCTGCAATTCAGGGCGAGAACAATAGGCTCCGGTTCTGCAGCACCCCCTTCCCGAGGTGCTCAATGTTCTTCATATGGCTTAATTTAAGGCTCACAAGCTGCAGCACTCTCAGATACAAGATCCTAACAAATGACCGGGAAAGCATATTCTTTTAAATAATAAACCATGTGCCTCTAATTAAAAGAGCCCAGGCACTACGCAGCAGAGACAGGAGCCTTCCCCAGCAGCCCATCACGCGGGAACAGACCCCGACTAAGCGGCCCTGCCTCGGACCTGATCCAAAATGAGATCAGGGGACGACAAACAAGGGCTTTCCAATGGATGGTGACTGCCCTGAGGTGGCCGCGGTCACAGTCCGCTGGGTAAACACTTGGTAAACCCCAGCGCTACCTCGGAGGCACATAGGTGACCTTTATCTTTGCAGGCAAGGACCCTGCAGCCGGAGAGCTGCTTTGCACACAAACATTTCCATTGAATTTTATCTGATCGCCTGTGAACTGAAGCCCTGGCCGGGTCAGAGATGGGAAAACAAGCAAGGAGACAAGCCAACACACCATGGGAATGGGAGCAGGGAGAGGTTAGTGTGGTGCAATTAAGCACAACAAGAAAAACCCCTCGCTACAAGGACATTTAAAATCCCAGCTGTGAAGAAGAGGAGGCAAGTGTCCCGAGGAGCACTGGGCGCTGGCTTCCCAAAAGCCACCCTCATCCCGAGGGCAGCAGCAGCACCCTGACACCCACGGCAGCAGCCCCCTAATCAGGTCAGGCTGGCAGGAGCAGGCACTCAGCTTTCCCTCCAGGTCTGCAAACACAAGGCCGTCCCGCCACTGTATCTGCGATGTAAATCCCAAAGATAAACAAGACCAGCTCTGCAGACAACATTTATCACCCACTTTAAAGGTGAGCTACTTGGGGCTAAGCCCCCTGAGAGGCAGCCCCCATGGCAAGCTCAGCCTGGAAGCGACAAGCTTTTAATGGCATTAAGTCCTGCCTTGAAGGCAAAACTACTGACTTCAAAGCAAGAGAACTTTTGCAGAGCCGTGCGGTCCCTGAAAACCCTGTCCCAAAAAGCCCATCCTTTCGTTTGTGCTCTGGACAGACCCTGAAGCATCGCTGGTTTGCACAGCAGCAGGCATGCTTGTGCATCAGCTGCTCCGCTCCTTATAGTGCTAAGGAGACACCAGCATGTTTCCCCACCACCACAATGACTTTATAAAACAACGCAGGCCGAGAGGCAGCACCTGCAATAAGCCCAATCACAGGCACAGGCTATAAAAAACCTCCCCCCCATCTCTACCCCCACCTGATTCCCTCTGTGGCTTTAAGCAAATCACATAACTTTTCCCCTTTAGTTTCTGCACCTGGGAGAGAATAATATTTACCTACCCCAGAAGGGTGTTGAGAGGATTAGTTAATGTTTGCCCAGCATTTTAAAGGATAAAATATTCTGTATTAATTCCTAGCTGCTGAAAAGACTGATACGTATGACTCTCATTAGCTCCAACAGAAGATTTTTGCTTGAGTTGGGCTTTACTGCTTCAGAAGAGTAGAAGCAAGATGATGTGATATTAACATTTCAAAAAGCGCCTGCAGCACGCGCTGTAAAACCCCTTCTCTTTTGACTACCGCCAGCCTTCTGCTCCGCCGCCTGTGTTGCGGAGATGCACCTGCACCTGTTAGACATTAAAGCAGTCCAAACTCAACACGGGTCTCTGGGTCTGTGCTGGCAGCGCTGGGTAACCCCCTTGGAGGGGGTCCCTTTGCAGGCCCCCACGGTGGGGAGCTGGCCTCACCTGCGAGATGTCCTCTCATTGATTAAAAACAGCCGTTGCACCGGGATTGCCCTTCTGCTCAGATTTGAAAGACGGGAGCCGACACAGGTTTTCTTGCCCTGACGGCTGTGAGCTTTAGGTGGGGTCCGTGCAGCACCCTGTCTGTCGGCGGATGTGCCCGGGGGACGCGCCGGGAGGGTGGGCATCCCCTGTGCTCTGCCGCACCACTGCTCAGGTTGTGTCCCCTGCGTCCGGGTACTGGGCAGAAAGAAAGAGAGATTGATAAGAACCGGGCTCCGGCAGAGCACCTGGCAGTCTCAGCATGCTTTACAACCCAGGACACCCACAGCGCTAGGGAAAATATATTGCTGCACATCCCACAAATCAACCCACCCACTGCTCAGGCCCTTTACATTCCCAGCGTGGCACCGGCGCTGCCGCAGCGTCGTTGTTCCCTCTCTGTGTGCTGGGCACCTTGTTTCTGAGGGTGAGGACAGCGAGGTGCCACCTCTGCATGGTGTTGCACCCCCAGGCTCATTTCCCTCAGCTGTTTCCCACCACAGCTCACCCCAGCGCCGGTATCCCATACGTGATGGGTGCCCACGCCGCCATACACGGGGGCTCCACTCTCATGGACAGCGGGTCGAAATGCCAGCAGCCTCGTGGGCTCCCAGGACAGAACAAGCGGAGGAAAAGGCCTGGCTTTGGCCCACGGTATCTGTGGCTTCCTGGGTTAAGCAAGCTGCACCGGGCAGGGCTCTGGGCACGGCAGCCACCAAGCTCCCACCTCCAGCAAACGCTGTGGCCGCAATGAATGCACCTCTGTACACCCGTCCTCAAAAGCAGCACGGCAGGGCTGAGCCCCGCAGCAGTGAGGAAGGGGGATGGGGGGCTCACGGAGCCAGCCAGAAAAGGGGTTTGGTTTTAACTGCTGGTTTATTGCCTGTCGGCAGAAGTGTATGGCTGTACAATAAGGGAAAGGCTGGAGGAAGGTGTCTGGAAATCGGACTAACCCACCCCCAGACTCATGAAAGAAAAACGCCACCAAAGCAGCACCCCACTGGCCACACAGTTTCAGGGAGGGGAAGCGATTTTGAAGCCCGAGAACAATGGGGCGACCTTTCCCTCCTTTCTTCTGGCAAAGGTAAAAGACCTCCCTGAGGAGGTGTCCACGCCGGGGAAGCCGCTGAATGAGAAGCCCCGGGCCAATAAAGCATCCCTTTGTGCGTTCAAACACCCTGTCCAACGGCGCTTCCCAACCTTCATTGCTCCTGCCTGCTGGCAGCGCTGGCGAATCTCAGCCCTCAGCAGCGGGTCACCGTGCAAATCCCCAACCAGAGGCAACGGCATGGCCATGCCGGCACCGAGGGTTGCCTGCCAGCGCCGGACCGTGCGCCCCCCACATGCGGTGGGGCAGCCCGGAGGGCTCAATTTTCCTTTCTGGAGGAGCCCCTCCGCCCCCATCACTCCTTGCTTCTCCCGTCTTGCCCGACTTCGAGGACGGCAGGCGGAGGCCGAGGCACCGCAGAGAGCTGCTGAACAAAATCAGAAGGACAGACCGAAACATGACTAATTTCTAACACATCACAGCCTGTGAGTCATTTTGTTTGTGAGCCTAAATCGCTCTCTGCTGCTTTCATACAGGCTTGTTTCAAGGGTGAGTAAGCAGACAGTGGCAGACATGACTTTTATTATTCCCAGAGCTTTGAAGTTGTACCATTTCACTGTGGTTAGCTGCATCAGCCGTTTGCAGCGGGACATTTCGAAGAACTCAGCGATGATGCATAGGTAGCCAGACCGAGCCGAGTTGGAGCTCAGCATATCCCATTGACGGTATTTCGTGGTGACTCATTAGTATTCATTGTTTTTATCCCATCATTTTATTTCAATATTCTTGACAACGTCCAAGAAGGCCCTTTTCATGGACAGAGGTCAAGGGCAACGAAAACAGCTTCAAGCTGTAATCAAAGCCCCTTTCTGTTAAATTAGCGGTCCACAAGTTAAAGTGGATTTTGTGATTAATATCCTTGAAGACTAACCAACGCCACTTGAAGAGGGAGAAATACGGAAGAACTGTTCTAGCTACAACAGTGTGAGCATTTCAGGTATTTATACGTGTATACTCATACATATGCAAAAGGGTAAACACAGAAACACGCATCTATTAGACGAGAAAGTGAAACTTCCTGCATTTTTGAATGACTCATTTAAAAC
Organism: Aptenodytes forsteri; assembly: GCF_000699145.1. NCBI lineage: Eukaryota > Metazoa > Chordata > Aves > Sphenisciformes > Spheniscidae > Aptenodytes > Aptenodytes forsteri. The sequence continues at coordinate 4,183,542 of NW_008796213.1, read as the reverse complement.
AGCTTATTACATAGATATTTTATATATTTAAAAATACAGCACTTGCACATATTTTTGAGAGACAATTGTATGTTTAATTCCATCCCAGGTTAAACTGTTACGGCCTTTTTTCTCCTGCTGCTCCAGAATTCCACATTTCCCATCTATATTTCTACACTTAACTGATTCTAACTTGAATGACCGATCATCAGGGAGACTCTTTGCATCGCATGCAGCAGCACAGTTTGAAAGCGTGCGGTATTTTTAGCTGCAAAACCCATGTCAACTTCGGGACAAATATGAACCTTTTGTCAATTGGAGGCATCACAGCCACTTCCCCAGGGAAAGTCTAAGCAAAACAAATGCACAAACACCAAAGTCTAAGCAAAAGCGCTGGATTGTAATTGTGGGGTTATTTACACAGGCCAGTTCAAATTCTACTTTTAATTCCAGTGCCAAAAGTTTAGGGCTTGAGATAAATCACTCTTTCCCCTTGAAAGAGGCTGATTGCATTTATGGCTCGTTTCAGAGTCCAAGGGCCCAGGCCGAGATGGAAGGCCGGAGGCAGAGCTGGGCGATGCCCCACGTCCAGCGCCACGGAGGGCAAGGGCTCTGGCGGCGGGGAGAGGAACAGCCAGATTCGGTTCCCAGCAGCGCTCGGCCCTCTTGGGTAACCTCGGATGTGTCATTTAGCCTCCCTCTGACTCAGTTCCTCATTCGTACCATGGAAATAACACCACTTCTTCATTTCGTAGGAGTTTGGGGCAGATAAATATCTTTTAATTTGGTATCGGAATCCACTTGAGAAGCGTAACTAAAATAGAGATCGGTTACGATCTAAAGAAATGACACAAGCGAGGGCTGGGAGGAAGGAGCGAGACGCATGGTACAAAGGCGGGGAGCTCTCTGAACCGAGCTGATTTCTCATATCACCTCAGGATAGTTGAGAGCGAGAGCCTTGGCTCCCCATACAGCATGGGAAATTCCAGGGACCAAACGGTTTCCCCTAAGAGTTAAGGTTCGCTTTGTAAATGCATTTTCCCTTTTCTCCCTACCAGACTCGACAGGGCTTGGCCATGAGCTGAAGCACAGGAGAGATGCAGATCCTGGGTTGGGTTCCCGACGGGGGTCCCGCTCCCTGGAAACTCCTTGGGTCCCTTCAGAGGCTCCGCAGTGCCTTCGCCTCCTGGTTATGAAGGACCAGGAGGAGTAAAAATACCACACGCTTTCAAACTCCTACGAAATATGCGTGGCTCCCACATCCCTGCCGGGGGCTGCTCAGTAACCTGGGGAGGGAGCCGAAACACAGCACCTCTCCCCACCAGTCTGGTGCACCTCTGCCCCCCCCTCCAGCCTCCCTCTCCCACAAAGGCAGGGGACCGCACCTGAGTCCCTGCTGGATGGGCGTTAGAACCCCTGGGCCGTGCCAGACTTTTGGAACGACGTCATGTTTTGGCGTGTCAGACGTCTGCGTGATCCAGATTCTTCCACCTAACTGCGAAGTGGGTGCAAGGGCAGGTCCCAGCCCTGTTACTCTGGCAAGGTCAGATAGTTCTGGTCTGACACCCAGGGCGAGTGGAGCAGGGCTACCTGGGCCAGTGTGCCTCACCGCTTTGTGCTCTGCACCACCACCATGTAACGTAGACGTGGTAACTACCGCAGAGGGACGTGCATGGCCGGATGAGATTTTAAGACAAGCAACCTCGCAGCCCCGTCCCTGGCACGAACATTTTGCTCCAGGCATGACGTGGCTGACCACAACCCCTCTCATCCTCGACACATTTTGGTGGGTGAGCCAGGGGAGGTAACAGCACTTCTCTTTTTTCACAGAAGACAAAGCTGCGGAAGACACTGATTCCCATGGCAACAAAGGCAGAGAAGAAGTGTCCCAAGATGTGATTTGCTGTCACCATACCCACCTCGCGGCAGATAAGGACAAGTGATAGCTCTGAAAGGAACTGTTTCCATGGGACCCTTCCCAGCGAGCGCACGCGATGACAACCCCACTGTCTGCCACAGCTTTCAGTGTCGAACAGGTCTGACTGGTAGAGAGCAGCAAAGGCTGCCTGCCTCCGTCTCATCCTCTTGCGAGGAACAGTGCCCTCCTCGCTCCCCTCGAAGCCTGCCTAACCCTGAACAAGCCACGCTGCTGCTTGCTAATCCACTTACCCAGGCAATTACACCGGGATAGCAGCCTGCAGAGAGCCCCGCTCAACTTCTCAGCTAAACATCGTCCTGGGCGGTTTTTTTAATCCATGGAGTGCTACCTTAAGCTATGTTGAAAGCTCCTCACAGAGCACACATTTATGCTTTCGTAGTGCGTGCTATGTAAGTGCATTTCCTTCCGAAACTTTCATTTATCATACTTCTCCCCTCCCACCCCTGCCCCTTCGGTTCCCTGGGGAAAGTTAGTGAATTTATGCAGGAACAAAGTCACCTTGAGCTTTAATCCACACCCTAGCAGAAGGAATACGTCTGTCGGCAATCACATCCACCCACTCTGCAACTGCATTACAATGCTCACTTTGTTGGCACAGAAAATACTGGCTCCTTTTCTAGGCCTGGAGACAAGCTACCACAAAGGCTGGAGCAAAGAAAAGGGACTGGGGACAGAAGAGGGAGGAATCCGGCCCTGCACATTTGAGACTGAACAGGTAACCTGAGGTGAAACAGTCAAAGTAGGAAGAAAAGAGCAAGTCTGGCAAACCAAGACTTTGACTTATGAGAAACACCCCAAAGCGACTCCCTGCTCCCTTCCTAAGAAGAGAAGGCAGCTGAGAAAACTGCAGTCAGCGAAGTCGCAGAAGACAGGCAGAGATCCTCATCCAACTGAGAGCAAAACAGCGGCCAAAGCAAGTGGCAAAGTACAGCAGAACCAGGTGCATAAAACAGTCTGGATTTCGCCATCTGGGAGCAAAGGCCAGAGTCCTTCAGAACCAGGGTGGCACCCAGCTGCTGGGGCCATGGCTCCACGTTCCCCCCACACCCTCCTCCTTCCCTCAGGGAAACCGGCCCTGATGCTGCCTGAGCACACAGGGACAAGATGGTGCTTAAATAAGGGCCTGGGAGCTCCAGTAGCCCAGAACAGCATCGCAGATGGGCACAGAAACAAAGCTAAGCAGTGAAAAGCCACCTCCAGCAGAGACCCTACCAGCCCTGCACACGCGCTCACCTGACGTTTTGGAGGTGTGCACTGATTCAGAAATCACTTGTGCTGGTGCAATGCTGACGCATGCCTGCTGTTGCAGGCAGGGCTCCCACCTTTGCATCTCTCCTCACGTAACAGCTCCTTTGCATTCAACAGCAGGAACCACAGCCCTGTGCTGTCTACCCTACTTGCTGCCATGCCTTGATAAGCAGTCCTGGGATGAACCTGCTTCTGACTGGAAGAAAAGAAACATTAATATTCCCAGAAGGATGCAAGAGTTACAGCAGAGGGCCAGGAGGCTGAAGAAGAGGTGAATGGATAGTGGAGCCAGCCCCGATGAAATTGCCTCTCGCATACTCCCATCCTTCCGGCTGAATAGGACAGTCAGCTATTACCCAATTGCTTTGTCATCTTTGGCACTCGCTGCAGGCAAGCACCAGCTTTTGTCAGCCCAATGTTGTTGCTTTTCTCTGCCACGCACCCCAGAGCAGATGAGTGAGTTTCTGGAAACTGGTCCCACCTGGAAAACGGGAAAAAGAGTGAGGATGTAGGTCTCTAGGTGTAGGAGTTCTCTGAGCTAGTGTTGGAATCCAAGAGCCCAGAGAAATCAACTCATCCCAAATCACCAATACTTTGCTTACCACATTATAAAGAAAGAAGATTTAAATAGCACATCCCAGTAACCTCATCCTTATCTGCTGTCATTCCACTGGTATGCTCTGGATTATATTGTTACTTATATGGGCCACAAGGACAAGACGTGGTGGTGTATGGATTTCCTATCCTTCGCAACCGAGCAACACCACCAATGGACACAGACTTCACCAATTCACCTAGAGGTCCGTCAACTGCCATCGCTGCTTTAAAAACTGTTCAGAAACAAGATAGGTTGTCCTCAAACAGTTTACCTGGGCTTCTGTAATCTCAGACAGAAATCTTCCTTCTCCTGGCAGTAACCTTAAGCCTAACAAGAGCACCACAAAGCTTGCTATCTGCTCCCATGCTCCAGGAGTACATTTGGATTTGCCCGCTGCGTTTGTTTTCATAGACACCTCTACGCTGTTACGGAGGAGGCCAAAGGGGACATTCCAGGAGAACCTCCAGGGATCCAGACATGTACACAGACATAATCACCAGCGCAGGAGAACCAGAGGGAACATTCACAGCAATCACCCAAATTCTTCTTCTTTGCATTACTCTAAATATTCATCTAAGCAACTCTCATTTAAGAAAGGCTTTAATAGAACCAAGATGCTTTCATGGGCTTGTACATAACACACACCCCCCAGATCCAACCCCACAAAATGGTCTAAGAGCTTGTATTTACAGCCTTCAGAGAACAGTTTTCAGGCTGATAAGGCTTGACAAAGATGTAGGAAGGTGGGCATGCTGTGCCTTAGAAAACTTTTCCAATACAGAACCCAAAACATCCCCGTAGGCACTCTGAGTTAGAAAAGAAGGGGGGAGAAATTGCAAATAGGCTTGGCAGAGCACTTTGGCCACCGCCGGATAGAGGGCAAAATTACACAAGAGTAAGTGATCAGTGGTGTGTCTGAGACATTCCTGAACAGCTAGTGCTTTTACTGGCGAGAGCTGTGGGCCTATCTCGAAATAGATACTTTCTCCTTTTATCTCAGGGAGAAAGCAACAACCCTTAAAGCACACTGCTGCTTCTCCTCCCGCTTCCCTGCAGAAGGGAAAGCCGCTCTTCTGGGTTTGGCGAGGACAGGCAGCTCACACGCTCTCTAAGGCTGCCCGGCACTTAGAGCAGAAGCCCAGCTCTTCCCCCTTTGGAGAGCACTGTGATACTGCCACCGGGCAGACTTCCGTCCCATCGGGTTCCAGTCCCCTATGAAAACCAGGACGCAGGAGCATTGCTTGTAGGGCGTCTGTTGCAAGGACCTTCCTTGATACGGAAAAGCATTACGGGGCGGAGGCACACCTTTTCTTTCATAACCAGTTTGGTCAGACAGTCTGTCACATCCCAGGCTACAACCAAACGCCTAGAGATCGGTTCCTAATGCGCTTCCTTTGCACTCTGAAGTTAAGTAATTCCTACACTTCTGCTTGCCCAGACATTGGGCTCTGGAGAACGCAGTCACAGTGGCGGTGATGGGGACTGCTACTATCAGCATTTTCAAATAGATACTCAAGCAAAGCTCTACTCCTTAGAGTACCTCCAGAGTAGGCTAGAAAGTTCCTCATGAATAGAGAAAAAAAAAAGTGACAGAAAAGGGGTAAAAATACGAATTGTCACTTTTCTTGAGGAGTAGCATCATAGCACCACCAAACTACTTGGAGTTGAGGGACCGGAACGTGCAGGCATGGGGGTTTCTCCAGCAATCCGGTATTGTGCTCAACTCTGAATTTACGGTAAACTATAAAACACAAACACAATTACAAAGCTCCCCGCTGTGTCCATTTAAACACAGCTAAGCGTAGGTGTGGATTGGTGTTTAAAGAAACAAGCCACAGGAGAGAAGGCAGAGCAGGGCCAGCAGCCGCGTGGCACGTTTAATTTCAAGGGAAGAACACCTGACTTCTACATGCAGCTCAACAAACAAATAAATAAAACCAAGTATGTGTTCTGGCTTCTTCATTTCAGACCATTAATTACACTGTTATGGGCATCTCTGTTAGGGGACTCTCACAAAGCTTCTCGTGAGACTGATCAGGAAGAGTGCCAAACCGCAGCATGTGGGAACACGGTCCCCCTTTTAGGTTGGGATCAGGGTTTGGTTTCAGCACTAGTCAGGGCTCAGGTCTTCGCAGCAGCTGAGTGAAAAGCAGCTGTTAGACCTAGGCCTATAATGAGGAGGAAGAGAAGCACGCTCAGCAGAACCACATCGAGGAGAGTGGAATGAAGCACACGGAAGAATTACCCCAGATGAAGTCAAAGTAAATTTATTCATGTGAGATCAGTTTGGACACGATCAGAGTGAAAACCTTTCTCCACCTGAGCACCTTGAGGAAATACACAGAACCAAAAGTCCAGGACAACAACAACAAAACAATCCTGAAGTCATAGGCACGCCTCGCTAATTGAGGGTGGCCTCAAAGCACCGCCGCACACTTACATGCGAGCTGCTGGGCAGCTTGTGTTTGCAGCGCTCACAACACATCTGACACTTCTCAAGAGGGGACAGAACTGTTTACAGGAAACCATTTGTTACAGGGGCCTGCCTCTCCTCCCCCCGACCCCGGCGACGTCCCTTTCCCACCCCACCTTTCATCAGAAGCTTATCTAGCGCCCAGACAGCCGGCCAAAAAGCTCATCCAGGTTGGAATTTGAAACCACAGATTCTCAGACACCGTGGCTGGGGCAAACGGTGCCGCCATCAATTTTAGAGCTAAATTTTAGGGAATTTTGATTCTATTTGTACAGGGGCTAATGAGTAGCTTGGGATGTGAACACTAACCCCAGGGCATAATTCTGAGAACAGGATGATAGATTCTCAGTCTCCTGCTCTAATTATACAGGCAAAAATTGGAATGGGAATGAGAAGAGACAAGAACAGGATTCAGGTCCCCCATCAGTTTAACGGCATCGTTTTCCCAAGCACTGAAATTTTTCGAGGGTTAGCAAAAAATGCAAGAATCGCCTCCACCAAGAAAGAAAGAAAGAGACTCAAAAATGTATAAAATGGAGCAACTGAGTTTCACAGTAAGCAAAGCTGTGCACAGAGACGTCACTGCAGAAGCAACTATCACCAAGCAACCGTTCAATACAGTAAAACCGTAAGGCACTAATAATGTTCCACTTGTTACAATCAACACATGACTAAAAATTGACATTCATAAATTTAAAAAAAATAAAACCACTGTACATTTTAAAAAGGCAACTTTTCCCATTTAAAAAGTTTCAAATTTTCAGCTCCAGGAATTTTCCTGCCCCCCACCCCCATCCAGGCATTGCTGACTAGTTAGATTGAGTATTTGATCAGAAGTTCTGCTGGTTAACACATACCTATTACAATGAAACATCCCAAGGCATAAGCAGAAAACAATTTGTTAAGAAGTTACTCGATGATCCCATTACCATCACTAACAAATGTTAGAGGTGTCAGTCGGTCACCCTGCTTACCGCAGTACTGCAAAATACTCAAAATACCACCATGCTAAGTGCAGTCACATGTTTTTAGTGCTGACTTGCATCTACCTTTCTCTTCAAGGGACAACTCGAGCTTTAAAACGCTGGAGCTTGAGGTCCCCTGCGCAGCCGTAGGCAGAGGAGCATGGGGGAAGACAGCAGCACTTGCTCATTGATGCTATTCCATGAGTACGCTTCAGTCCCTGTCTGGAAGCCCATGTCCGAGAGCAGCCAGGTCCCTCCAATTCCTTTAATTCCATTCTGGTTCTCTTTGCTGGAGATGAGCAATTGCACAATGAGTATGAAATCAGTGACACCAGCTTCCTTCAGAGGGTCACCTGACAGTCCCATTTTGGTCAGTATTGATGAGAGTTCAAATAACAAAGCAGTAGTGAAAGTATTTATGTCCCATTACTGATCCCCAAAGCCATTCAAGGATCCTTTAGACACAGAGGATCTATTAAGGCTTATTCTCAGAGATCACAGTAAAGTATTGCACACTATTTGTCTGCTTAAATAGTTAAAAACTGAAGTCTCAGTTCCCAGAGATTATTACTATTATTAAAAAATGCTAAAAACAAATATGGAGGTAACTTCTCCATGTGAATCTACTGGAATATGAGACAGTTAATAGCTAGGGGTAGCAGAGGTCTGCCTGTGCAGAGATTTAGCAACAGCATTCGTTAAACAACTGGACAGCGCAAATTCCAAATAATTATTTTTGCCCTTTCTAAAAGCTAAAGTGATCATAAATTTAGACTACCCATGAAATGCACTGTATGATTCCACCGGCACAACACAGCATCAAAGTTCATTGCAAGACAGCCTCTCCACCGTCAGTTTTAAACAGCTGACCTTTGGTCAGGACATCCAGAAATAAATAAGAAAGGGTGTAGCAGTGAGACCACCCAACAGAAGACCCTAGTGCGACTGCTGACATGGAAGAGTCTGGTAGGCTGGGACAATCTGCCAGTCCCGTGGATTGTCTAGCTTAGGTCAGCAGCTCCAGGATGCGGGTGGTCTCAGGACGGGTATTTGGTACTTCACTATTGAGCTCACAAAGGCAGGTCAATCAAGCCTTGCAGAGCCATTTTGAATTAGTCCAAACCTGGAGGATGTAAGAAACAAGTCTCCCAGAGTTTTGATTAGCGTCCCAGCTGTCAGGTCCATAAAATAGTCCTTCCAGAGGCAAGCAGAAGTCACTCAGCCAGCATTCGCAGGCGCCGCTCATGCAGAAGCAATTTGATCTCCCTCACTATTAATGGTGAAATGAACAGGATTGTTGAACTCGTCTGTGAAAAGAAGCATATCCAGGACAATTAGCACAGAGCAACCATAGCTGCAGCCATCCTGCGCTCCAATCTGCATTCAAGGCCTCCCCAGAAAGATACAGGCTAAGAGAGGCAATGACAAAGTGGCACAGCAGATGGAAGGACTGAGCTTGCAGGAAAGCTCTACAATTTCAGCTGTCATGATCTTCTCTTCATAAAGAAGATGAGCTCTTCACCTCCTCAACGGCCTTCCTCCTGGCCACCTCTGCTGCTTACCTGTGGCCTTTTCCCTTGACAGCACAGATGCAAAGACAATTCCTGGCACTTCCAGCAGGGAAGAACAGGTGAACTGTACAGCATTCACCACTGTGGCAATGCTGAGGAGATCAGGGCCTGAATGGTCTTCTCCCCCAGTGGTATACCAGGGCAAGGCATTTTCATTTTAGTGTCAAGATCCTCATCACTCCTTCCACTAATCTTCAAGGGCTAACAAACAAGCAGCTTAACTTCAGCTCCCCGAAAATATTAGGAACTACGTATCATGGAGATGAAGGAGGAAAAAGTCCTGCCTTGGAAGTCAGTCAGGTGGTATGAGCTTTAGAAAATGCATACAAGTATTTTTGTGCCTCTGCCACAATCTCAGTTCCTATTGGCCAATGTGACTTTAAAGGATCTAAAATGAACCCAGCTGATTTAGACACCCTGAGGCAAAGGCACACCATAGTCCACTTTGAGAATGGCATCAGAGTTTGCAGCTGCTGCAGAAACAGATTGCATGTCTAAGTCACAATTTCCAGGTTCTCGCAAAAACTTTCTATTACAAATTGAACTTTGACAAAGAATTTTAAAAAAGGAGATTTCTTACCATTAGAATAAAGAAATAGAAAACCCACATCCATCCCAGGTTCTCCTGGATCAAAGACACTAGATACTAAAAAGAAAGGGGGGAAAAAAATTATTAAAATCAGGAAGATAAGCATAACTTTCAGGCATTACTCTTTCATTTTCTAGAATTTGTGGGCTGTTAGCGCTCCATACAGAGCTGATCACAAAACCTTCCAGCTGATCTTTTCCTGTCAGAAGAGATGACTCAGGACAGCAGCCTTCCTGTATAAAACCCACAGTCTCAGCAAAGCGGCAATACCATCCTGAAGCTTTACAGTAACTCATAGCAGCATAAAGACAGAACTGAACTACAGTTTCAAAGGGTGACAAATTGACTCCGCTGAATACAAGGTTTTTGCACAGAACGCTGGGACATAAGTGGATGTAAGTACTCTCAGAAGAACTAAAAGCTCTAGAATGGCTTATAAATTACACAGGACGCATTTTCGAGAGCTGTGCAGCCACTAACTACTTAACCCTTCATCGTAGGCAAGACACTTGAGACTACAGTCTGTTATGAACTGCATCCTAGTTCAACAGGACTACACAGGCTACAAAAGAAAATGTATTCCCTATTAGCAGATTTATATTCAGATGCTGTACAAGGGCCTCCCTTCTTCCCTACTGGGTATATTAGCACAAAACAGGATCTGAATTTCTAACATGTTCATTGTGCATTTGCTGTTATTCGCACACCCCCAGAATGACATCATGGTTGTCTCTGTTGAAATAAATGCCATCTTAGAATGGGAGGCAGGTGGAGTTTTTCAGAACTGAAGACCCAATTTTTATGATAACGTAAGTTTGAATGGTATGTGTGTGGGAAGACAGAAGCGCTGTAGACAATGCAAGAAGAACATTGAGTGTAACAGTGCACTTTAATATGTCCACAAAGCACTTGTAATTTTCCACGTTTATTGGAGCTAAGCAGCATCTTTCCTACGAAATACAGACTGAATGATTGTATTTATCAGGCAATCAATGGCAAGTACAAACCCTGATCCCTTTCCAGAAAAGAAATTTGTATGCCTTGCCTGCGTCCTTGGTATTTTACCAGCACTAGAGGATGCCTGGAACAGAACTGGTTTCAATCTTTCTACTAAATCCTCCCCTCCCCAAAGCACCGCTGTGTTCTTCCACATAGTTAACACTTGTATTTGAGAATAAAGAATGTCCCCAGTGGGCACACTGTCAGCGTCCTTTTCTGCAACAGTCTAGTCTTCAGACCTCTGGCAGCATACTGTAAGGACTATCAAAGCAAGTGGTGCTGGATTTACAAGGTGTAAAAGACATCCACAGATAAAAAGGGGAACCATAAATAAGAGCAAATTTTAAATTACTTTATAAACACTGTAACATTCATAATAGATATTCTAATTTTACTCAGTTATACAGGTAAACTTTTCTGTAAGCAAAGGTTTTGCTATTACATTTGAACAAAAACTTCAAAATATTTTATTTTCACTCTTTGTGAAGCTGACCTTTACTTGCTTTTTGGAGTTCAGGATATGAAAGTCTCTAAAATTCATTTGAATAATGAAAGTGCCATAACATTAGCACTATGAATACTTAGTTTAGTTCTTAATTACATTGCTTCCACTGGAAGCAAAACACACACATGTTCCCTTGGTTGTTTCTTAAATAAATAATTTTAAAACACACCCCCCCCCCCCCCCCCCCCCGTTTCTCTCTCTCTCCATGCAACTTTGGATTGAGGAATGAGCTAACATCTCTAACCACAACAGACTCTCTGCCTCCTTCCCCAGACCTCTATTTTCCTTTGCTAGCCTCACCTGGCCCACTGCAGCACCAATACTGCCAGTTCCATCCACAATTCCTGTGACTGTTGCCAGAGCCTCGCTGCTGCCTTTCACCAGATCCTGGCGCCCCAGGTCAGCAGAAATTGCAGAACTGATCATGTTAGAAGGGCCTCCGATGAAAAATCCTGGAAGTGCCAAGAAAACAGCCTTGGTGCAAAACAAGCATAAGGATAGATTCTCAACAGAACATCTTCAAAACAGATTTTTCTACCATGCAAAGCTCAGGAAAAGGATTAAGTCTAGGGATAGCGATCACGGACTAATTGTAGGTAGACGTGTACCCTCACAACTGAAGCATACGGTCATGGCACACCTTGTGTACCTGGAGTACGCACATAGAAACTGCCAACAAGCACATTTTCATCCAAGAGCAAAAAAAGAGGTAATTAGCTGTGGCACACTGTGCAAGAAGACTCAGGACACACCAGACTGAATACAGAAAGCTACTTTTGAACAGCACGTAGCTGTGGCACACTGTGCAAGAAGACTCAGGACACAGACTGAATACAGAAAGCTGCTTTTGAACAGCGTGCATATACAAACCCTCAACACGAAGCAGATTTAGACACATTTCTACTTTGGAGTAGTATACCCCTGTGCTACTGCCTCAGTCTCTAGGGACTGAGGATGTGAAGGAGATGGAAGGGGAGGGGGGGGGAATGCAACAGGACAGAGAGTTCTGAAGTAGGAGTGTTTGAAAAGAAAGGCTCTATTCATGCAGGCTAATCTTAATTCCATAACACAGCATAGTATGTCTGGTAGCACACAAAGCTTGTGACCTCTCACAGTACACAGGGCATTTGGGGTTCTGACAGACAAACACCCTCAAATTTGAGCGGCAGCTCATGACTTTGCCATATATACACTTCCTTGGATACCAGATCACCGCTAGGTATTTTGGCATAAATCCGTCCTCATCATACTGAGCGCCAAGGCAGACCCCTTTAGTTCCAAGCCATTATTCTATACAGTCTATATTCTATACCTCCCTCTGTAAAGCAGTTTTTCTACAGCTGTATTCCAACAGTAACAGAAATTGGACCCCAGCTTTTACTCTCTCTGCAAAGCCAGCAGAGATGGCAGCAGACACAAATACATTACCACCACCCGAGGCTGGTGTTACTGATTTTTCTGCAATGTATATATATGTCTACTAGCATAACAGTGGCATTTGATAAGATACCTGTAATTGCCATGATCACACCATTGATAGGTTTGCTGTTGGGAGAACCTGCAAGAGAAAGACCAGATGAGTGTAAATGAAACAAATGAACTTGAGAAAGCCACTTACTTAGGATCAGAAAGAAGCATGCAAACATCCAGTTTGAACTGCCTGTTCAATTAGCTACATAGTAACAACAATAATTTCTATTTGACTAGAGACTTCTACAGAGATTAGTCTTGCTGCAAAGGCATTTGGAGACTAAAGACCCAGAAGTTTCCCCGACAGCACTTTACAGTAGAAAAGTCACCTTTGACATTAAAATTTTGTGCCCTATTTCGATATCAGATTTGCCTGGCTCTGGGTTCCAGCCCTTGTTATGCCTCTTTCTGTGACACAGAGCTTGCATTTACCCTCCTTGAAAGTCCATTTGAATAGTAAGAGAATCCTCCCTCTGCCTCTCTGGGGAAGTTAGACTCAACTCAGTCTCTCCCACCATAAAGTATTCAGCACTTGAATCACCTTTCCACTCGTTCTGAATTTTCCAAAAACTTTTTTAAAATACCGAGATTAGATCTGGAGGTAGTAATCCAGTAACTGCCTAAACAATGCTACACAATAAAGTAAAAAATGCAAAACCCCATATCCTCACTCCTCCTTACAAAGCCATGCTTGGGTATCTACAGGTTCTGCTTGCCTTTCCAGGAACAGCATCATACTGTGTGCATGCAGCTGGTTTTCCACTAGTCTTTCAGTGCTTTTCAGACACCATTTTCTCTGATACCTCATCACTTCCAGGCATCACCTGAATTCCTTACTCACTGCTTCAACTTAGGGCCCACGCATGGTCAAGTTGCTATGCGTAAGGCAAGTTGCAGCCCACTGCACATATTCTCAGGCCATTATTACTCTTATGTTCAGCACCCTACGAGCATGAAAAGGTTTCCTGGTTCAGCTGATGGAAATTTAATTATCACACTGCAGTAACTTTGTATCGCCTGTCTGAGCCTTCTGTATCTGGCTGGACAGAGCTAAGCACAAGACACTTAGACCTCTGGCTGCTCTGCTATCTAGAACAAACTTCAAACTTCGTCAGCGATAATTTTATATTTGCTTCCAATTCACTTCTGAAAGTAGTAAGTTAGCACAAGAGCCTACAAAACTCCACCGAACTCCACCAAACCCAATCCTTGCTATTTAATGATTATACCTTATTGACCTTACTTTGAGACCATCTGACTAAGCCAGCATGCTTCTCAAAGGCACACTTTACTGTTCAGCTCTGGCAGCGATTTCTGTCCACACATCTCAAAGTGCTCTATAAAAGCTGGTCTATCGCCACCCCGTTTTGGAGGAAGACACAGAGAAGCAAAATGACATCGCAGTGAGTTAAAGCACTCTGGTACCACAGGACACCATGTCTGAAGACACAAAACTGTTACCCTTAGAAGAGCTTCATAGTTGTTTCATAGAAGTGAGATCTACCTGTCTCCTCCTACTCAGTTTTCCTGACAGACTCCTTTCAATAACCAATCACCGAGAACTATATCTATTATAAGAGAGGCAGAAACTGTTCAATTTCACTACTTACAGAAGCATAAATGGTGAAGTCTAAGAGCTTCTGCCTCTTTGTATATACTCCAGCACAGATCTGTCCCAGCTTCTCTTTCCTCTTACTATAGGGATGCACCTGAGATTTCCTGCTCTGCCAGTTATGGCGTTGATACAATGCCAATGCCAAAAATCTCACTGACACTGGAGAAGGATCAGTACCATAACTCACCAGTACAGGGGAATCCAGCCACTCAGCTAATTCTTTTCCAGCTCATTAACCAGAGAACAGATTTCTTTCTGTGCAGTGCCACACTTCAGGCAAAATAGACCAAAAGGCACCATCCTGATCCAGAAGCAGTTTCAAGACCAGAAAACATAATTAGAACAGGCTGTGCTCTGGTTCTCTCTAAGTAGTACCAAATGAACCTCTTATCACTGCACAGCAAAAGCATACTCACGGCTGTATCCAAAAAGAGAGCCTACAGCAAAGAGCAGGCTAATTGCTAGCACTGGAGCTCTCTTCTGTAGCACATCAGAAATCAAGCCCTGGATAGTCCCACCTGCAAAAAAAAAAATCATCATCAGGCTCAGGATGCTAACACCTTGAACAAAACTCATTTCACTGAGTGCAGTGGCCTCTTGCCTTCTCATCAATATGCATTCTCTCTAAAATCCTGAAAACTATGTCTCCTGCCCTTACTGCCCCAGACACAGAGACAACAGTAAACTTAAGTGGCTCAGACAGAGCAGGGAAAACTACTCATGATGCTTTCCCAGGAATTTATTACTTCTTTTTTTCTGGCATGCAACTAGCCAATGCTCCTGCTTTCCTTTTCCTTCCCCTATAGACCCATCACAGCTCTAGGATCACCGCAACTCTGGATGTAAGCAAGCTTAACATTGTGGCTGGTTTCTTTAACAGAAAGTGCAGGAGAAGGCAGTTCTTTTTCACAGGGAAAGCATTAGCACACAGGGGCCTCGCATTCCCTGCTGTCTCACCTACTTAGGGTAGGTGCAACTAATTGCAACAAATGCCGATAGCTGATAAAAATCACCTTATGTATCATTGCTACCTCTGTAGGAACTGCTCTGCTGGTAAGAACTAGAATGTTGAGAAAGCCTAACAGAAAAAGCCGCAGAGGCAAAAAAACCTGACCCTGAACAGACCAAAACAAGGATGTCTATTCTAGGAAAGCTAGCTGGACAAGGTAATAAAGCAAGAAACTGAGCACAGGAGAGTGGAAGTCTAAACACATATACAATATGTTCTTTATTCTGGAGGAACAGGGTGAGATTTTGCAGCCAGCAGAAACAAGTGCAATTACATTTTATTTCTGAACATAACACAGTTGTGCCTGCTCTGCTGAGATCTGCACTGGGTCTGTTCTTAAAAATACACGACAGAAGGGACAGTACAGAACCCAGTAAGTCCAGATCTAAACTCTCCCTCAAGGGTACCTGTCAGAAAGGAAGTAGCAAGCAGCAGGGACACCATTTTGTACACGGCACTTTTCAAGAAGTCCTAGTGAGTAAAGAAAAATGCCTGCTGGGGGTAATGTCCAAGAATAAGATAGTGCCCTTTAAATTATATGTAAACTCTATAGGAGGCTCACATACTCCGTGTTTTAGAAAAAAACAGCCAAGCAGCCACATACATAACTAGACTTTTCATATATTCAATAAACAGCTAGATCCCACTGAACATGACTGCTCTGAGCTGCATTTGCTGTCTTTCATTTTCAAATGCTAGCAGCACAACTGCAGGAAGATGTCATTCACTTGCTCACTCACCTATGATTCCTCCTACATCATACCAGATCGAGAGCTGGTCAGCTTCTGCTTCTTTCCATCCAAAGTTGTTGCTGAGGTAGAAGGGCAGCCAGAAGAAGAACGAGTAATTCACCAGTTTCAAGCAGGCATAGGCCAAAGAGTACTGGAACAAAGAGAGGGTCAGCAAGCAGTTAGCACTTGGGAAATGCAAACAGCGTTTCTGCTTCTTCTCATAAAGCTCTGTATCCAGCTAAAGTTTCAGGGGGAAGTGCTTTTGCATTTCACATAAGAAGGCAGCATTATGAAAGCTTAATGCTGAACATCAAAGGGAACCCACGAATACAAAAATCACTGTCAAGACGGCTATTTTCTTTTCACTGAATGCAAAGGGTTAAAACACTTCCAGTGTAATCTTGAGAGGAAGCGACACCAGACTTCAAAAAACGAAGGAAATTTAATTCACCTTCTGAAGAGAAGGGAGCCAACCACGTGACATCAAACAAGCTTGAGATTTAGTCATCTGTGCATCATGCTGAGAAAAGTTATGTGAAGTAGTTCCTCTGTGCTATCTTCTGCTGCTCAAAAGGCTCATCTGCTTACAGCACCAGAAGAGAAAGCTTCGTTCATAATCCCCAGGCAGGTATTCCAGGACACAAGATGAAAGGTTTGGCCAAAGCTAAGCACATGCTTCCAAACCCAACAGCTGAGACAACCTCCTGCTTTTGGTTGCTGGGCTCAAGCTCTCCTTAGCTAGCAGGAGATCTCCTTCTTTAGAGTTTTCACACGTGGGGCAAAGATTTGTTCTCTGGGATTGCTGGCCTAGCATGCAGAGGGACAAGGCACACTATTTCAGTAAGGCCTCCTGATAAACACTGACACGGCAGTTCAAGGAACCCATATTTAAAGAGGTAAACAAGGATGATGGCGTAAAAAACAACCTGTTAGAATCACAACTTTTGAGACTGTATGTATACATGTATGTACAAACTTGCCTTCAAATTTTGAAAAGCAGATCTTTTTATATATTAAACTCCACAAAATCATCTCTTCTGACTTTATATTGTTTTAATAGATACATCCTTTTTAGCTGTATTATTATTATTATGCTTTTTCACTCTTACAGGACACAAACTAATCTCCACCATAGATGTAAGACACGGGGATGTTTGGTAGAGTTCTCCTGCCTCTGGGTGTGAAAAGTGCACTGTACGAAACAGTATTTATTACAACATGCTTAGAAACTGTCTACCAGATTGTCTGAGTGATGAAACATTGAATTTCTAGAGGCTCAGGGGAAAGCTGTCTGTACTAAAACTCTTCCACCATATCGCTCAGCAGAAGAGAGGAACTACAGAAAAAATATGTCAAATAAAGTCTTTGTAGAATCTTGACAAGGCTTTGGAGGTTCTCTCGGTGTTTGGTCTCTCACTGATCTGACATAGTGTCCTGGTTTGGCTGAGCACTGATCTGACATCAGATAAAACTCACAGACTCAGAGGTGTTCATGTTGCTGGGTTAATGCACAGACCATGTCCTCAAAATCCCAAGTACAGAAACAGCAACATCAGTTCTATAGTACCTCCTTAGGTGCTGGCCAATGAAAAAAAGTCACACATCAACTGAGGCAGCCTCCACCACTAAGAAATTTTGCCTAAAGGTTCTTTGTACATCAGCCCATTCTTAGCACCACCAAAACTGAGCCATAGTTTATATGGCATTTAGCCATATTAGGAAAGAGCTCAAGATGGGTATGCTTTCTTTTGCCATCCCTCAACCAAGGTCTTAACAACAGAACTGTGGTTGTCCAGCACTCTGAACACTGACAATCCACCTATCCCTTCTAGATTTTGTGTTGCCTTAACCACAACAACTAACCACTTCACTCATTAAGGGTATCTGACAATACTGTCAATTCGGTAGTTCTGCTTCACGATCAAATCCAGACAGTTCATGTTGTATTACTGAGCCAGCCACCCTGCCCCCTTTCTTGTGCTGATTCTAGTATTCAGGGGGCACACAACCCACTGACGCAGAAAATTAACATTGTTTTTTAATGGCAGGTTAATTTTTCAGCTGAACCAAATCCATGAATTGGGCAATACCACTGATGCAGAAGTACAAGTTCTCACACAAGGGACAGGATGAGGCTATGTGGAAACTGCATCACCAGGCCTTGTTTCCAGTCATTTATAAAAAAACCTGCCTACTTTGCCACATGTTACATCATGCTGATTACTGCTTTTCAGGCCAGCTTTCTGCTTTAAGGCAACTAAAAAAAACCCCAAACCCCAATATCAGTGCCACAGAGTTCTGTGTGATGCTCAGCTAGCAGTGAGAATCCCACTCCTTAGGGCAGCGTAAGTACCTTACCAAGAAAGCATCCTACAGCCACCTTTGCTCGTGGCCTCCCCTCTAAATTCAGCAGCAAAAAGGGCAGGATCTCTGCTGCCCTTAGTTGGCTCATCACATGCACTAAACGAAGCAGGAGTCCGATGGGAAAAGCAACATGCAACCACACAGCCGGACAGTATTATAATCCATGCGCACAAGGATAAAAGTCCCAACCCCAAGGTTTTAACAGCATAAGAAGTCAGACGTCAACAACTACAACACATAGTCAACATATTAACAATGATGTCAACAAATGCTGACAACACAAAAAGTCAGCTTTACGTTTAACGACATAAGTCAGATCTCACTCAAGAATCTGTGTCCTCACCAGTACTACACCCGGAAGGCAACAAGCCTGGAAAAAGCCAATGGCCTTTGGCTGGTTGTCAGTGTCAGTTGCTTGAATAGAGTAATTCCGGTCATCATCATCTGCATCATCATTGCCCATTAAAGGTCTGTTGGCATCTTCCTCCACACTGCCGTCTTCATCTGCTCCAAGCTCAGGGAGGCCTAAGTTTTACAAGGGATATGCAACAGGAAAAACAGACCACAGCCTGTTCACCCTCTCCCCACTCTAGAGCTATGCTCGCTTCTTTTAAGCAATTCTCCCTTCTAGCAATTCCCTTGCTCTCCCATACCTCCATCCTCCTTTGGCTTAGAAACTCTTCTAGATGGTGTTCTGCAGTGTCACCAGTTTCTACCCTCTGTCTTCTAGCGCTCTTGAAAGTATTGTCTGATCCTGGCGTCGGCTTTGTCTGTTCTGAGTGTCTGGCCATTAGTTGGAAGACAACAAATTAGTGCATTTCCTCCCTTATTTAATGGTTGGGATCCTTGGACCTAGCTCCTGGGTACCACTTCCCTTGAGCGTGGAGGCTGAGTGTACCCGCAACTACTCAGACAGCTGCTGCCTGTTAATGCCTCCGCTGGAACAGAAACCCTAGGAACTGCACTGCGCTTTCTGGGCTGCTGAGTGCTCTTATGAGCACTCTTTATGGTAGCTTTAGTGCTACCAACTTTATAGCCTTTGCAGGCACCTGGGAAACCTCCTCCATGGCCTTGTCAAAGCCCAAAAGTTCTTTTGTTTTCCTGTTACACTTTGGCTTGCCTACCATCTTCTCAAAGAAGGACCATATCCAACCTCAGAGCTATTTAACCGGCTGCAGGAGACCAGCAGATTAAAAGTACTTTCCCTTCCCACTGCACAGTTAAGGCTTGCCATAGTTTTCTCCTATAATAGCCAGTTACCAGTTTGCCTACTGTTTCTTTAAAAAAACTGATTTTCCAGGTGAAGAAAAACTGACAATTAGGCACATCCTAATGTAGACGTTAGAGCCAGGCTGTTTTATTTTGCTTTTTAAAATATCCAGACCCTATACACATGATGCGCTGTGGCATTTAGTGTGATCTTGGCAAGTAAAGCATTTGCTCCATTAAACACACTAAAGCGCAACACCATTTTATTAGAGCCCCGAGGACAAGTGCTGTCAGAACGAGCAGTACTTTTAGTACTACATGGAAAGCTGCAGATCTGCTTTCCATGAAGAGACTGAAACGCCACAGCCCTCTTCTACTTACCCACTTCCTTCGGTGACGTCAGGAGCCCAAAGAAGACAATGACTCCTCCAGCAAACTGTACTGAGGCAGTCACCAAGAAAGCATACTGAAGATAAATAAATGATTATTTTTTTAAAACACTTTCAGTCACATAGGCTTCCCTGACTAAGGAGGGTTTCTTTACATTCCAACCTTGTCAGAGAGTAAACACAGCTACAACAACCCAGACTACATCCATAAAACTTGGAAACAAGTGATCTCTGCATCTCCTGAACAGACTTGGTTCTATCTAGGCTGAAAGACCACATTGAAACAAGCTGTTTTAGTGTACCGAGATGACAGCAGCAAGGAAGAAGCTCACCCAACACAACCACAGATCCAGCTATATTGGAAGGGACTGCTCAAAGATGGGTCAAACACCAAATTTGGACCAGGTTGCTCAGGGCTTTGTTCAATCAGGTCTTGAAATCCTCCAAAGACAGATCCTCCAGGCTTTGGCCCTTTGTTCCAATGTTTAACTAACTTCATAGTGAAATAGTTTTCCAAACATCCAGTTGGAACTGTCCCTGCTTCACTTTATACCCACTGCTTTTTAGCCCTCTCATCGTGCAACCCAGGAAAGAGTCTGGGTCTGATTTCTCAGCAATCTTCTCACAGGCTTTGGAAGGCTGCTATTTGGTACCCTAAGCCTCCTCATGTCCAGAGTGACAAGCTCAGCTCTGTTAGCCTGTCCTTATAGGTCACGCGCTGCAAGATGCGCTGGTTCACTTACATTCCCTGTATTCAATTGCCTGCCTGCCGCATTGCAGCAATGTAGCGCATGCCTGGCCTCTTCCCAGTTACAGAAGCTATGCCTCCATGCCTGTCAGAACCTCGCCACTATTCAGCAGCAGTGACTTCAGTTAAGTGAGAACCTGTGACGGATGACTCTGAAGAGCACTTTAAGCCACCCAAATCAGAAAAGGGTATACACTATGACACTAGGGCTCTTCAATAACATCAGTCCCATTTACAGAGAAGTCTCAGGCTCATTTCTCCCAACTTGGAAGGGTCAAGAAAGGAATACCCTTTCTATTCTGCCTACTGCTTACTACCACAGAATTCAGGAAGGTGAAACTGGACACTCTGAGCCTGTTATCTCTCAGAGACAGGATAAGAAACTAGTCTCTCACAACCCAATCAGACATGCAGTCCTAGCTAGAAGCCAGACAGCAATACCTACCTCATAGCCATATTTGAGAACACAGGAGGCAAGGAACGCCCCAAGGATATTTCCCACAGATGCACAGGCACTCCAGAGTCCAAACACAAACCCTCTCCTGCAGAAGGGGAAAAAATTTTGAAAAAGCAATGTGGAGAGAGGTGACGTTAGGAGCAAGACAAAGATATAACATTCGAGTAAACTTTAACTTTTGAATAACGTTACAGCATTCTCCCAGTCCACTTCAAAGAGACTCAAAGGTCACTTAAAACAAAACACAGAATAACTTGGGGGTACCAAATAGATAAGTGAGGAATGTTCTATCCTGAAACACCTGTGTTACAGCAGAGGTGAGCTGGCAGCAACAGGGTTACAAGCTATGGCTAGAGCTCATCTGCAATACCCCAAAGTGACAGAGTTGAACCTACAATGAGTCAGTTTCCATTTGGTCTCTTCAGTGGTAAGCAGACAGAAACAGGTTTTCCAGTGGCATGAAAATTCTAATTCAGCCACTCTGCACTACACGACTTTTGAAGTTTGAACCTGTGCCTTTAACACACACAACTGTGTTCACACCAAGCTGTTCTGTGGCTCCAGGGAAGAAAAAAAAAAAAAAAAGAAAAAAAAGAAAGAGATGATAGTAACAAGTAAGGCATAACATAACTTTAATTCTGACCTAACAGTTGGCCTCTTTGGTTTGAGACTTTCAGCTCAATCTGCTACTCAGCAGGTCAGATAAATGAGTCACTGAAGAAAACTCGACTTACCCAGCTTTTCCAAACCAATTGCCCATGACAGCTACCACACAGGGCCAACCAGTGGACTGCAGCAAGCCATTCACAACCCAGAGACAGCAGTAGAACCACTTGTTGTAGAAATGCAACCATTCTGTGAGTGTGCCAAAGAAGAATACCTAGAGAGGACAAAAAAAAAAAAGAAAACCACCAAACAAAAACAGAGAGGAAACCCTGAGGGTACTGCTGAAAGCCAGGCAGGAGTGGGGTCCTAAAAAAGAAATAACATTTCAGGGAGAAGGTCCCCTGCAGTGGCCAGGCCAGAGGCAAGCTTGGCATTGTTTAAGAAACAGCTCAGAGCTCATAGCACCCTCTGCTGAGCCACCACAGCACTGACTCCAGAGCCCAAACAACTCCAGAGACAAACGTGCTGTCATGGCATTTCCATTACAAAAAGACTTTTATAACTGTGCTGTTTATGAAGATAACAGGAGAGGAGAAGAGACAAATACTTTCAGTAACAACACTAAAAATACAGCAGCCTCTTGATCTGCTATTGTACTGACATCCGAATCCACAAGGCTCTATGCAAACACAAAACCCTCAGCAGTCATTTGTCTTAGCAAAATTTAACATAAATACTACAGCCAGGTCTCAAATTACTAAGAGCCCTAACCCAAACTAGCCAAAATAAACACACTTTGCAGCACACTGTGCTTGATGCATGTTTGTGGTCATATGTTTGCAGAACACAATAGGCCATAGTGGGGTTTGTAGCCGCTGGGTAAATCAAAAGTACTCCACACATTTTACCACTACTTTAATAACCAGAAAACCTCAATGAGATAAAACCGATTCACACTTATCTGCTTGAACCTGAAGAACCCTTTTCTTTTAAGTAGGCATTCTTTTTTGACACATGCCCTCCCAGAAATTACAAAATAAGTAAATGAATGCTTAGTATTGTTAGCATGTCCTTTAAAAAAGAGCGCAAAGATTGCATTTGGAAGCAAAAGCCTTGATGACAACGTATGTGGGCTGGGAGAACAGTTATAATGCAAAACAGTCCCAAAAAGTCCAAATACACCAATCTTGCACAAAAGCTGTTCATCAAGTCTCTAGACAGTGCCTCAAACTTAGGAATTTCCTTCTGACACAGTATCCATAAATAGGTATTTCAGGAAGAGGCGAGTCATCTAGCGTAGCTCTATGCTTTAGACAATGCAATAAGTGCATCCAGAACAAAGTTTTACACTCAGACTTTGAGACCACTGAGGTACAGCGACAGCTCATGGGCAGATTCACACAGAAACAGAGCCTCTTCTCCCCTAAAGCAAAACCCTATCCAGAAACCCTAAGAGAGATTTCTAAATCACACTAGTATGTTCTGACTTACCACCAGAGCAGAGGAACACATGCCAAAAGACAAAACCCAGCGTAAATTCAGGCGATCCCCAACTATGCCACTGACAAAGAGACCCTAAGAACAAAACACAGCATTAAATAAAGCCACAAGATTTGCATCTGTTATCTGCAAGAATTAAAATTATGTAGAAGGGTCACGCTGATCCAAACATTGTTGTTATACCAACTTACAGTTTGATTCTAACCACTTCTTCCGCCACCAAAGAAGCCCTGCTTATAGTTGTTCATTAAATTTCTTATTTTTAAAAAATTCAGCTGAGAACTCTGAGATATAGAACTAGCCCTTCCACCCAACTGGTGATAGGGGTGTGAGAAATTCTGAAGTGGTAGTATTTCTCTTGCATTTGTTAATAAGCATCTTCACATGGGTGACAGGCATGGGCAGAACTAACAGACATTGAAGGAAAAAAATTGGCTCCTGCACTACGCTTTTTAACTGCATTAGCGCTAGGCAAGTCCAAGAAGAAGATCCTGTTTATCCCCTCCAAATGTGGGCGTGATCATTCCAGTAAGATTCAACCAAAGCTTAGCAGCTTTGGGTTAGTTTTACTCACCATAGCATAGGAAAACAAAAAGATAGTGTCCAATGTCCCCAAGAAGAGAGTTGCTTCTTCTGCATTTGGAAATAAATGGCTGCTGTTCCAGACCTACAGAGAGAAAATTTTAACAGGTAAACAGGGGGAGGCATAGCTCATTCTACTCTTTTTCGATGGAAACCCCAACTCCAAGGCAGAACGGCATCTGGCCCCAGCAACCCCCCATTCCTCCAACACTTTAATTATCAAATCAAGAACAATTCTGGCATTATCTACTGCAGAAAATGTGCACTGCCACTTCGTTTCACTTCTAAAGGGCAAGCCAGCAAACCAGAAGTGAGGAAATGCTCGTTCCACCTGAATCAAGACAAATGACTGGCAAACCAAACCCTACTTCTAACAAGCATGCAACTGTTAGACAGCTTCTTACACAGAAACACTGATGAGCATCTTAATGAATAATACAATAAAGGCATATTCCGTTTTACGTGCAGTGTCTCTTCTGTACTTATCTTGCCGTCTTCACCAAATGAATAATTCCCTTAAAGTATTTGTGGCAGCAACCATAATAAGAAATGACAGGCCACAAACAGAAAAGAAAGAACACAAAAGGAACAAGGGGAAGAAATAGACTGGTTGGAAACTATTTACAATGAACTCCAGTCACTAATGTTATTTTTTGTGCTTACCCTGAGTTTCATTTTACTTTCAATATGATCAAAAAAAGGGAAAAAAGACTCAATTGTCCCCACACTAAGATTAGTGACATCAGCTGAAAATAGCAAGCTTTGAGGATGACTTGAAGAATGAATAAAATCAATCAGGACGGTTTTCTTCCCTCCATTAGAAAACAAACAAACAAACCCAATCCAAACCTGACCTATGGATGTGCCTAACTCAAATATCATCAGTTTAGTTTGATTCTACCTCTCCAGGAGAACATCCTGTACAGACAACACTAATTACACATCCACTTAGTTTAAAAGATGTAACATTGGTAAGGCCTACTGATACAGCTTCTGCTTAAGTCTTATGTGTCCAAGAAAACTAATAAATCCCTTGAAAAATACTTTTTGCCACTTGAGGCCACCAATACCTACTTACACCAGTAGCTTTCGACTTTTAAACAGATATCCCTGGGGGTCCACAGGCTATTAAGAGTCTTAGCAAGATAAGAGAATCAAATCTTTTGTTGTTAGGCTTAAACTCATTAAACAACCTCCGCAGAACTCACAAATCTATAAAGGCTGAAAAGTATAGAAGGGCAACTTAGATCTAATAAAATCATACTAGGGCCTACTCACAAAACAACTGCAAAACATTTTGTTATACTTTAAAAAATATTTTTAAGTATAAAAATAAAGAACAACTGTAGTTAAAAAGATATACCAAAGTTCAAAACCGATAGCACGTGACTTCTGTGTTCGTGTCCTTAATCTGTTCTATCAATTTCCCAAAACACACTTTACTGTTCACTGACATAACCTAAATTAATACCAAAAGGACCACTTTGACCATTTTTCGTGATCAGGCACATATACCTCAACATCCAGCAAACACTAAATCATCTGTATTAAAAAAAAAAATCAAAACAGCTTCCAAAATATACTAGTTGTTTGAATGTCAGTTAAGGCACTAAATATAAACACCTGTAGTTCATTTTAGCATCCCTGAGATGCTCACTCCTTTTTGCCATACTATAAAATCCTGAACATATTACAGGCCCAATTTACTGTTTTCACTTATCACAAAAAGTCAGCATTTATCATCCCTCAGTCAAACGTTCAAATAACCGATGATTTCTAATGCAGACAACACCCAAGCAACTGACTTGGAACTCCCTGCTCTAATAGATCTCATGGCCTGCGACCAAGCTGTTAACGCAAGATTTCTTCCACTTCTCAAAAGCATTGGGACAAGCCACTGCTAAAAACAAACATGCCCCTAAAAGGACTATGGGTAGGAGCCAGGAGGTAGTTCTTGCATTCCCATTTGTGAGGTGCAAGCAGCATGCAGCTTCCTCTTCTGCAAGCAAACGCTGCCAAAACTCCCACCGCTTTCACTGAAGCTAGGATTTTACAGACAAGGGGTATTGGATGTTCAGCATTTTTGGAAATCAGACCTTTTAGATGCAAGACAAAGTCATTCTTCAGTATCAATTCAGAATAGCAGCTAGCACTTTCAGATAGCTTTCTTCTCTCCTACTTTGGCTATCCTTTTAACAGGGCGGCAGCAGCTACACCGCCACAAAGCCACAGCCAGGATTTTAGAGAGATCTCTGGAAGCATATTAACTGCTCTCGTTTATTGCCTCCAACACTTCAGAGGTAGGGTCCCTCTTTCCTCCTCCTCCCCCACCTCCACGCTGCTGGCTACTACAGAGACTCTCCTGGGGTTCCCATTTCCACTGGAACACTGAAACTTCTTGAGAAGTTTCTCTCTGGGGACGACCAGGAAAGATTTCACCATCACCTGATGATCCAGAAAACTACAATTCAGGCACCTGAAGTTCTCGCTCTCATTCTGAGAAGTGTCCCTGATGAACACTTAAAGGGGCCTCTTTAGCACCACAAGCTCAGCATACTGGAAGTTACCCATCTTTCTTTGCACTTGCCTATCCCTTGTGTCCTTACCTCATATGGCCGGAGCTCAGGGGCCGTGCTGTTTAGGCAGGAGGGAGTCCATTGGCTGGAAATGCTGACTTTGACATTACTGAATGTCTTTCTGGAAGCATGGAGCAGGGAATAACTGCCAGAAAACACATAAGCACAAGTTGACCAAATCTTCTCTGGAGGTCAAGTGGGAAAGGATGGGACTCAGAATACAGATACATGCTGTCTAAGCAGGCAGCATAGCAGAGGACTGGCAGTTTTAGAGATAGTAGTCAGCAGCAGGAACCCCCAAATTATGGGTAGACACACTGATTTTAGCAAGCAGTTGTGAAATAGGGTCTTGACTGGAAAGGACCTCCTCTTTTGTTTTCAAAAGAGGAGGTGACTGTGCAACAACAATTAGGTACCTCAGGAAAAAAGAAAAAAACACCAATAAAGAGAAAAGAGAAGGCACTCATCTGGCTAACCACCATTACAAGTGCTCTTCCAGAGACAGATTAGGTATCAGTGGCAGTATTGCTGTGAAGACCAAAGGATATCAGCGAGGCAAAGTTTGTAAGGAGAGGCAGTACGGTATTCCAGCTGTTGTCAACTGGTGTAACAGACAAGTTTTCAACAAACAAATCTAGTGGACCTTCAGATCTGATGCAGTGACCTCTCTGTTCTAAAGGCCTGTCCACACTCTGCAAACAGCACTTTTGGGAGAGAAGAGGACCCCAGAAGCAACAACAGCATGTTCCATCAGTCAGAACAGGCATTAGAGTTCCGAGCATCAGGGTTTGCTTCCTTCCTCGTTTCAGCTAGTTCCTCCCCACAACCACCCACATTCACCCTTCCGCAACAGACTGCTGCCGGCTTGGCACAGTCAGCCTCACCTTTGGTGCAAGCCCTGTTTGTGTTTGGATTCCCCAGGGGCGTAGCACACTTAGCTCCACCACTGCACAATTCCCAAACTGGTTGGTACTACTAGCTTTTAAGTTTGTTTTCAAGCTCACAACCAAAGGTTAAGACTATTTCCCTACCTTCATTCTCCTTCTTTGGACATGCCCTCACCTCCCCAAATTCAGTGAGATGAACACTTCTCTGTGCAGAGATACACTCAACCTACCTGAAGAAGGTCAGCAGGAACACAACAATATGATGGTGGGTGCAATGGGACACAAGGCCTCTGTTTGCAGGCTGCCTCCATAAGCTTCCAGGCAAAGCCATCCTCCTGGCAGCCCTACCCCTGCTGCTGCCCTTGGCCACAAAGGCTGGATGGTGCTTAGGTCATTCTTCTCACTTAAACAGAAGAAGGTGGGAAGGGAGGAAAAAAGAAAACACATTTGAATTAAAACGCATGTATAAAATACAGCTGTGTTCCCCAAACAGCTGGAATTCAGCAGGAACAACAACTCTCTTCCCAATTTGTTTCACATGGCTACCCTTCTGATCACCTGTATGTTCTTTGACACTTCTACGCCCAGAAATGTCTTTTTACTCCCATTCGCCCAGTACCCCCGTGGTTATCCTCCAATGCACTTCTTTTTTGTTCCCCTCCTAGCAGATGCCTCTTCAGTGCCCATCACCAAAGGAGTTCCCCCAGGATCTACCAACTTCCAGTGTTCCCATGTTAAAGACCATTCTGCACATTTTACATACATGGTGCACCACAGAGTGGTCATAAATAAACTAACTTTCCTCTGCTACCTGGCCGGTGAATAAGTCAAGAGAGCAGCATTTGGTTACTGGTGGGGAATGGTTTTGGATCTAACTGCCTCTTTAAGATGTTGTTGAAAGTATATACCCAAGAGTGGGCTTGCAGAGCTGGAAAAAGGAAACTAACCGTGAGGACAGTGCTGAAATCCAACAGCTAGACTCCCTGCCTATTCATTCTCAAGCCCTACATTATAGCTTCATCTGTCACTAACTCATTAGTACAGCACGTGGCAAGTCATACTTTCCTGTCCCTACCTGTAGGGCATGGGTGACATCTGCCTAAACTTCTAGATACCAGATATTATCAGTACTGAGGAAAGGATATGATAGACACGCAGTTTCTTAGTGCTGGCTCATGCCACACTACTCCACTCCCTCAGCTGTGCTGGCGTGGCTGAGGGGCCGTTTCTGCAAACGGAGTCTGGGAAACGATCCCGCTGGGCAGCGAGGTGGTGGATCTCTCTCCACACCTCCCTTTTGTTTTCTTGGCAGAGATCTTTTCAGCCATATTTCCCTGCAGAGCTCACAAAGCAGCTACACAAACACTTGCGCCCGTGCAACAGAGACAGCAGTGCAGAGAAAGATACGCTGTATACTGACATCGCTGCTGAAGGCAGAACTTGATTCTGTTCATGCTAGCTGGCTTAGGACGCTAGACAAATCGGTTGGTGGGAGCTGCGCCTTCAAGAGACATTCAAACACCATGCACATTCTGAATGCTGAGGAGAGGTAAAATAACCCACCATCCCTGTTCCCCCAAAGTATCAGAGCTGAACTAAGATGGAACATAATGCCTTTGTGTTCTTTCATACCCACACGTGCTTTTTGTAATGATTTGTAAATCTGACATAAGACTTTTCAATTTTAGTTTTATAACCTCACTTGGAGAAATTAGCAGTCATTGCCCAGACTCCCTCTTATCCAAATTTCTGCTGCTGAAAAGCCTGTATTTTCACAGAGATTTCTGCTCTTCCTTCTAATAACTTTTAAAGGTTTCATCAAGACAACTTTCACTGTAAGAAGTCTTCCTTTCCCGTTCTCTCAATGATGATGCATGCCTGACTGACAGATGCCAGCTACTACTGGATACATTAACCATGACAGAAACCAAGGCCACATCTGACCTCCAAAACAGAGTACAGCATAGACATCCTCTGAGTAATAGGGACCCAGCTATTACACCTTTGAGACACTGGAGTAACATTTATCCTACACCACACTTGAACACCTCCATTCTCATCCAGGACAAATGCAGCAAGTCTATACAAGATCTGGGACCGTCTGCATCTACACAGCCCAGGTGCAGCTGAGCCACAGTCCCATTCCTCCAGCTAGGAGGGCCCGCCCAGGTGCAGCAGCACCTTTAGTAGGGACATGCTTCCAGGCTGCTTGGGTTCATGCAGAGGGAAAAAAATCACCTGCAGAAGGAGCTGTGGCAAGGCAAGGCTAAGCCTGGAAGGGGTATCTTCACAAGTAGTCTTGAAACTACATCCATCTAAGGTCCCAGACCATTTCTCAACAATTAATGAAAACTCAGCACCCACACAAGTATCACACAGCATTACTCCCTTGCAGGCAGCAGTAAAACTGCTCAGGGCAGTCCCCAACACAAGCTGCACGAAGAAGAGAAAGGAACCCAAGGCACTCCAATTTCCCAGCACCATGGTCCTTACAGTCCTGTGAACCACGCAGTCTGTTGGTCAAACACAAGAGCTTGTTCTCCTTCCCTGCCTCTCCGTCCCCTCCCACCAAGCAACAGCAGATAACAGAGTTCTCCCAAGGAAAGCAAAACACTGACTGTTGTGCAACGCTGCGGGAAAAGTTCCTTCCTCGGGTAATCAGTTCGCTGCCTGAAGCACGAGATTTACTACTCGCTTCATGTCAACACATGCAAATATAGATCTTATTTGTCCAAGATACCGAGTCTTTTTAAAGCTAAGACCTGGTTGTGACCTTAAAGTCACCTATTTTTTTTAATAGCATTTACTATTGAAATTATCTATTCCTCAGAGCTTTTCAATCTCAGCTAGGTCTCTAGAAGATGACCTTCTGGCACAGGACGACACTTTTCACTTATTTACAGTGTAGAGATGACTACGAAAGATTTTGTTTTCCCTTTTTTTCTGTTTTCATCCTGTCCTTTTTATATTCAGAACTGGCATTCTCCCTAGGCTAGAAGAGTATGCAACTAGGAGTTCATCCATACAAATTAGTCTTCGAATTATTCCGAGAATGCCACATTAAATTTGTAGTGGAGGAGGAGCAAAAACTAGGAGGCAGGCTAAACCACAGAACTCAAGGCAGTGAAGCACAAGCCTTTCAGAAAGGAAGAGAACTGCTTTTAGAGTCTTAGACTGCCTTGTCTGCTTGTTTAGCACTATTTGCCTTCAGCTAACCGATATTTTGAATAAGCTTTTGTTAAGCTTTCCACATTCTCCCTTATCCCTTCACTTAAGGTCAAAATAAGACGCCTTAAGGTCAAAATAAACTTCCTTAATACCACCCTGCCGTCCTCCAAAGCCGGCAGGAAAGACCAGAATTAACATTCCTGGGACTTCCAAAGTGCAAAACAAATAAACGAAATTGTTTATCTAACCGATATTTTGAATAAGCTTTTGTTAAGCTTTCCACATTCTCCCTTATCCCTTCACTTAAGGTCAAAATAAGACGCCTTAAGGTCAAAATAAACTTCCTTAATACCACCCTGCCGTCCTCCAAAGCCGGCAGGAAAGACCAGAATTAACATTCCTGGGACTTCCAAAGTGCAAAACAAATAAACGAAATTGTTTTTAAAGAAACCCACACGCTCTTTTATGCCACCTTTCCAAACAGACAGAAGAGGCACAAACCCAAGCCCACACGGGGCCCTTCGCAGCCACCACAAGCGGACTGCCTGACACCCGAGAGCTCCAGCTGGATGCTCTTTGGGAGGAAAAGGGACTCCTCCAAGCACCAAGTCGATCCGAGCACGGTCACGCCCGCTGCGGAGACGACACGCCGACGGGCCGACCCACCCCCTCCCGGTAACCCAGCTCCAGCGGAAGAGACCTGGGCCGAGCAGGCCAGCCCGGGCCGGCCCGGCGCACAGGCCGCGCTCCCGCCGGCGGGCACGGCTCACCTGAAGCCGGCTGCGGCGCCGGCTCCACACGCTGCCCCCCCCCGCTGCGCGGCCCCGCTCCGCCGGGGCGGGCCCGG
>NW_008796213.1:4128295-4152173 GCF_000699145.1 Aptenodytes forsteri | reverse complement strand
GCCTCCCCCCACGCGGGGGGCGGGGAGCGAGCGGCGCCGGCACCGCTCCCCCAGCTGAGCCCGCGGGGCAGGGCAGGCGAAGGAAGAGGAGGAGGAAGAGAAGGAGGAGGAGGACTACATTTCCCGCCGGCCCCGAGAGGGCCGGGGCGGGTACAAAGCGGGCGCTACCTGTCCCGGCAGGTGAGCGCCAACAGGTGAGCGGGCGGCTGGTCGGGACAGGGGCTCCTTCCCCGGGCCCTCGGCTGCCGGGACCTGTCACCTGTCCCGGCAGGTGAGCGGTGAGCGGGCGCCTGTTCGGGACCGGGGCTCCTTCCCCGGGCCCCCGGCTGGCGACCCGGGTGGGCCAGGGCGGCGGCTCCCCCTCACTGCCGCGCTCCCCCGCCGCAGGCCCGCCCGGGAGCCGCGATGCCTTTCTCCAGCTCCGGCGCGGACGATGCCTTCGACTACCTCTTCAAGATCATCCTGATCGGGGACTCCAACGTGGGGAAGACCTGCGTGGTGCACCGCTTCAAGACGGGGCAGTACAACGAGAAGCAGCAGAACACCATCGGCGTCGACTTCACTGTGCGCTCGATGGACATCGACGGCAAGAAAGTGAAGGTCAGTGGCCGGAGTGAGCCCGAGCTGCTCAGTGGGCAGCACCTGCTTCCCCGTTACCGTGCCGGCGCGGGGGACGCACAGCGCCTCCTGCTCGGCCCTGCTGAAGGCAGCAGGCAGAAGCCGGGGGTATTACCGAGGGGAGCTCAGCAGGGTGCCCTGGGGGACGCAGTCACCCTAACCTGGGTGCGTGCTTGCCCTCGGGGCTTCTCTGGATCTATCCGTGGAGAGGGCTCACGCTTCGCCTGTAGGGAGTTCTTCGAAAGCCGGCTCTAGTTTGGAGGGGAGGTCTCTTTCCTCATTCAGAGATGTGGGGGTTTGAGCTGAGATGCGGAGGAGGGAAACCCTCTCGTTTGCAAAGGCTCCGCTTTGATGCATGCTTGATCTGAGGGAAGATGAAGACTTGCAAGATGAACACCGGAAGAAATTGTTAGCTAGAACTTGCCTCCATGCGCAGATGAAAGTTCAGATGTCTGCCCTTTATATAGCTTTGCTTTGCCCAGCCCTGCATCAGGGCTTCTTGGCTCTTCTTCCTTTCCTATTAAAAGGCTGTAATACTCTATCTTTTAGTACAGTTGTTGAAACTGGGTTTCTTGGCCTCTTTGCAAAGCTGGGTTTACCCTTGCAGCTTTCTCTTTGGTCTGTGTAGATTGTCTTTAGGGGCATGTAAATGTCTCTTCAGATCTAGAGAGGGCAAAGCCACGCTGTGGGTGTAGTGGAGCGAGCTGGGACAGGTCTAACCGTCTTCTAGACAAGGGCTTTCAAAAGCATAGGTGCCGATGGCAAACACCTAGGAAGCAGCATTCGCCAGTCTTTACAACTTCTGTCCTTTCTCTTACAGATCCAAGTGTGGGACACAGCTGGTCAAGAACGCTTCCGGACAATAACCCAGTCCTATTACAGGAGTGCCCATGGGGCCATCCTTGCCTATGACCTTACTAGGAGGTCCACATTTGAATCCATTCCTCACTGGATTCACGAAATTGAAAAGTATGGTGCTGCAAACTTGGTCATGATGTTAATTGGTAGGAATCTAATTTTAAATATGATGTTGTATAGCTTTTTTTAATACATGTATAAAACCCTCCCTCACTTTCCCCCCACTACTTAAAACATCTATAAACTATGCATTAAAGAAGAATGCAGTTGTAATTAAAATAGATCAGAAATAGTATCAATTTGACCTAAGCTTAAAAAATTAGGAAAGTCACAGCCTGGTCTTGACTGGGTCCAAGCCCATTGCAGACAGTGAAACCTTTTTACTTGTTCCTTTCCTGCGGGAATAATGCAACAAACTTGCTGCCAGTCTAGCAAGCATGGACAACCTTATTGAGGTTAGAATTGCAGTAAGTCTGACCTTATACTCCCGATGCACAAGAATTTAGCGGCTCAATAATTCAAGACAAAGGGGAATGCACACAGCAACACAACTCCTCGTTCTCACCTTTCCTCTCTGTTCTTTTGATATGCATGTGCATTACTCTGTAATCGATCAGGTAAGACAGTAGATGAGGACATGGCTTTCACAGAGCACGAAGTAAAGTAGTCTGCATTCCTCTTCCTCCTCGTTTATTCCACTAGCATTCAAGAAACTTTGCCTCTTGAGGAAAGGAAGGGGTAGAAATTTCTGAGAATGGAGCTGGTAGGAAGCAGTGTGGTTCTTTCCCTTTGTGTTTCAGGTTATTATTGCTCCTCCCTCTCTCAAGGAAGGAGCTGCAAATGAGAGAACTGGTGTAGTAAAATGACACAGCTTTTATTTACATTCCACTGCTTCTGCCTGTTCCACTGTGGCACTGTGCCGAGAGCAACACATACAGCCGCAGCAGCTCAAACTGGCTCTTGAGGATAGGCAGCGTTGAGCCCCACAGCGCAGCAGGCGTGGGACCTGAGCTTCTGCTTGTGCTCCTAGCAAATTACTTATTTCTGCTGTGGTGGTTCTTCCTGTTCTTCCTCTGAAGAAACAAACAACAAATTCTGACCTGACTACGGGTGTGGGAGGGAGGGGGGGGGGGGGGGATCACTAAACATTGGTAGGGTTTTTTCTAACTCTACTCATTAATCTAAAGAACAAGACCTAGCTCTGTGTGTGTGGTGTGGGCTGGTTGTTGGTGGTGTTTTAAGAAAGAAGTTCTGAAATGGGTAAAAATAAAGCTTTTGTCAAGGATCCAGCTTGGTGCTTTCTTCCAAAGCTGGTGCCGTTTGCTTTACTTACTCTGGCAGGAAGTCTTTGTACATTTAATTGCACATAGTCATGTTATACACTTTTCTAGCATGAGGTTAAGGTTAAGAAGTCTAACTTTCCCATCCGCAACTGAAGGCGGAAAGAGGGGGAGCTCTTTTTAAGAAGGCAAACTACCCTCAAGCAAGGTGGGTTTTTTTTTGGGGGGGTGGCTTTCTTTTGTGGGGTGGGTTGGTTTTTTTTCCTTTTAGAAATACTGAAAAGGACTTAATGGGATGGGAGTTGGCTTATATATGCTTCAAATTCAAGATCTGAATTTGATGAAGGGTTGTCTTGAAACTATGAATGTAGACTCCAGCCAGGTACCGCATGTACCAGAACTGATACTTCCACATGTGCTGCAACTACTTAAATATACAAAGGTATTTTATCTGAGGTGTTTCATTACTTCTGACAGATTTTTGACTAAACTGCTTCAAGTAAAAGTTTAATCTGTATGTGCAGAAACTTCTTAAGTATACATCTTGAGCATTAAGGTAGCTGGTGTGAATTCTTGTCTTTTTTGACATCATCTTAAAATGACTGACTTGTATAAATAGGTCATGTTAAAATCTGATTAACAGTTGAGCAGGTTCTTCCTGGGTTTTAGCGGGGTTTTTCTAGAGGAGATCTGTTTTAGACTAACAACGTTCCAGATCTTCAGAGCTGAGCATCCACTTTGAGATGTGTCAAGGTAGCTTGACAATAGCATAACACATCTGGCTTCCACTGAAGGTTAAGAGAGGAATAAACCTTCACGCAACATTGCTTTGGTTTACTGTGTGCAATCACTGTAGCTACAAGACTCTTATTCTCTTTAAATATTTAAACTTAAATGAAACTTAATGTTTAAAAACACTAGGGAATAGGAACCAACAGTTGCTTCCAAATAATCCTCTGGCACCACTACCTACAGTAAGTAATTAGATGAACACAGGTTTTTAGTTTTTGTTTGGATTTTAACTCATTTGATATCATCATATAATTAGCTGTAGGTCTGATCCACATTCTATGTTTGTGGCTCTGATGTGCCCACATCTTGTTTTTTCCAGTAACTCTTATTCCTAACATTAATTCAATTTTGTTAAACAATAGATTTATGTATTGCATTTAAAGGTGAATTTTGAGAGCCTAAATTATTGAATTATCTATTTGCCTTCTTTTAAGGGAACAAATCAGATTCACTGGATAAGCGCCAAGTCCTGTTTGAAGATGCCTGCACACTGGCAGAGAAGCATGGGCTCTTAGCTGTACTGGAGACATCAGCAAAAGAAGCTCAAAACATAGAAGAGGTGTTCACGTTGATGGCTAAGGAGCTAATAGCCCGAAATACCTTGCAGCTCCATGGAGAGAACCCTCCAAACAGCATCTATCTTGATTCCAGGCCAGTGATTGCCAGTCCAAGTGTGGAGAAGACCCAGTGCCTCTGTTGAAGAGAGATTTCAGGAAGAACTTGGAAGTCACCATTCTTCTGAGGCTGTTTGATTTCATTTTATTCAATTGATGAAAGTGTGCTATGTGGCCTCAAGCCATCTCTCTTGATCTCTCTACCTTGCAGTCTGGCTTGTAAGTATCTTCAGAGATTGTGATTGCTGTTGGTAGCACAGGTTGCTTTGAACATGGCAGCTGATACTTTAACACAAACTTCTGAGCTGAGAGGGCTCAGGAAGCTGCCAGCCCTTGCCTTAACCAAAGAGAACTGTAAAAATTATTGCCTTTAATTATATCCTTAAATGATTTTCTGGCTGTGTCAGAAGATAAATTTGCACCAGAGCTCTGCATTGATTTGACCCTTCTAAGCTATGTTGTTTGTTCTAGTGCAAGCACTTCACTCTTTGCCAGTAGCTTTAAAACATCTGACGCATGCTTGGACAGCACTAACCCATCATTGCTTAAACTTTCATTTAGGGGTGGTCCTGATGGCAGGCATGTAGCCACCCATCCCAAGGAACTTAGTAACATTTGTGAAAGAGTACATGATTTCACATCTGTGCTGACTTCCTCACTAGATAAACCTGCAGACGTCCCTGGGGTTTCATTGCCGGCAGAATATGATACACTAGAGTCCCAACCTCCTTCCTGGGGTGAGAAAAGTTGTATTTCACTTTGCTCTCTAATTGTAAGAATTGTTTCCAGTAGTGATCTCTGTCTTGCTACATAGACTTGCTAGGAGCAGCGAAGCTTCCAAGGCACCAGTAATGGCCTAAATCAATGCTGTGGTGAAAGGACTTTTTTTTTCTTCCTTCCACCCCCCCATCCTTGTCTTGCTTTTGATGTGCTGGCTTTAATCAAAAGCCTTCTGTAGTTTGTGCAATGGGCCAATGGCAGCTTGAGAGTATGCCTGTAGGTTTTCAAGGGAGTGTGAAGAAGGGACTCGAGCTCCTGTAAAACTCAGCAAGGGGTAAGATGGTTTAATCATGTAACCTCGCCTTAGAGCAGGAAGGGAATGGTATGGGGCATACCAGAAGGCTACCCCTGGGCAAGTATATATACTATATATGTACTCTACTGCTGTTGAGACTGAACATCTTGGTAGCAACAGAAGGTTTTGTATTGCTCCTCCCAAATGCAAGCTCTGCTACTGGGGGCTCACTTCTTCTATGTACCAGAACTGAATGAAGGGTTTGGGGTTTTGGGTTGGTTTTGGTTTTTTCCCAGTAGATGGAAACAGGGAAGGAGAGGGAGGAAAGAAATATTATACAGAAGAAGTTTTTTGACGTGTACCAAAGTGCATCACTTCATTACTGTTAAGCTATGAACTGGAACTCAAACTCTGTAATAAAATACAGTCTGGGTTACATGCAAAGAAGCCCTGGGAAGGCTGGTATGCTGCTAGCTTACCAGACGGCAGTCTACCCATGTTTCACAAGTTCTTGAAAAATAAGGAAGAACATGTAGCAATTATTTCTGGAAAATCTTGTCTGAGCAGCACAAAAAATAAAGCAGAATGAATCATTGATTTATAGTCTTGCAAATATTTCTAATATTAATGCTTCCTCTGGCCAGGTTCTTTGCTATCATGTGCAAGGAGCAGGAGTTAATTCAGCTATGTGTAGACTGAGGGAGACATCTTCAATGCCTTTTCTAAGGCAATCTCTAAGCCTTTTGCTATAGCCTGCTGTGGAGAAAGCTTCATCTTCTTCAGGCATCCTCTTTCTGATGTTTACTTTTAAAATCTTAATTTCATCTTGATTTGGTACTAGCCTAGTAGCTGCATTTCAGTTTGCATGTTTAAGCAACAGCAAACACTGTAACCTTTCAAAGTAGCTGAACAAGTAGCAATCCAGCTTCCAAACAACTAGTTTCTACGCTTCTTGTCACTAGGAAAACAGTCAAATGTAAGTTTAATATTCTTATGTGTTTAAAATCCAAACTACTCCTGGCAGTAGTCTGTAATGGAGCAGTTTCTACTTTTATTTTTAGTATCCACACTTAAAACTGCTAGCAAACTTTGTTCTATTTCAGCTATACCACAGATAGATAGTATTTGTAGCAAACACTAATCTTCTAGGACACCTGAATAGAAAAGTACTGTGTTCATCTCCACTCACACTCTTTCATTAGCCAAGAATTAGAGGAAGGATCTTACCAGCAGAGTATTAACCTTTGTACGGTTCATTGGGTTTACTGCCTTAATTAAGAGATTACTGTATGAAGTTATTTTGCTTACCCTCAGTGTGGAGACTCCTGCAGGCTGATGCTCCTGTAACTGCCCAGCACTGCCAGGTTACAGGGCTCTTGCCATTCTCTTCCCGCACATGTGGAGCCACTTACTTTGCAAGTCCTTCACTGGCAGAAAGCTGTGCAACACGGGATCAGGGAGAACAGGCTTGTCATTGTGCTGTGAGCTGCACTGTTCCCTTTCCTTTAACAGGTGTAACAGGCTCCTTACTACTCTTTCAAGAAACTAGTCTTAAACACCTACCCGTTGCTAACACAGGAGCGTGACCTCTTTTGGCTGGTTCTGTTCGGCATCTTCCACAAGCCCTTTGGGCAGTTATACTGAATGGTTTCCACAGGGTCATTTTTTAAGCTGTCCTCACGTGGATGAAGCGCAAGCTGCAGCAGTTGCTAACAAGAAGGTTCTTCAGAGTGTATATAGTAGACAGTGTTATTCATGAGGTAATACATGAAGAAAGCTATAAACTTTAAAAAAATCCCTCTATTATAGCATGTTATTCTAGATGGTAAGATAGCAACCACTAGATTAAAAAACAAGCACAGTGTAACTTCTGCAGTTCTGCCTTTCCCCATCACAGAGCAGATGGAAGCATGCGGCTATGACAATGCAAGGAGTATTAACTGCTATGGAACCTTATATTAATGTTTTTGTTCCCCCAGCATCACATGCAAATTCAATGTGCTTCTTGACAACATCATTAATGCACTTGTAGAAAGTGTAGCTTATTGTAATGTTGTTTACAACGCTATTCTAAAAACTACTACTGTCCCACAGTTTTAAGAGCTGCATATCCAGCTTGAAGATGAGCTTATTTGTTAGATTTTTATCTACTTGGAAGAAGTACTTGAATCTTAGCTGTGGCACATTGCTTGCGTTGATATCATGGCCGTGCCAGATGAGACTGAAGCAGCAGCTATCCACATAACAGAATAACAAAAAAACTAGAAGTATTTTTAAATGGAGCAAACTCTAACAGCGCCTGGAAGCTGACTGGCTTAAAAGCAAACATAACTGCAACCCAGTGATGTGGAAGGCACATGGCACTGCCTATGTGGTCAAGCTTTTTCCTCATACACAGGGGACAGGCTATTAATAACAAAAGCTGAGGTTCTTATCTAATCATCCCAGTTAATGTTTAAGTATAGTCAGAAAGGAGACAGGGAAAGCAATTTTCAGGCCCTGAACAGAGGTAGAGAGCTCGATCCTGGAGCCTTCTTTCAGGAAGGAGATGCATGCCTGTACTTTTGGACAGGGAACTGAAACAGCAGCTTTCCCCAGCCAGGTGAGTGCTCTAACCACAGCACTCTTTAGAGGTGCCCCTTCCCAGCTGTGGGCTGCCAATAGGCAGATTTTTATGTATCTCAGTTCCCAGAACACCACATTTGGCTGCAGGCAGGGGGGCTTTAACACTCATCGCTCAGCGTACTGACTCCTGAATCCATTTTCAAGCACCTCTCTCAAGCAACTGTGTCAAGGACTGGAACTACAACAGGCAGTGCTGGGATATCAGAGTCCTTTGAGAGTAGTTTTAGACAGGCCAAGAGCCCCTTTTACCTAAGAGTACTTCAACTTTTAATAGGAACTTGCAGTCTGAGAGAGGTAGGACTTTTTAAAGTCTTTTAAAGCGCTTTTTCTAGTGCTGTTATTCTAAAATCAACCTTAACTCAGCTGCCTGCACAGGCTCTGCCTATGCAATCACATCAAGCTGCTGCCAAACTGGTGTTGACTCTGGCTTGCCTGCAAGTGACAAATAGCATACCCATGGATAACAGCAACAGCAGCAAGTAGGGACAGAAGTTTAGCGTATTTGCAATCCCGTATTTCCTTGCTACAACGGTGTCCATGAACATCACTGCTTATTACAGTTTTCAGTGCCAAGTCTGTCTAGTTTTGCTTACCTGAAGCAAGGCTCACCACAACTACAGTTTAATAATGCCTCTCTAATGCTAGCATTACAGTAAAACTGACTTTGTAACAACTTGATCCCTAGAGTGCAGTCCTCTACTGTATCTCAATCCTAAGGGACTACATGTGGATTTCCTCTGTTTTAAGCTGCTGCAGCGTTAATAGTTCCATCTATACAAGTTTTCTTCCAAACATGAGACACCCCATACCTCACAGTATCCTCCAAACAGAAATCTGTTTTATACCTGCTGCAGCAGGAAAGAGTCACTTCGTATTTCATGAAATGAACCAGGCATCCCCTCAGCAAGATTACAACACACCTTGGGCTACAATCAGGAAAGAGCTGTGCTATCAATATTTGAACTAAAGCAGCAGAAGTTGCAAGAAGTGCTCTTTGCTTGTATGATCACATTCAGACCAATTAGAATGGCTAGCAGACGCTTATTGTGCACTTGCCACAAGACGCAAAATTTTATTTCAAGCCATATGTATATATTCTTGCATAGGGGATAAAGTCAAGGCACTTCAAAAGTGAGAGCATGCATCTTTTCCTAAAGATTTTTGTTTTGAAATCAAGATTTTGCTGGTGGAAGTTTATGGAGTCTTTATACCTTTTTCATCTTGACACTACTCTCATTGGCCTCTTCAGTTTCTGTACCTTAGGTATTTCCCTAAAGAAAATGTAGCACAGCCTAAGTCATCACCCTCCATATTTTTACGTTAAAAGTTTACCTTAATTCTACTGAATTTATTCCTGTTCTTACAGAGGAAAAACATAGCAGCCTACTAACATACTTTACTCATTTCAAAGGCCCGACTCTTTTTAGTCATTCCAGTTTGGGGGGTGGAAATCATAGTGCAACAGCACACTTAGAAACAGGCCTACCACCAGCAAGATTTGAACTGGAAGTGACACTCAGCAGTGCTGCTTGATGACAAATACATGCAGCTCTTTAACTTACAGAACAAGAACCACAGCACACTTCAAAGCAAGAAATCAACAGAAACTACTTGTCACAACACACTTGACTACATCAGTCACCCTGCAGCTAGACAGAACAGCCTCCACCAAAGCAAATCATGTATTTGCGTATTCTCAGCTTCCCCTGCAACGCGTACAGAAGTAAGGTTCAGAAGCAGCAGCATCCACCACTGTGCCACACGTACACCCACACAAAAAGTAAAGCATGCCATTTCTGACCATTATGAAGGAAACCTGATGCATGTGCTCTGGCTGGTAAGTTTATTACCTTTTTCCATCTTACCAGAACACATCTTTGTTAAACTTATGTTTGAATGCAGCTTTCCAATAGGATGTTAACAACTTAACGCCCACTACGTAGGGGAGGAAAGGCTAGTTCTACTTCAAAGCCTTTCATTTTTTTCTGTTTCTCCCTACATCAGTTTTAAGTGTCATTTGCGCAAATTACATTCAAATCCTTTTCTCCCTCTGCTACTTGCCTCTGGAAAAAAACCAAACAAACCAACCAACCAACGATGGTTTTAGACAGTTCAGTTAAACTTTTCTTAGTCATATCCCTCAGCATCTGAATATGTTTCTAGTAGTTTACTTCCAACTTCATGTATCTCTGCAGAAAAATGCTTCTTTCTGAACACACATAGGCTTAAAGAAGCATGTGGATTCTCAGGAAGTGGCCTGTAGCAACGCTTGGACTTGCTGTCCAGACAGCATTACAACAGGAAACTATCAATAGAACATGTACTGCACTTGACACTGTTCAGGACAAATAAAATGAATACCATAGTGCAGAACTTACTTCTGAGAAAGCAAGCCACATCTGTTCCCGCTAATGGCCCCATATTTTCCTTCAACAGTTCAACTGTCTCAGCTGCCTGTTCAGAATGTGTTCCTTATGTTACAGGCTCTTTGCTGGAAAGGTTATAACCAAGTTAAAATTCCATACTAGTGTGACACAATTCTGCAGGAGTTAAGTGAAATAAATGCCTTTATATTTGCAGAAACACACAGACACAAATAATCAATCAAGCTGAAACACAGAAGCTTCAAACTTAAAAGAACAGACAGACTTCTGTTTAATTTTTTTGATTTTTTTTATTTGGGAAAAGTGCTTCTTACAAAAGGCAGCTGCAAAACAATATGTTATAGACCTCAGAACAATTTCTCATTCCATTTAAAAGTGAAAGGAGAGGCAGTCTAGGGGACAAGAGCAGCAGGAGAACAGATCACGGGGCATCCACGAGTCAATAAAAAACAGCAATAATGTAATGCAAGGTTAAAATTCCTGTGCTGGGGCTTTGGTGGCAAAGTAATTTCTCAATGCAAATTACAGCCAG
This sequence comes from Aptenodytes forsteri, assembly GCF_000699145.1. NCBI lineage: Eukaryota > Metazoa > Chordata > Aves > Sphenisciformes > Spheniscidae > Aptenodytes > Aptenodytes forsteri. The sequence continues at coordinate 4,141,455 of NW_008796213.1, read as the reverse complement.
AAACTGCATGACTGCCTTTGTAAGCAGTAACTCACATAAACTGAACAGCTTTACCAGGCAACCCGCCCAACTCAGATGCTGAGAGGCACGTGTACCTCAAACCAGCTGAGAAGCACAGCGATTTCCTAGCGAAGCTCGCGGCTTAAGTGGTTACACCAAGTTCTAAAACTTACAGAGCAATAAAGCTAAAGGGGCCTCTCTGGTGTTCCTCTGACCCCACCTTGGCTAACCGGATTTCTGCTCCTGGACAACCCTAATCATACACATGAAAGAGAGCTGGTGTATTAGGGAGTGCCATCTATTAAGTTAAGTGATAGTTAAGATCACTGCCACAGACTGGGCTGAGACCACTAAACCAGTTTCATGTCCAATTGGAGGCTAGACTTCATGCACCAAGAGGGGATGAAAGATGGTTTTGTTATTTTTAACTTATACAGAGTCTCCCCATCCTTGAGGTCCAACTCTACATTTATCTGTATATACACATAGAGAGTTCTCCTTTCACAAAGACATTTTCCTTTCATGCTAACACAGTAAAAACCCAGAACGTTCACACCTGGTTCTGGTTACACAGTAGTAATAGTAATGTGCAAGTAAACAAGAGACCAAAATCACAAATGAAGATGTGTACATGAGGGGGCTGGAACAGAGCTGATGCCAGAAAGAGAGTATTTGTATCTGGCCTGAAGTCAGAAATATTGGTACAAAGACAGAAAAAAGGCCATCAGCCAATTTACATCCCCACTGCATGGCCACTGCTCATTTTTGTATCTGGGCTCTTCAAAATGAGTGTGGAAGTCCTGTAAACACTTTAACCCTGGAACTGGGTGAACTCTGTTGGGTACACAGATGAAGCAACAAACCTAAGCTAACTGTTTGACAGTTAAATTCATTTTTACAAAAACTAACATTTTAAAGATTTATTTCTTGTTATTTGTTTAAACAGAGGAAAAACAACACTCCTGGGGTGGGAGGGGATGGGAAGAGACAGACCCTGGGTAAAAGTTATTACAACAGCACCTGGAATTGATTGGCCTGCCTAGGAGAAACACAGGCACTGCCACAACACCACAGGTAATAGCTACTGCCTGAAGCCAAGATGACAGTCCACACTCCACTGACAGGTGCTATAGATCCAAGTCATAATAATCTTCCAGCTCATCATGAAACAAGTCCCACTCATCCTCAGAATCCGTTAGCTCATCATCACCTCCTGCTGCCAACAGCATAAGCAACATCTCGCCAAGCTCAAAGGTCACCACCTCATCCTCGTCGGTCTCGAACGGATCACCGTTCTCTCGCTCCTCGATGAACTCCCAGAACCGATTCCTCCGCTGGGCCTGCAAGCGGAACACAAGTATTTCCCCAGGTGACCAAGCGGTACAAGGTAGGAGACCTCCCAGAAGCTGACAAGGTTCAGCCCCCGGCATACTTTCTGACATGCAAGAAACCATGTTTCTCTTTCAGGGAGATACTGACCTCTAGCAGAATTTACCCTTACACACCCCTATTAACACTGCCCAACATTTCTACTTCAGTATGTTGGTGTGCTAGGGAAGTTTTTAAAATTCACTCTTTCCATCTTGGCCTCCTGCATTCACAAACTTTAGACCACCGCCTCCTTCAAATTCACCATTACAGAGGTCTATCAGAAGTAAAAAATTAAGTCAACATTTCCCTGTCCTCTTCTCAAGGCAGCTGATTTAACGCACACTCCTCTTGCGCTCTCTCTGTATAGAAAGGACAAAAACCAGCAGCACTGACCCGGTATCTACTTGATGTTCCCACTTTGGGTCTCTGTGGCTCCTCTCGGCGGCCATCAGGATATGCATGTTTGTAAAAACAGTTTCCTCCAAATGGACAGCTCCCACGGCCTTCGTCAAAATACCTGCATGGCTTGTTGCTGGAAAGGAAAATATCGCAACCCTTACTCACAGCAGACCCCAACCAGACTTCAGAATTGCATTTACCTGTAGTCCAAAAGGATCTCAGGTACCATTTGCAGCTGAAGGTATTTTGCCAGTATAACACCTACACGCAGAAATGATCGATTACAGTGTGTGTGGGTCGATGCATGCATAGGGACACTGGTGGCTCGCAGTGCACAAGCTCATACTACCTTATGGCTACACCACCAGCATTTTGCATAAAGAAGGGAAAGATTGAGGTCAAAGAACATAGGAATAGCTTTGCGACTGTGTGGCTGCATGCATCTGTGGGCAGATAGGCAAGGACGCACTTCACACGTGGTGGTGGAAAGGAGGTGTGAGAGGGCTTTACATCAACACCCTTCTTCTCCAGGTGTGCCTTTATCTCTGCTGTCTCAACTTGACAAAAGGCTGCAGTGCTCATACCTCATTGCCTCCTTGTATTTCTGAATGAGTTTCTGCTTCTCTTCCTTCTCCTCCACCCAGTACTCACTTGGAATGACAAAGTTAGATGTGATCCGACATTCTGGGCAGGACCTGGGGAATGAACAGACTGTGCTGCAAAATTCCACATTACAGGGCGCTCTCTCTCCTATATAACAAGTCATGGCATATATCCATCTTTAAAGATGTATTGTACCCATACACTTGCTGTATGGGCTTTTCAATCTAGATTCTCTCTTACACATGAAGACAACCTAAACTCTCTTCTTCAAGTACTCAATGGCAATGGCAGCTGGTCATCTCAGAAAAGCTTGAAAAAACACTTCACACAGACTCCTTTTTCTTTAGAATTAAATAAATTTATTTTGGTTTGATTTCTGTATTTATTTGATTGGAACTTTTTTTAGAACAGCCTTTAAATGGAGAAATGTTTTGCCAACTGATTAATGAACTAGGGCGGTAATGAATTAAGAAGCATACATTCTGAACTGGTTAATCTGTTTTCAGATTCCTGGCTGGGTGTCCAAGACAAACAGTTACCATTGGACAACATGCTACTAAATAAATAAAAGTTATTTTCTACCATTAAGTGAGTTTTGCAAACTTAATCCATATTAACCAAATCAGAGTGTAAATGTTATCCCTAACAATTATTTCACTTCCAAACTAAAGCTCATATGCATTAGATGCAGTCTCTGTGCAGTCTGCATCTGGAAGTCTGTTGCAAGTTGTCACAAGTTACTAAGTTCTTCCATAGTAACAAAGCACAATCGAAATGGGAAAGTGCCTCACTTTATAATCTTGCTCTCAAATTGTTTAGCACTCCTCCACTTGCGGATGCACTTGAGACAGTAAGTGTGGCTGCAGTTGGAGAGGATCCCAAAGCGACGCTCACTAGGATTAGCTTTCTCATACACCACCTCCATGCATATCCCGCACACCATGTCTTTACTACGCTGGACGGCAAATGAAAGCTCCATGTCCTTCTCGTGAGCTTCAATGCAAGACTGAAAAGGAGAGACAAAGAAAACAACTACAGACACAACTGGTCACCTGGTGAACTCTAAGCAGGTTTTTAAGCTCAGTTTTACTCTGCTGTTTTGCACAATGAGTATGATTAAGCTGAAAAATCTTTATCCTAAAAAAAAAAAAATTGCTCAGATAGTAGGGAACAATCAATTCAGAGTTCAAATTCCTTTCTTCAGACATTGCTTTTAAACATGAGAATCTGAGAGACCATCCAGTTTTACTAGGTAAAGAACAAAGCTTTAGTATCTTTAAGCAGACTGCTCTCCCAGCACAGATAAGGAAACCCAGCTGCTTTTGAATATGGCCCTGACAGGAAACAGTCCAGTTTACAACAGGAATTTCATTCATTGCCTGACCTGCATGCATCTTCAAATGAAAGGGAATTAGTGACAAGCGATTACAGGGAGCTAAGAAGCAATAACTTAAAGCTGTTTAACACCAGACAGTTGTTTGCTTACCTTTATGTGCTGGGATCTCTGTGCAGCATCAATTGGATGCAAGACCTGCAGTCCACACATATCGCATACATCCCCATGGATATACACGCAGTTTTCTCCATAACGACATTCTCCTACTGCAGCGTAGGGGCACAGCTCCTTCTTTATCTCCACATCTGCTTGCTGCTTTTCGTATTCTTCCTCGATCACCATTTCCTGCATGGGTGCTTCAGCACAGGAAGGAGCAGCTGGGAACAAAATTAAGGACAGCAAGCAATACATTCAGACTTAGAGCACTGGGAGTGAGAATACATTGTTTTAATGCAAAGTGACCTTTGGGTAACCCTGCTCAAGTTATCCAAAGAGAATAATAAAATCAACGAAGGTTCATTTCAGTCCAAGTTTCACACACCCTCAATCTGAACTAACAGTTATTCTCCCCACTCAAGAAAGCACAACCAATTTCTTCATCCTTCAACCCAGACAAGACTAAAGCTATCAAGGTATCAGCGGTCATATTCAGATCCATTTACAGGTTAAGTCCACACTAGAAAAAATCTCACTAGTCCTCAGCAGCTTGAGTACATTTTTATACAAACTCTGGTTCAGCCCAATTAAATAAGGTTACAGATCTCTCACTGCTTTGAGAATCGATTCCACATCAGCTAAAATTAAAAGGCTTTTTCTCAGAAATTATTGCTGAAGCAATAAAGGTATATCCAGCATAACAAAACGCTAGTATGGAAACACCACACCAGCAGTTCCTTATGTGCAGGTTAATTAGCACGTTGTTGTTCAGCCTGGACAACAGACTTTCACTTCTAGACTCCCATGCATCTGTATGAATGATACAAAAGCTGTGCCCACACCTCTCACCAAACTAACTCTATTCTAGGTATTTGCCAAAAACCCTATCCTAAACAGATATCCGGTCTATCAGTCAGACACGTAAATCCAGCTTTAAGAAGCTGAAATTCAGGGCATTTTCATTGCATTCTCAGGTAGCCATCAGTTTTGCAAAATCCTGACTAAGTAAATTCCCTTACCTAGTTCTAAATTGAACTGAAACCTGTATCATTTCTCTTCCCCATTTAGACAGCTTCTGCTTAACACTTCTCCTTGTATCTCTTGAACATATGCTTGCCTGTGTCACCGCAAGCCAAACAGCCTTTTGAGATCATTACATAAGCAGGATGATAAACTAAATTACAAGACAAAAGCAGTCAGTTTGAAACTGAAGATGTAATAAATGCAGGAGAACAACAAAGCGTTACTATATTCAGAATAAACACCAGGAAGAACAGCAACTGGACTTCATTTACATAACCAGTAGCTGTTACAAGAGTAAAAAGTCATCTATGGTATAAGAAAGTGTAACTTTTATAAGCATTTCGAACACTAGATTTGGAGAAGTAAGCAGAAACTATTAAAGGCATACTCAGATTGGTAAAAGTAAAGGACAGGCTCCTTCTCAAAAAGAATCAGAGGCTGCACGCTCACAGAGTTTTCATCCGCATAGAGCAAAGAGATACAATAAGCATGTATCAGCCTGTTAGCTTTTGAACATAGAAAAAGAAAAAGCAGGTCCCTGAGAGCTCACAGTTTTGGGGGGATAAGCAAATATTTAAGATTAGTGTAGGAAAATACTAGCTCTCAAAATAAGTTCAAGTCTGCTTCTTGAACCATCCCTGACTTTAGAGGTCATTCCCACTGATCTTGGATCAGTCTGTTTGCTAGAAACATACTTTTCAAAAGCAAGTGAGTGACAGAGTAACAAGTCAACTGTCAACCTGCTCATTTTTCACTAAGAGATTCCCAACCAAAAAAATCTTCATTACCTCTTCTTCCCCATGAGTTCTAGTGAACTGGCATCAAGAAAACTAACAAGTAACATATACTAGGCTCTACCTACTCTTCTGAGTAGCTGAACATAATATGAAAATTTGTACTTATTAAATGAATGTGTCCCCCCCAAGTTTGAAATCCATGGTCTCCACCTCCAAAAGTAACAAAACTCACAACTACCAGTCAGTTTCTATTCCCTTGACTGTCATTTTTGCCAGTGTTTTTTCTAGTTAATGTTATTACAGATTTTTTACCTAGTTGATACACGTGACTTCTGACATCTTGTTTGACCCTTACTGAGGAAGGAGTAGATCATAGTATAGATGGGCAGAAGCCTACTAGACAGACAAATGCAGCTGAGTTTCAAAGGAATCGAGTCATACGGTACTTCTTTTAATAGGGCTGGCAAGATCATCTTTGCTTAAGGCAATCCTATGTCCCTGGAAAATGCATACTTTGAAAGAGGCAGCACATTTGAAGCTTCTCTTAACAGAAAAATTTTCCAGTCACCTGCACTCCTCTCAAGGATATCTTTTGTCAAAACTTTATTCAGTAAGGGTTTTATTCATTAAAAAAACCCAAAACACTTTATTACTTGAGGTTCCTTGAGAATAAAGGCTTTGAAGTCTTACCCCTCCAGAGACTGACTTAGAAACCCATTTATTTACTATGCTGGTCCACAGAAGGAGAGAGCAGAGCTTCACATCTTGGCACAAAAAAAAAAAGTATAAGAGTTGTTACTTGAAACAAACAAACCACCACCAACTACTTAAGTCAACAAGCACAGTACACAGTACAGCTACTAAATTCCAGCCCAGTCCACAATACCATCCGTGCACAAAAAAGTACAACCAGTTCAGAGTGACTAGACATCCAGACAACAAGATACAGGTCTACGAATGTCAGTCCTTAATAATGGCTCTGGGTAATTCTACAGTATGAGAGGGTAGGAGAGGGAAAAACATGCCAAAAGTGACATTAGTTTTCCAACCCCAGTCTTCCGCGCTGTCCTGACACTTCCCCTCAGCAAGAGCTGTATTTCTATGAAATAAAAATCAAATTAGTATTTCTACTTCTGAATATCTCAGCTTCCATAGCCTAAAGCCCTGCATGCTTATCTCCTGTATCTACTGTACTGTATCTGCTACAGTTTTGCTTCCTCTTTGAAAGCAAAATTAGAGAAACTCACAAGACTCCATTGCCTCAGTAGCTCTGAATCCAACATCCCTCACAGACTACCATTTACTCTCCACCATCCTGCCTGCTGTTTTCAAAACCACTACTCTCCAGTAGGTGGACCCAATCCCTATCTTCTCACTGCCCGTTTCACAGTTAACATGGTTAAAATCATACTAGTGAAAAAACTAGTTCATTACCTTCAATTCACACACCACTCTAGGACACACTTTGTAGCATCAAGTACATTCATCTTGTAGCAGCAGGGAACAGCCACCCAATTCAGAGCGTCTCTTATATTTCTGCCTTTCTACTCTCCCTCAGTTATTCCAGAACACCTAGCAGCAGTAGCAGCAGAACAAATATGGAAGTGTGGTACATCTGTATATCAAGCAAGTGAATATCTGAAGAATCATCACTCTTGTCTTTACTAGGCCCTGAGGTCATCTTCAGAACATCAGGTTTAGTCCCAAATCAGAGAAACATCTGCATTAGCAGAATGTCGTCTCATAGTAAAAGATGAGCATTATAATCCAAGCTATGCATGGTTAAACTGCCAACTCTGAATCTTCAGCATTTGTAAGACAATTCAGAACACACAGGTTTCTAGCTAATCTTGAGAAATAGATTCCACTCTAAAGTTTCCAAGTACCTGTACATTTCTCCAGGCATTTGACAAGAATAATCTGTAAGGCTTTAAAGTATACACTGTGGAACACACTGCACACATCCTCCTGATCACTACAGCAAGTTTCTTCATTTTTATAGCTTAATAAAGACAGTGGCTTCAGAAAAGTTTTTAAAATGCAGCTTTTAAGAAGTCACCATGGGAATTAGCATCATGTAGCACTGTTCAGAACAGAAACAGCCGAGTATGTTTATACATTAAAATACATCAATTTCAAAGGATACAAAACAGAGAATTTGGAACAAGATTCAGAGAAGAGAATGTTATTTAACTTAATGCTGTGGCACCCACGAGTTTCCATGAAAAAATAAGTCTGACCCCCTAGAAAAAGGAACTGCTTCAGTAAAACTAAGTGAGTTAAAGGTATAATGAAATGCTCTTATGCTTCAGCAATATAGGAGAAAGCACCAGCTCTCCTATAAGGAGCAGGTGTATTTAAAAGATCTCTGGCTGTTCAAACTAGCAATGAATTGATGCCAGTGGAGGGCCACGCAGCCATTGAGGGGACTGAAGCACATGAAAAGAGACTGAGGAAACTGGACTTGTTCAGCTTAAGAAGCGATCTTACTGCCATCGTCAACAACCTAATGGAATTAAAAAAAAAAAAAAAAAGAGCCAGACTCTTCTCAAACATGCACAGGACAAGAGACAGAAGGCAAGCTGAAGCAGGGTAAAATCCAATTGCATACTAGGAAAGAGTTTTTCCTTGTGAAACAATTCAAACACCGCAGAGGTTGCCCAGAGGTTATGGTGTTTTGAACATCTCTGAGGATAGAGATTCAACTAAACAAAGCCCCTGGCAACCTGACATAGCTGATCCTGCTTTGAGCAGGAAATGAACTAGATGAAATCTAGACGTCCCTTCCAATCTAAATGATTCCATTTTGATTAAAAGCTTTAAAAAAGGGATCCTTTGTCACAATGAACACAGAAGCTCTATCTATCTTTTATGACAGTAAGGTGACATACTAAAAATTAGAAGACAAGTTTTCATTCCTTTGGACTATATCCAAGTCACAGATACACGAAAAAATTCCATAATCAAACTTCTCAACAATGCTAACAAAATGTTAATGTTGCTCAACCATTCCCTTCCTCTTCACCCTTCCTCAAATCAGATCAGAGCAGACTTCAGCAGCACCCTGTAACACTGAGAAGGTAATTCCTCTTTTCAGATCCGAGAATCTGATTAGTGCTGTGGAGACAAAGTATAATCTAAGCACTGTATGACAACTTCAAACTCTTCTGGACACAAGGTGCCCGTTTTGGATTCAAACAATTATTTGAGTACTCGTGGCCATAAGCCTTCAGTTTTAGAGAGCCAAATATTAGAAATTATGCTAAAGTAAAACACACTCAGCCTACTTTTCACTTAAATTTTAAGTCTTTGTGCTATCTTTCCGCAGGGAAAGCAGATGACAAGTATGCTACTTAAAATAATCTGGTCCCATATGATGAGCCTCTTCCATCTCATTCTCAACATGAGCTGTCACAGTATCAGGAAGTCAAGTCTCAAAAAGGTAACTAGAATAAATGATTTTCAGTCTCTGGTCTGAGTTGCCATGGATTCATGAAAGCAAGCATTAGGCTTCAATTAATTCTACAGGAATCTCTACCTCCACTGAAAACCTTTAAAAGATTGCAAAAAAAACCCCCAACAAACAAACAAGAACCCCCCAAAATACAAAGGCAGCAGGTTATCTTTCCAGAGTAGTGATATTAATTGCATCACCAGTATTTTCTTCTCCCATCATATGCAAACTAAACTTCAAAGAAGGAGATTCACCAAGTCATTCAGAGCCATAACAAGAAGCAGCCAGTTATGCAGACTGTCTTTAAGTGTACTTGGCTTCAGAACATCAGGACAGCAGTAGTAACTGATGTGGAACAGTCTGACTACTCACATCAGAAAATTCAAGCATAACTTAAGGACGGATCACTTGAAGTGATTAATAAATATGAATAGCTGTATTTAACAAAACCAAAAGCATTAAAATAAATGCACTACATACAAATTGTTGACCCATGACAGAAATTTACTGTTATCCCATGATCAGCTTACCACGTCCACAGTATGGCTGCCCAGGGACAAACTCTACAGCATTCACCCAGTCTTCAGCACCTACTCCTGCAGCTGCCAGATCTATATTTTCATCTTCTATCTCAGCAATAATTTCTTCAACTGTTTCAGGGAGTGATGCGAAGTCTGAGGATACTGAGGGATAAATTTTTGCATCTGGATTCACATCAGTCACTTCTTCCTGTTTCAGTGGCTTGGTATGCTCGTATCTAAAAAGTTAAAACACATCATTGTCAACTCTTCACAAAAAAAATACCTCCATAAAGCAGCCCAAGGGATTGGAAATAAGCTGATTAAGATGTAAACATGCTATTCTGAAGAAGGACCTAGAAATCGCTTGGAAGAGAAAGTCACTGATGACCCTTTATAGAGATGCGCTTCCACTTGTGTCATCTGTCAGCACCGCTTAAGGAAACAGAAGGTGCTCCGTGACTTTGGAGGAAATGGAGCAGCATGCACAATTCTTACTTAACTTCCATAGAATGAACCTCAATTATGTCCAAAACTGGTCATGTACCATTATACATGTGCAGTATTACTCAATGAGATAAATTAGTTCATTCAGCTTTAAAAAGAGAAGACTAAGGGCAGATACTGCTGTCTTCCAACTACCTTGTGGGAAGCCACAGGAAAGATGCAGCCAGAGTCTTCTCAGAGGTGCAGTGACAGGATGAGAGCCAGTAGACACAAGTCCAAAACGGTAAGTTACAATTAGATATTAGGAAAAAAATTCACTGAGAGAGTAGTCAAACACTGGAACGGGTGCCCAGAGAGGCTGCACAATCTTCATCCTTGCAGATAATCAAAACTTGACTGGACAATGCCTTGGGCAACCTGACCTAAGCTGGCTCTGCCTTTGGCATGGCTCCAGAGATCCCTACCAACATAAGTGATTCTTTTTCTGTAACTGAGCATCTTGCCTCATTCAGATTTCACATTCAATTTTAGTAGCTATTTCTAATGCCTTTTTCAACTTACTGTGGAAAATGATGCTCAGAACACCTTGATCCCTACCACCCACAAACAACAGGAAAGTGCCATCTCCCTCAAAACTCTGTCTTCCAGTTACTAGTAGACTACATGGGAAAATAAATTACAGGTGTACCTTTGGAGTCTTAGATATTTGCTAACTAATTTCAAGAACAAAGGGAGGGAGTTTTTGGAGATCATACAAAGCTTTTAAGCAACTGTGATTCGTTTACCTTGTGTCAGATTGAAAATTACGAAGTGTCACAGTTCTTGCATATTAAAGAGATGCTCCCAACCAAATGTCAGCTTTGAAATCCTAAGGAAGCTATGAAGCACAAATTTAAAAGTCAAGCCTTCAGACCTCCGTACCAGTGGTCTCCAAAGTGGTATGCATGCACCCTAGGGGGTGCACAGATTGAAAATTACGAAGTGTCACAGTTCTTGCATATTAAAGAGATGCTCCCAACCAAATGTCTTGATTGAAATCCTAAGGAAGCTATGAAGCACAAATTTAAAAGCCAAGCCTTCATCCGTACCAGTGGTCTCCAAAGTGGTATGCATGCACCCTAGGGGGTGCACAAGACAATCCACTGGGGTGCAGGAAGAAAATACTAGAACTTCTTGTCTTTTTTTTTTCTAAAAAAAATAAGAAATTACATTTTACTAGTATTTAACATACAGATTGACAGCAGTGTCCTCACTCGATCTGTATGTCAGAGGGTCCCACGTATGGTATGCCCGAGGTGTCCTGAAGGAGGAGCAGGTGCTCCACCACGCAGCAGGGTTGACAGTGGTACCCTTACTTGTTCGTTCATTTTCAGCATTTTTCAACACACTGCAGTTTGCTTGTGCCCGATTAAATGGATTGACAGATTATATTATCTTGTTTTACCTAAACTAACTCTGACAAAACAAACAAGTGGCTTAAAAAGACACTGGCAAATAAACTGTGGACTGAAGACAATACTGATAATGTGAGCACAAGCAAACAAGAAAATGTCAGAACTAACACTTCTCCTACTATGAGCTCTTCACTACAAGGTAAAGACAATGCCAACCTAATCAGATCTGACAAGAACTTAGGGTGGAATAAATAAATCAAGATTACCAAGAAGACTATTTGAAATATAGATTTACCTCCACTATCATTAACGATGCCCTCAGGATATATTGTGCCTTGAGATATTAGCTAATGATAGTATGAAGCCATCACAATTAGCCAGACATTTAAAATCTAAACATCCAGAACACGAAGACAAATCTCTACAATTTTTTCAGAGATGTTTCAAGTCATGCCATACTCAATCCAGTACTTTACAGAACTTCACAATACATGTTTAGAAGCCTCTTTTGAGGCTTCTTATGTAATAGTGAAAGACAGAAAGCCACATACCATTGGACCACTTGTACTTCCTGCTGTGGTAAAAACGGCTGAAATAACGCATGGAAAACAATATGGTGACAAAGTAAAACACATTCCTTTGTCAGCAAATACTGTTGGGAAATGCATAGAAAACACTGCTGAAGATTTGAAGAAACAAGTATTAGAACAAATTTCACAGCGTGGCAAGTTTGCCGTAGAGACAGATGAAAGTACAGATGTTTCTAACATGTCTCAGCTTATGATATTTGCTAGATTCTGTTTCAATAATGAAATACACAAAGAACTACTTTTTGTGAGCCACTAAAGAAAAGATGTACCGGAAGAGATATATTCTCAACAAATTACTTCTTTAATAAAGACAAAAAGATGTACTGGAGGAGATGTATTCTCAACAGTAAGTTACTACTTTAACAAAAACAATGTTTTATGGAAAAACTGTGCATGTGCAACCACTCATGAAGCTGCTGCTTTGACTAGAATAAAAAAAAAGCATTCCTGGGTAGGATTACAGAGATAGCATCACATCAGAAATTCATTCACTGCACCTTCATAGGCAAGATATTGTAGCAAAGATGGAGCCCGAAGTGCATAAAGTGCTACAGAGTGTCATCAATATGGTTAACTTTATAAAAACAAGATCTTTAAATAGTCAAATCTTTAAAACGCTTTGTTATGAGATGGAGAGTGACCATGAAAATCATCTGTACCACACAGAGATTTGCTGCTTATCTTGTGGTAAAGCACTTAAAAGTTGTCAAAGGTGAGTTACGCATTTTTCTTTCACAAAAAGACAAGTGTTCCAAATTTGCTGACCTTTTCTGTGATGACAAGTCGCTGTCAGTAGCATGCTACCTAGCAGATATTTTCAAAAAAATAAATACCCTTCAAGGTAAAGGTGACATTTTAAGAACAAGTAACTGCTTTTTGAAAGAAGCTTGTGGTATGGAGACAACACTTTGAAAATGGCTGTTCTGAAACATTTCCACCATTATGTGATTTTGTTGCCAAAAACGATGCCTGTCAACTATAAAAAACTCTTACCTTGTACACTTAAGAGAATTCTGTTTCCAAGGGGTTTTTTTAACATGTTTAAAAATCTTCCAAAGAGTTTCAGTGGGTTTTGGACCCACTTGTAAAAAATATAAAAATGCAACACCTTCCAATTAATCTGCAAGAACAG
>NW_008796213.1:4119371-4128253 GCF_000699145.1 Aptenodytes forsteri | reverse complement strand
CCCCCCCCCCCCCAGCCGTTAAAACAAAGTACTGAAATAAACTGAACTTAGAACGAGACCTTCAAATCACTGTATTACAAAATGTTAAACTATGATTTTAAAAAATGATGAAGCATATTCAGTCAACATTACTGTCAGTAAAAAAAAAATATTACTACTAGTAAGGCTTTTAGTGAGAGCAAAACCAGCTTTGGACTGTTAATAAAATATTTATAAAATACTGTTTATTTCATCTTTATTACATCCCCTTAAAAATTCTTATTTTCGTATGTTTTATAATGTACACAATATATTAGTACAGTAGTAGATATATATCATCTATAAATAAATATATGTATATATATTGGGGGGGTGCTCAAAAATTTTTCACTGATGGCGTGTGTGATCAAAAATTTGGAGACCACTGATCTACATGATCAAGAAAGCAACATTGGCAGGTAGAAGGCTACAGAGAGGCTTATTTTTGTTATCTTTCTTATACATAGTAACCATCTATTAAACATGAAAGTAAAGCTAACCATGAACTACCATATGAAGTCATGATGCAAATACTTAATCATGCATTAGAGCTGCAACAAGACAGAATGTTAAAATTCCTGATAAATTTTAATAAAGTGAACTTAAGATGAAGCAAACATCCCTATGCCTTTGTAAAGCTACACTAGGAAAGCAGCCGTTTGTTTTCTTCACACTTTTTTTTATTTTTAATAATTTCAGGGGTATAGGTTAAGTCATACTATGTTTTCATAATGTAGAACCATTTTGTACAGGCAACATTTTAGAACCTACTTGAACTGCCATTTTGGAAAAGTAACTGGAGTGTAGTCAAGTGTCAGAGTGGCAATTCCTGAAGAAACACACACAATCAGAAAAAAAAATTCTTACCTGTTCAGGCTTTTAGGATCACTTACCAAATGTAACTCAGTTCCATTGTACTGAATATAGTCTCAGATTTCAATTAATTCATCTACTCATGTTATTAATAAACTAACAAAAAAAACCCCCCACACCCTGACAACTAGCACTTTTATGAAAACCAGTTCTCTTCTCGCCTTGCCTTTGCTTATTTATTTGCATAGCAAAGCAAACACTATAGTATTTAGCAAGAGAAGGCAGTTTGTGAAAAGAAGCTATTTTTACAAATTTCTGAAGTTGCAATGAAAAAGGAAAACACTAGGATTTATTGCCTTTCCGTGAGCTCTCTACTCAGGGACTCAGAGTGAAATTACTCCCCTACAGGATGGTCAATGGCATTTCTTTACCTGCAACGATCTCCGTAAGCACAGCATCCTCGCTGATAATACCTGCACACCATGGCAGACTGACTAGTGGAGAGGTCATGGGAGTAGCGACAGTTGTCTCCTTCCTTGCAAACTCCATGCATGAAGTATCTGTAAGACAGAAGATTACTGTGAATTAAGGAAAAGCACTGAAGCTGTAAACAAAGTATTTGGATGATGAGTTATTATATAAATCAAGGTATGTTGAATTAAGAACACCACTAACGACTCATGGGACCACGTCCCAGTATAAACATACAAATAAGAACATCTGAGAAAAGATGAAGCCTTAGCTATTCCAGTGAACTGCACTGCACATTTAGGGACTTACACTTACAAAAGCCTTAAAAAAAAAACCAACCCTGCAAAGCAAAACTTATCCTGGGCTTTGACACAGAGAAAAAAGAGTCTTGGACAAAGTAGATGGGGACAAAGTTTTACTTGTAGTTCCTGTGTTCTGACACCCACAAAAACCTTAGAGAAGCCCACCACTGAATCCAAGATTCAAAATCAGCCACACCCTAAGCAAGTTTCCTGAGGGCTTAAATCTATTTTGAATTTGCAAGTAATTCAATCAGAAGTAGTTTCCTCTCCAAGAATGCAAAACATGTTTGTGATGGATAATTACATCTGACAAAACATACACATTAGTTTTTGCCATAGGAGCCAAACAACTAGAAGCACCCTGCTTCAATACTGTGCTGCCTGTCTTCAAAGAATTGTACAGTTTCAAAGCTTTTGAGGACAGTTTACTAAATTTTAGCATGTCAAGTAATGCAAGTTTAATTGAGCATCCTCAAATTCAGCTATCTGAGAAAACTGAATAGTCACTTTCAATTTGTTTTAAACTTTAACCTAGAAGACAAACTTCTTTAAATTCAAGGCACTGTAACTATTCAGATGCATTATGTTCACATCAAAACCACAACTGAAAATACAAGTTTAAGTTCATCTTTCCCAATCCACATAGAAGTATTAGCCAAGGAAAAAAGAAAAAAAAGCCCAAACCTATGTAAGAACTGAATCCATCAACATGTTTACCAACACTGCACTTTAGAAAGAGAAGCAGTGGCCCCCAGATACCAAGTAAGGCGCAAACTCTGAATTCATTGGAAATATCAAGACCTGGTAAACAAGAAAGTTTGTTAGGGTTTAGGTCTCATAGAAAACACCACTTGATGGAAGATTGAGAAGCAGATTATACCCTTCTAAGCCCATCTTGCTGCTGAAAGGGGTAGTCCTGCCCTCCTCCTGTTGCACACTTCGCTTTGCATTGGTATTACCACACCTACACAGCCAGCAGAACCAGGTCCTCCAGCTGACTGCACAGCCACAGAGCAGTACAGCTAGCATGAGAGACAGAAGGATCACCTTTCAGCAGCCCAAACTAAGATTAGGATAGCTCTTCACAAAACAGCACATTCAAGTTGCTATTCCTAAACTTAAAAGGTGTCAAGTTGTTGACTTGCATGAGCTTCTGCTCAGGTACTTACTCTGCTATGTTTTTAAGAAGTCAGACAAATCAAAGTGGACAGTTCACCAAATGACCTAAGCAGAGCTACATTTGTAATCCAGTACTAGGAATATATTAAAACCTGAGGTGAGTCTTAAGAGGGCTGATAACCCTCCATGCGCAAAACCAGTGGTGTATTCAAGGTACTAAGAACAAAAAAAAAAATCTAAAGTGGTTTTATAAACCACCAGCTGACACTTGCCATCAGGCTGCAATTCACACTCAAAACAATCACCTGTCTCGTACACTGTAGCCTCATAGTAACCAGATAAGAAATGTGGTCCTACATAAAAATAAGTGGTATAAAACCAAGATGAGGCTCTGCAGTATATTCTCCCCAGAGGGATGAGTACCCTAGTCAGGTTTGCTAGGTGGCTGCACAAACAGCTATGCCAGCACACACCAGGAATAGGGTGTTGCAAAAACAAGAAAACCCATGCTCCATAACCAGCAGTCTCCACTGTGAACAAAAGAAGGCAAGAAAAACCCCACCAAAAAACCCACCACCCACACCAACACAACGTCACAACCCACCCACCCACAAACCCACCTCAAAGCAAAAAAACAAAAAAAAACCAAAAAAAACCCCCACCACCACAAACCCATGAACTTGTGGAACCAGAACATAACTGGAATTTCTGGCTTGCTTTTAAGAAATGGGTGTCACACCAATAGGTTAAAAAATAATTCAGGTCATTAAATGTTTGTTCTTTAACAACTGTTATCTCCACCCTTTGCTTATTTCCACATAGCATTGCTTCCCCCATGTGTTGGGGCATGCAATTTCATAGCCACCTGCTGACTCAGTTCTGGAAATGGCTTCAGATGTAACCTGAAATTCCTTTTGCTGCCCCCATGGTTATTTTTAATCTAGATCAGATCACTGCTCAGCCCCACTGCACAGCCACACTGCTACTTAAGCCAACAAAGTGTTGGGACACCCCTACGGCTGAAATAAGTGACTAAGAGAAAGGCACCAGCCTGAAGCAAGGGCTTCTGTTAGAAAGCACTTGGTCAACATAACTAATCCTAAATACATAAGCCTCAAAATTAGGCTCTCCCACTGCTTGTTAGACAGAGGAAATGGAGCTCCCAGTCCCTTTCCTTCTTTCCCAGCTTATGTTGGAAAATCCTCTGCAAATACAGATTCTGTATAATTCTGCGAGTTGTCACAATTCACTACATCAAGATGGTAGGCTATAAAGGGAAAAAAACCAAACCTGAAACATTCACAAGCTCAACTTAAGTCACATGTCACTTTTAAAGGCCTGCAATCCTACATAGCAAACTCAGCATCATTTGAGCTAGAAGGCTGGGGTGGGAGGAGAGAAAAATATATTTCTCTAAGGATTACACCAACTTCCTCCCCCATCCCCAAAGAGGTAAGTTTTTTTTTTTTTTAACTTTAAGGTCACAAAGAATTTAACATTTTACATATGAAATTGCAGTGTTCAGCTAAAATATGCTTTGGTCACATCAAAAAATAAGCAGAGTGCATTATTTTTGGTGAAAAGTAACAACACTTCTGTTGGAGAGCATCTTTACACACACAGGGTATTCAGTTTAACTGTAACTTTACACAACAGCAATACCAGCCTCTTGTTCCTGGTTACAGGGAAAAAAGGATCCTTAAAACTGAGAAATACATGAGTTACCTGCCTCACTCAGTGACACGTAGGATATCTGAAATTTGCTTTCTGTCAAGTACTCAGAGAATACATATAATTTCATCTGAAAAAGTAAAACTAGATCAAGACAAGTATATAACTGGATTTTCTCCGAGTGTCTATGATGCTGTCATCTAGAAAGCACTTTTTCTGGCGGTAGTGCTCTCTGTCTTTCCTATTCAGATATACTAGCATAATTTGGTGAGGCTGCATGGGGAACCAGACCAGAGAACTCATCGGGGTCCAAACCCAGATCATCTCCCCAGTTCGGTTCATTGCATGACTGTACAAAACATGAGTGATACCAACACACAGAACAACCACCCAGAAGTGCCTGCACTGGCATTTTTGTCACTGAAAAATGTTCCAACTCACATCTAATTATGGATGCCTTGATCAAAATAGCATATCCTGATGTTCATGGGGTACTTAAAAAAGGTCATAGAAATCAGGCTTTGCATGTCCAAAACACGTGCACGTTGTAGACAAGATCCAGTGGGCATTTTTTTTTAAACGTATAGAGAAAACACTTGTCCAAGGCCATAAAGCTAATCATGTCTCCAACTCCCTGGAACTCCAACCACTGCAGAGAGGTCAGAATTTACAAGTGCTACAATTAATTTACTAGGGCACTTAAAATTTTCAAGTTTATCCAGGTTTCAACGACCTTGATTTCCATGCTGCCTTAAAGTATAATAGTCTATGGAAGATTTTGTCTTCCACTGCTAGAATAATATTACTTCTATTACTCACCATAAGCTAAAGAATTTGCAATGCCTTTATCAAAAAGACAATGCAGTGTTAAACACATGTAACTGCAGTCTAAAATCCTGAACATGTACCAGCTTGTTTCAGATGCTTCCTTCTATATGTTAAGTCTTTACCCCTGTAATCCTATTAGTGAAATCAATACACAATACTTCTTTCCATAGCTTTTGAAGCTTGCAATAGGTTTGCTTATTCAGGTCTGGTTTGTTCTTTACTTCAGGTCCACTTAATTCTGCTTTCAGGTAACCCCATTTTGTTTATTAAACTACTGGTTTTGCTGAATTAGAATGTCACACCCAGCAACAGACCTCCTTCAAAAATTGAGACATTGCCATGACTGGCAGACGGGGAACCTCAGGATAATAGCCAACTGCATTCATTAGCTTCTGCAGGTACTATACAGAGACTGAGAACACCCAGAGAAGAAGGTAGCGGGGAAGGGGCCAGGCATGCTGTTCTAGCACAGCACGTGGGCGTTCAGCCATGTGAGTGGCTGATGAAATTCTACATGAGCTAGTAACCTGAAGAAAAAGTTAAAAGAAAAAAAAGTAGGTCTTCATAGCATTTATCTCCTTGTCCCTTCTTCTCCATAACCTCCTTCAGCAAGAAGCTAGTGGGGGATCCAGAACAGAGCAGCTAAGAAAGGGGCAATACAAGCAGGCTGTTAAGAGGTTTCCGCTCCACATCTTATCACTAGTGTTACACTGACTTGAGGTGGCAAACTTCACCAATTCAGATTCTTCACGTTAAAAGATAAATACCTGATCTAGGTTTTCAGAAAGAACAGCAAAGATAAACATGTAGACAACTCTCAAAATACACCAATTAGTTGCTAAGGGTTTTATTTACGTTCAGTTATTAAACAAACAAGTGAAATGTAATCTATTTACATCAACTTGATGACCTTAACTATTATTGCATGACATCTGGAAAACACAAATATCTGGAGCTAACAGTGTCAAGTCTGTGGAAAAAAATGTTGGCTATGCCACTGCTCAATAAAACCACGTATCCATCTGAAACAGGAAGGACAGTGAAGCTTGGTAAGGACCACCATTCTTTTTCTTATTTCAAACATATCAATAACAAAAGGATCAGAATATTAAATGAAAAGTAGTTATGAGTTAGTTTTACTCCTCTGGGGTTTATTCCAGATTAAAAGATTATAAAATTACATATCACACAAAAGCCTTGACCAGATTAAAATATTATAAAATATTACATATCACAAAAGCCTTGAAAACTGCTAAACCATAGAAGCAATGTAAGAAAATTATTTTTCATCATCTCTTAAGGAACATTATGAATTCCTACGTTTCACCCTGAGACTTCTAAACTTTAGCTGCAAGAAAAGCAGAAGGGTAACATCTGATTTCTCCTAGACATCTAGTTTTGCAAAGTCCTTCATCTTAGTCATTGTGTCTCTCACCCTGAGATATCAATCATCCATCCCAAGGATATCACACTGGCATAGTAATAGTCATTAGCCAACCAATTTATCATATCGGGTATTGAAAGGAGCAGCAAGAACTTATTCTACCAATTCTAAAACTTCCAGTTCTGATAAAACAGCAGCATTTCTTCACCAACCATGAAGTGCGAAGTACTTATACTGAAGAGACTACTACCTACCAGAAGTTTTTCAGGCAGCATTTACTGTCACCCATATGACGATTGAAGTAAATAAAGCCTAGGAACAGATAGAATTGTGCAGTGCTACTCAACGCAGAAACTGCTCTACCTACTATATTAAAAGCCTGCATTTTGAAATTTAACCCCTTCATCTCACAGTTAAATCCTCAAGCTCTTTTATGAAGATGAAATAAGATCTAATAATGAAAAATACGTTTTCTTGAATATGAATACATCCTATTGAAACCAAACTTAGGAAAACAAAATTCTTATCACATGTTCCCAGAAGCTCAAGTCAAAATTGTTAATTTCCCTTTAAAGTCTGCGGAAAGCTAGTCTGCCTACAACTTGAATGGCCCACTAAAAATAGACAAGTAAATAAGTAAGCAAGCAACGGTGTAACTGGGAGGATTAGTCAAAAAGAACAAAGAACAGGGAGATTCGTTAGGTCCAAAGCTGACACCTCATTTTTGTTTAAGCTCACATTAAAGCACATTAACCGTTACAAAAGAGTAGCTTTAACTTCCCACTAGTCCTGAGTGTTTGTAAATAAATGTATTCATTAGACAGGCTCACTGCACGATACCTTAAACAGACTCACTGCACTGCGTGACACTGATGAACTTGACTGCTTCTGTACTACGGCAGTAAATTGATTGATTGTGTCTGTTACCTGAGAAAATATATGTATATATCCCTCTCACCAATCCATTTCACCTAATTGAGACTTTCGATCTTCAGAAATAATGAGGCAATCTATATAGAGAGAGCACTAACCTATACCCTTGCAGCTCACTTAAAAGCTGAGCTAAGCATCATTCTCGGGCATTTCCTCATCACTGGCCTATGTTTAACTGCCACGCATCAAACATTAACCCGGTTATTCACAGGCAAAACTCTTTGTATGCAGAAGTACTCAGAGACAGTGCTTCTCAAATGGACGCTGTTAACAGTGCATTAACCAAAATAAAGTGACCAACAGTTAACAGGAGTGCTTTAAATACTGCAGGGCATGCTTAACAGCACAAAAGACAGACACAGCAACCAAGCTCCTTGTGAAAACCAAGCGAAGGTTCTTAATGCTGCTATTTGGCTCTGCAATTGGCATAAATGGAAAAATATGCAGAAAAGATACAAATCTCTCATCAAGATCTAGAGCCTCTTCCTTTCTGCCCAAGGGATGATCCCTTTTGCTTCCGAGGGACTTGGAATGTATTTGCCCAGAAATGTATTCAGTTTAAACGTAATTTACAATTTAAATAAAAAAATAAAAATAATAATAAAAAAGAAAAGAATCAGGAGATGCTCCTTGATGGTAATCTTGGATTACTACTTGCTTTCATATAAACTAATATATTTCTATATTCACAAAAGCCTGTCTTATATTCCTTTCAGACTGCAAATAGGCCAGCAGTGTAAGTTTAAAAATAGTCCACCTGGCAAGCTTTACAACATGCAGTACGATTTGCATAATCTCATATAAAAGATTTCTCAGAAATACAGTTTAAAGGAAAATATAAATAGAAAGTGACGCAGCATACAGAACCTTAATGTAACACAAGTAGCAGCACTCCTCACATTTTGCAGTCTATCATGATTTATTCCCATTCTCTGGTTTAATAATTCCTGCTATATCAATTACTAATTCATTTCCATTTTTACTTTGTTATTCAACTGGACAAGAACTTAAATCTTTTTGTATTTCCTGCTTAATCGCATTTTCTGGAACGCGGTTACAGGACTTCCATTCTACAGTCTCCTTCACACCGATGACCGCGGGCACACCTTCACACAATAAAGTGGCCCACGGCACCTCACGAGGAGCCAGCAACGCTTCCAACCACCCCGGCACAGCAAGGGGACGGTAGCCACACGCCATTCGCACGGCGGCACCGCAGGGAACACCCTCCCGTAAGGCAGGGGCAGAAGAAAGCCCACAGCCCGCGGGTCCCGGGTCCGGCTCCGGCAGGCTAGGCCCGGAGCGCGCTCCACGCCAGCCGGTACTTCCGGCAACGGGCCGCC
>NW_008796213.1:4106149-4118639 GCF_000699145.1 Aptenodytes forsteri | reverse complement strand
TGGGGAAGGCCGCCTCGGCTGCATCGCTGGGGAGCGGGCCCAGGCGTAGCCCGGCTGCTGGGCCTCAGAGGCCGCCTCGCCCCAGTCAGCCGTGAGGACCGGCAGCGCTCGCCTGATGGGGTGGGGCCTTCAGAGACGCCCAGCTGCCGGCCTGGGCTGTGCCGGTTGGGCTGGCTCAGTCAGCAGCGGGAAACGAGCCTTGCCCCGGAGGGAAGAACGCGTAACGGCAGCGTGGTGCCGGCTGCGGGGGGGGGGACACACGACACGAGCCAATGGCGCCTCGAAAGCCCAGACCGAAAATTGGCACTAGGCCACCAGAGAGCTCAGTGCTGCTAATTTGGGGTGAGAAACGTCACGTCCTTCTGCCATAATAAATTCTGGTTGTGGAGCTGCTGTTTGCCTGATCTGTGTGTCCTTGTCTTCCTACTGCCAAGAGTCTTAAGCCAGGTACTAGACACAGCCCGAAAAGGCAGAGCGACAAGCAGGGATGCAGGGGCAAGGTGAAGAGAAGTCTGTCAGTGCGATGTTACTAATATTTTACATATCTATTTGAAAATACATTAAAAAATCAAACGTATTTAAGCCATCAGTCACTTCAGAAAATACTGAAATTAAGCCTTTGTTCTAAAAGTAGACAGTAGGACACCATCCTAGGATGGCAGGACTTTAGGAAGTGCACTAGAGAGGTTAGAAGAGGTAAATCTGTTTTCAGGTTGCCTTGAAACAATGACTTAAGTGCCCTCGAATGACCTGAGGAACAAGCTAACATGAATGCGCTTGCTGGCATCTTCTGGAAAATGCAGAGCTGTGACCTGGGCAAACAGAACTCTAAAATAAAAGGCGGTGAAGTATACATACAGATTGTAACAGACTTCAAACCAAGGTAAAGGTATGCATCAGAAAAAAAGATTGCCAAAAGCTGGACTTCACAGGATTCGGTGGACAGAGGTCCGGGCACAGGGATGTTTAGTTCTTGGGAATGAATATGGTCGGTTGTATAAGACCAACCGTCGCCCAAGATAAGGAGCTGGCATCAGATAAAGACCTTGATCCAGGTTCTCTATGCAGCACTGACAGTCGGGAGCAGCAGCTGACTCCCTCCTGACATCAGCAGCACAGCGATCAATGCCAGGTAGTTTGTAAATTCGGCTCCACAAATCACTGTTATGAGAACACCGGGATGTTCAATGGAAAACTAATCCACGAGAATCAGGAAGACCTTTTTTTAAAAGTTCATATTAATAAGAAGCTTATTTTCCACACCTGATTCCGTCTCAGAGCATTTTTCATATGATGTTCAACACTGAAACATAAGTTCAAAAACCGCACCAGGTTTGTGTGTTCAGTCTTACATTCTGTTAGAAACAGCTGGAGAAAAAAATACTTCATATTAGGAAAAAAATAAATGAATCAAATACTTTACCACCAAGCCATTAAGATAATCTGGAAAGTTGTTTTGGAACCATTAGAACGATCATGAAAATCTGCTGATAAAAGTGCACGGATCTAAGCCTTTAAAGATGGGTTAAATCACTAAAGAGTGACTTCATCAGGCCTTTGTATTGGTTGGATTGTTGCCTTTCATAGCAGCCCTGGCAAGACAGCCAGTTCCAGGCCCCACAGTTCACACACAGGTAAAATAAATAAATGGTTAAATAAGTGTGTTCTGTACGCTCCTGCATGTCCCTAGTACATCTCTTGGATACTGGTGGCCTAGAAGCAAGCTTCACAACAGAGAGACACCAATAAGCACATTCCAGCTCGCAGAACTGCTGCAGGTTAATTGACTCTTACAAATGAGGTACACAGGGAAAGGAAAATACTGTCCCAAGGCAGATGTGCCAATGCGACAAAATTAATGTGGAGCTTCTCATTTCCCTAATGCCTTCAGTAGTGACGCCCCTGAGAGAGAAAAGGTTTCAAAGGAGAAATGGTAACTCGGGTAGCAGTCACTCACAGATGAAAATGCAAGGGTGGCCTGAGGGCCCAGCTCCCAGCAGGCAGTAGGAATTTGCCATGGCGATTTCTTTGTTCCCAGCCGCTCCCATTTTACCCAGCAACCTGTTTAATATTAACCTCTGCTTCTGAGGCCCAGAGGGGGAAGTACCAGCAGCAAGCTCTCTGGGTCACTGCAGGCAGACAGGACTGGGAAGTCAGCTAACGCCGCAGCAAGCAGAGGAGCGAGTTACACGCAGCCCCCACAGGTTCCTACAAAAACTGTCTCCAGCAGTTCGTCGGGGCTTATCTCATTTCCCAGTCACCTATGCACTGTGGTCTTGTCACCCTAGCCCCTATACCATCATCAGCCATATATCCCATTTCAGAAACATGCCGGGAACAGCACAGCCAGCCTGCCTCTCAGGGGCTAGCCGGCATCAAACTGGCCCATTCTCTTCCTTGTTTAGCAAGCCTCAGTGGCTTTTCTAGTAGAGCAAAAGGTGGGGTTAGCCCTTGAAAATTACTCATATAAGCTCTTATTTTCATTGTAATAAACCCAGAAGACAAATCCAAAACCTGGGATGTGCACAAGACTGCAGGAGTGCCTTCAGAGAGCTGCTTGAGCAGCCCTGTTTCGTCTCGGAGACCTACAAGTTCATACTGGAAAGCTGAGCTAGAAATCCAACAGGCTGATTTTCCACTTGGTTTGAGGAGAAAAATGGCAAATCAAGCAACACACTCTTACCCCCGACTTACCTGATATGGCAGACTGAACTGGGTGCCCACTGCATAAGATCATCTTGAGATGATCTTGATCTTTAGAGTTGGAAACTGAGTGACCGGCTTGATTTCTAAATCATTTTGTCCTGTAGCATCCCAAAAATGTGATAGCCCAGATAGGTTCCTACAGTACTGCAGTCTTTCCAGATAGATTTAATTGAAAGTAAAATGATGTCATTATAATTTGTGTATATTTTTCAAAAATATAATTTTACCTACACATTTTATTTTCAATACATCTAGCTACCCATCCCCCCAGAAAGAAGATACCATTCACAAAATCTTCAGCATCCATTTATGGATGCAATCTGTCATTCCTGCAATTAAATTCCCTGCAGACCGCATAGCAGAAGTCAGAGGCGGATTGTCTTTGTAACATAGCAAGCTGTGTTTGAAGTTTCCTTGAATGTGTTTAGCTGAAAAGATTGGAAGGATGTAGAAAATAAGACGACATTCATTACTGCTGAGTTAAACAAAAGTTGCAGGAAACTTCTTTTGAAAGGGACAAGTGTAAAGTGCAAATACTGCTTTAACAACCTATGTTTTACAATTTCCTGATTAATGGACTGCAGTAAAATCAGTTCCCTGACACTGATTACTTCAGCAATACATTAGCAATTACTTTAGCTAGTTTTATTTTATGCATGTAAGCTGCATAGAATCATGTCTGTCTTTTATCCCATAAATCAATTCCTTCATGGGTAGCCATTTAACTCTGAACTCTGATATTTTCTGCAGAATAAAAAATCAAAACATGCATAATATCAGCGCATTAGATCTCAGAGTTATCATGGCTTTTGGCTTTTTTATGAGGGAACAAAGATTTATTAATTTCAAAGTCCTTGTTCAAAGCCACGGTAGAACTGCTATAATAGATTGTCTTTACTGTAGGAGACTACGATAGTTTTTCTTGGTGAACGCAGCTTGTGTTCTCGGTGTAGCCAGGTGTCTGCATTGTACGGAGTATCGCCACAACTGTCTTTAGACCTACAGCTTTCCTCGCTGGGGGGGCCGAGACCTCAGTAGAGCTCTTACCCTGAGAAGAAAGAAATTAACAGCTGCATTTGGCCAAGTTGTGGGGGAAGCATGAATGCAATTCCTCTGCTTTTTAGGAATAAGTACAAAGGGGCTCAGTCTGCAGAGGCATTGTTTTAGTGAGCAATGAATTCACCAATTTAAAAAAAAAATCTAACAGTCAAGGAATCTGAAAAATGAGAAAAGTCTTTTAAAGAGTGAGGGGAAAATCTGGCATCGTGTGAGCAAAAATAATCACAGAAGCTTTCCTCACCCCATCGTGAAATGGCCCCCTGCACCCTGGGCAGTGAGCGGTTGCAGAGCTCAGCTGTGCCTGTGGTTAATAATAAATGGGCTCTCTCAGCCAGGCGCACAGGCCTGCGCACCCCCATGCTGCTGCTGGCCCCCCGCTCCTCCCGCCTTCTGCCAGGGCTGCCCAGGCACCGCTCCAGTACCCACCCAGCCTCCCTATGTGAGACGGACGCCCAGAGGTAAGAGACACGCCAGGCCATTGCTCCATGAGGTCGGATGCGCTGGATCGATCACGAGGGGAGGCGAGCAGGGATGGTTTGGAGGAGGGAGGAAAGCCAGTCTATGCTAGAGCTGCCTGAAACTTGCGCTAGAAATCTGCAAAGTTTTGTTACAAGGCGAAAGGTCGGACGGGTCTCACTGCAAAACTTGCCAAGCTTCAAAAATCTTTCAGCCAGCTCAGGCTGAGTGTTGGCTGAGTTTCCAGCGAACATCAGCTAATTCGTATTGGGTTTCAGGTGGTGACCAGCTGGTTTTTATCCACCGGCCAGCACAGCTTGGGCACTCCTGGCTGTTGTGCTTCAGAGTTTGGGGGGTTGTTAAAATTCAGAGCACAACTCGAGCAGCTCAACCAAACCTTGGCGTAACCTTGTTGGCTTAATGAATTTATTCCAAAGCTGACTTTGCCCCGGAGAGCGAGGGGTGTGTACACACACACACACACACACACAGAGCGATACCAGAACATTTGCATGAACTGCTCAGGCTGCTGGCTGCTAAGCTTAGCATTGCATAGGCAGAGGTTGTAAGCATGAAGTGAGAGCTTTTGCCACTTTTGTGTCATGATATGATTCCATAAACTTAATTAAGATTTTTGTCTTTAAAAGGATTTGGAAAGTGGAAAAAAGTCTTACAGTTTCGGCACACACACACACACACACACACAACAGAGAGCGATACCAGAACATTTGCATGAACTGCTCAGGCTGCTGGCTGCTAAGCTTAGCATTGCATAGGCAGAGGTTGTAAGCATGAAGTGAGAGCTTTTGCCACTTTTGTGTCATGATATGATTCCATAAACTTAATTAAGATTTTTGTCTTTAAAAGGATTTGGAAAGTGGAAAAAAGTCTTACAGTTTCGGTCAGGTGTGTATTGCTTCTTATGACAATGTCTGTCTCGATGGCTTGAGATGTCTAGGAGAATCGGTCCCTCTTTTCCTATGTTACACAGCCCAAGCTGTCCTGTATAGCTGAAGTCTTTAGATTTGGGAAAAAAAAAAACCCTCTTCATGGGTGTCAGATGGTTCTGTATAGCTGTCGTGTCACACACTGTACTGAGACCAGAGCCATGTTCTGCTAAATGTAACATGAACACAGTACTGTATTCTAATTAATTTACCATCTAAATTAACAATAAGTACAAAGGACTGAAGAAAGGAATCTTTTCCTCCTGGTGAAGGGGTGAGGAATAGAAAGGCTGGAGGGATATGGCCAAACGCCCAGGGAAAATATGTGAAGCAGCCAGGCATTGAGTGAAACTGTCCCGAGGCCCAGACCAGACCAGACCAGTCTTTCAACCTTTACAACTCTCTCCCCCTCTTTCTCTGTTTGGAAAAGAATTTAATTAAAGTGAATAGGAGTTGCTAAGAGACCAGAGGAGTTCTGGAGTTTGTTGCCGGGGCTGAATTGCCACTTTGCTTCCAAGGAGCTGCACTAAGAAGGATGATGTAACGTGAGCCTACATAAAGCACTCTCGTCTCCAGGGAAAGCTGCTCTTTCCTCCTTGTAGTTACAGTCTGGTTTACCAGTTCTCAGCTCCTTTCTTTATTTTACTGAACTGCCTTTTTCCTCCTAGACACCGGCAAAAACCAGGCTCCTCTCTTTATAGCATTCCCCTGCCTGCATCTGCCTTGTAGATTTCTCCTTGTGATCTTTCAGGTTGGAGGTGGCAGTGGCTGAGCCTGCAATTTGTCATGAGCAAGTAGCTTTGGAAATTAAAAGGTTGTCTACTTCTAAACTCTCTCTAGTCCATTACTCCTCATCCTTTCCTCTGCCCCACCACAGTTTCAGCCCAGCATTGACAGTGGGCCAGGTGAACTCTTCCAACTCCATTTCTGCAGTTTAACATTTTGCTTTGACACCCTGGCTCATGCTTGAAACACCAGGAGTCTCCAGGCAATCTCCTGGGCAAGTGTTGTTTACCTTCCAAGATCAAGGCAAGAGATTATATGTTTAGCTTCCCATGGTCACATCATTGCTAAATTACTTCTTTCGTTTTTACCTGACTTTTGTTAACTCAGGACCATCCATACGCGCAAGATGATTAGGAAGTTAACCTATAGCCTGGGAAGACATGTGTCCACTGCGGCATGTGGGACCACCCAGGTGAGAAGATTTCTGCATGGTGAGTAGTGTATTCTGAAACAGTTCCTGTGTGGAAAACATTATCCTCATCTGAACACAGCAGGGGCTTTGCTGGCAGTGTTCTGGGAGCACAGCAAAGAGCAACAATAGTCTTGATGCACAATAGTCTCACAATATATTGAGTTACTATGGTATCCCTGGTGTTTCCACTCTTTTAAAACATATTCTTTGGGCGCGGTTGCAGGGCTCAGTTCATTCACAGTAATGTTAATTTAAAGTAATGTTACTGGAGCCAATGACAACACAGCTGCAAAAACGGTGGCAGAGGAATACTCAGTGATGATGATGAGGATTATTATTCATATTAACAGTAGAGATATTTTGCAAATATTTCACTTACATAAAACACAGCTTTAATCTTCATGAAGTTATTTGTGAATTCACCCCAAAGAACAGCTGAAGAGGGGGATAAATTTATTGTGATGATGACAATTTGCCTTTTATAAAACAGCTCAATAGTTACTACAAATACCCACACAAATAATTCACTTTTCTGTGTTTTTCCCCAGGTGCTTATGTCAGGATTCAGCCCTCCGTACAGGAAGCCCTGATGGAGGGGAGACCAGTTGTAGCCTTGGAAAGCACCATCATTACGCATGGCATGGCCTATCCTCAGAATCTGAGGTGGTGGATTTTGATGTTCCTTGTTCAACAAAGTTGTAAGAACGTGGCATATAACTGGTGGATCGGTATCAGTATTCTTGGTCAAGCCAAACCCCTTGCAAGAGCAAATGGAAATGTCAGGTTGCTAGGCATGCAGAGTATGAGCTCCGGTGTAAAACAATTGTATTTGGACTTTTAAGGACACATGTGGGGTACCTATTTATCTCCTTATCCAACACCTTAAATTTCTGGCTTCCTTTAAAATATGGCAGCAGATAATGTCACCACTTGCTCTAAGACAGAGCTACCACCCTTTTTGGCTGCATAGTTTGTACAGACATTGAAAACACCCTCCAGTTTCTTTTGGTATATCTTTTGTAATGCAAAAAGGATTGGAACACAATAGTGAAATCTGTTCCTTAGTGCCACTCAGAGCAGCTACTGAGAGAGCTGCTGGTCCCTCTCGCTGCCTTCTGTACCCTGCTTAGAAAACCCCCCACCTCTACCCTTTATTGATGTTCAGTAGACTTGTGTTTCATTGAGTTACAGTGCCAGAAATCACTGCACTCTCCCCTCCATCTTTGCTTCCAGAAAGCACAGGAAGCTTTCAGTATTGATTTTCCATCTTGCTTTTTACCTGGCCATTCTTCTGCTTGACATTCTGTCTTAGAATGAAGCTCTAAAAACTCGGTTTTGGGGAGGAGGTAGTTTCAGTAGTTAAAGATTGCCTAGCGTATGTACAGACAGCTCAGAAAGGGAGAAGAAGCTGCTCTTAAAAAGGATAGTGTATGAATGATCAAGAATAAAATCTGCGAAGCTTACAAAGACCTAGTCTGCAGCCCTAGAGTATCCTCAGGCTGCAGCTTTTTGGCACTGTTGTTACTCTATATCTAACTGCCTGTATTGTGAAAAATATACCCAGTCATTTGAGCAGGGTTTTTGAATTACCTGGGGTTTCTGTGAAGGCCTATGATCTCAGAGAAATAACAGGTAATAGATACAGAAAGGTCCTATTTTGAGAAGATCCCTCTTTTCAGTAGTCTATTGTACAACCAGATTTGCCTGTAAATCAAGTGATTTTTCTCAAAAATGAAGCGCAGAGCTCAGACATTGCTGTCCTGAAAATGGGAGCTCTGCACTTCCGCAAATTCAAGTGCAAAGACTTCTGCCATTAGGAAGATAGAAAAGAGGAACTGGACTTAGCTGAAATCACAAGAACTGTATAAAACTGGAAACTGGGAATGGTGGCCATCAAACATGGCAGTTTTCCTGTCTGATCGTTTGCCTCACTAATTTTGTGATTGTTGTCTTGTTTATCTTATTCTAGTATGGCCAGAGAGGTGGAAGAAATTGTAACAACAAATGGAGCAGTGCCAGCCACTGTAGGTATTTTAAGGGGTCGAATCCATGTGGGACTCACAGATGAGGAACTTGAGTTCTTGGCAAGCAGTAAAAATGTAGTTAAAGTGTCTCGGAGAGATCTTCCTTTCATCCTCAGCCAGGTATGGTATGCAGACTGTCTATTGTGGTGTTTTCTATACAGCAATAGTATAGTGCTCTCCAGCTTCAAGCCAGGTGGCTTTTGAACCTCTTGAAAATATCATGTAAAGTGGTATCTTATTCGTAAGTTCAAACACAGTCCTATCTAGAGTCAAAATACAACAGAGTAAGGGAATAGCAGCCATGAAATAGGGCTCCTGAAAAGGCATTCTGGATTGGCTGGCAAGCCATGAGCACTTGGCTAAGAATATTCTTATTGGCATGATAAGGCATCATCACGTTACATGTAAGCTATGTGACACGCAGGCCATCCCGAGCTTAAGGTGACAGCTTAAGGTGACACTAGCTGCCCATGAAGCCGTCTGGTTGGAAAGCCCTGGAGAACAAAGGCCTTTGCCATCATCAGGGCAAGAACGGCTTACATAGCAGGGACGATGATTCCTCTGCGTTTTTGCCTAACAGAATATTTGTATCAGAATTCCACTTTTCAGCTGGTGACAGCAGGCTGTTGTGACATTGCTGCGTGTCAGACCACAACCATAGCTGCCCGCATGCAGTATTCTCCGTGTCACCCTGGGTGCTGACTGTGACTGGTTGTCCCCTGACAGGGCTTGTCCGGTGGCACTACGGTGTCTGGAACAATGATTGCCGCACACAAAGCAGGAATCCCCGTGTTCGTGACGGGCGGCATAGGAGGCGTCCATCGGGGAGGAGAGAACAGTAAGAAAATGAATACATTCTACTTTTTTCTATGTTGCTACTGTTTTATTTAATTCCATCTTTTTCCTTTTTCCCAGTCTGTCCTGCAGTAACTGTCTGTTCAGAAGAGTAAAGTTATCATTCTTCTTGACCAGACTATGGTTGTTTTCTCCACGGTGCCTCCTTTCCAGAAGCTTCAAAATATTCCTCTTGAGCACTGGCCAGTTGTTAAGAGGGGAGTTTCTCTTTATCCTTTGCTTACACGGGGTTATATGGATATTGTTTGCTGGTGCAACAGGAGCTGACTGACCTCTCCCACTTTGTAATGGCTGGATAACCTGATACTGGCTACCGAGCACAGTGTTGTTATCGACTGTCTCTCAGCTGAGGAGAAGGAGAGTCTCACCACAAAAGAGCCTTAGGCCCTGGTCTGTGTTAGAGGTGCGTGCTCCTCTCTGGAAAATGGCCCAGCCTTGGCAGTGTAGTTTGTGACCTTTAAGTACATTCTCTCTTCTTAGCCATATATATTTCTAGCATAGCGTAAGTGCACTGCCCTGCTGGCTGCCATCCCTTTCAGAGGTGATGCAAATTCCAGACCAGGGAGTTTCCTGAGGTCAGCAAAGCTCCTATGGCACTTTTTTTGCCAGTGATGTCAATACCAAAATCAAAATCTACTTAAATTATATTCCGTCTCCTTGAACTTTGTCCTTGCTGTATAACACCTTCTTCTTTCTTTTCTACCAAATTTTTGCATGCTGTTTATTGATGTGGTCGAAGAGCCGAGAGATACAGTGCAAGGCTGCACCTCTGCCCTAAGCCACGTGACTTCCTTTGTCAATATCTCTTTCAATCTCAACAACTAAAGGCATGATCTAAACCTGTATATTTGTTTGTGGATCTAAGTGGTTACAAAAGCAGGCAGTGGCATCCCAGGCAGCTATGGCTTTTTAAGAGGGCAGATCACGTCAGCTTGGAGTACAACACAATCACCGACACAATGGCTGCTTGTCCCTTGACAGCTCTGGATGTGAGTGCTGACTTGACAGAGCTAGGACGAACTCCGGTTGCTGTTGTATCTGCAGGAGTCAAATCTATCCTTGATATTGGCAGGACACTGGAATATCTGGTAGGTAGCACGGGCTGCTGAGCCTGAAAGCAGATAATGTACTTTGTGTACAGAATGCTCAGTGGTGTTGGGGTAGGTACTAAGCCTAAGATTTTTAGAAATTACTATTGAGAGGACGTGAAGCCATATTTACAGTTCTTTAGTCCTGGGGCTATACAAGCACTGGGCTGCTCCCTAACATAAATCTATCCATGCCCAAGGGGCAGTTCCAGCAGCTGTTCCAACTGAGGCCAAAGGCACCGCTAGCTATGCCCTCTTTCTCTGGCCTTACACTTGCTTTTCTGGGACAATGCTCCAGAATTGATGGATCAGGCAAGCTAGATCCATCAAACACTAAAATAAAATCAGAATTAAAATGGGAATCAAGACAATTTTCAGTAGAGTCACTTTTTAAGGTTTGGTAAGTTGGAAACCACCAGGGCCAGCACTTCAGGTGACAGCCAACATCAATACTTCTCAATCACAAACAGAACTCATTTATATTCCTGTCAGCTCATGACATATCTTCAGATCACAGGTTGTTACCTTGGACTCAATATTGCACTAATGACAGCTACATGGCTTTTGATCAGCTCCGAGCACAAGCAAAGGACGTGCATGTCTCCTGTGTCTCAGTAAGCCAGATTCTTTCTAACCAGTTACCATGTCTGGCTCTTTGCTTTGAAAAATGGTGATAGAACAGAATAGAATGGGATGTATAAAAATAACCAAACCCTGTGCTAAAGAAAGGCAGTTTCTAGCTGGATAGAAGGAAAAAGTCCCATTCTTTTGGTGGGTCCCCTTTCCCTCCACCGATTACCTGCTTGTCTCATCTCCACTGCTGCAGGAGACTCAGGGAGTCTGTGTGGCTGCCTTTGGAGAGTCAAGGGAGTTCCCAGCCTTCTTCTCACGCCAGAGTGGCTTCCAGGCACCATATCACGTCCGGGATGAAGAGGAGGCAGCTGAACTCATTGGTGTGTTTCAGAAGGGAAAGGCCCATGTAGGGCCCTGGAAAAGAGGGACACAAAAAATCACCTTGGATGAGGCACTTTCTTTTTTAACTTTGGAGAAGAGTTTGTCCCAAAAAACAAGACATCCCACCTCCCCCATTCCTGCTTCAGTGCTTTGAAAATAAAGTAGCAGGGAAGTTCAGTCTTTACAGCAAGTTTTTTAGCTAGCTGCAGCCACCTTGGCATGCTCATACATGTTCTGTTCACACTGGTGAAGTGGAGGGAACACGTATGTTAATGTTTTTACAAAAACAGCTTCTGGGCCTTCAGAAGTGGAATCAGTTTTCTTCAAAAAAAAATATTCTTTGCCCCTTTTATTGTACAGACAGAGTCAAAATAAATAGGCAGATGTAAATTGATTGGTAGCTGGAAAAGACCCTGTCCTTGGGTCAACTAAGCTCCAGCACTGTGGGTTCCTTCACCCCATGCCCACTGTTCTTTATCCTTTTCCTTCAGCATTTAATTTATCCAAGGAGAACTGCTAACAATCTGCCTGTCCTCTCCCAGCCAGCGCTTTGGGGCTAGGCCTGAGCAGCGGGGTGCTGATAGCAGTGCCCTGTCCCCAGGAGCGAGCTGCCTCAGGCCAGGTCATCGAAGAGGCCATCCAGCAAGCTCTCAGCGAAGCCAGGTGAGAAGCAACCTAAGCCCTATCCTTTGCTCACCCAGTGGTCTCGGGGAAGTAAATGACTTCAGGGACACTGCTGCAGGGGCTGTAGCACAGCTTAACCTTGGGCACAGGTGAGCCCACAACATGCTTTCTACTATAGTTTTATCTAACCTGAAGCTTGTTCACAGGACATTTTATGGTATGTGGTTATGGAGATGAAGTATCTGCTAGCAGCAGTGCTTCTCCTCTGATGCTGTTTCAGCTCAGTCATAGAATCATTTAGGTTGGAAAAGACCTTTAAGATCATCAAGTCCAAACGTTAACCTAGCACTGCCAAGTCCACCACTAAACCATGTCCCTAAGATACACATCTTTTAAATATGTCCGGGGATGGTGACTCAACACTTCCCTGGGGCAGCCTGTTCCAATGTTTAACCACTCTTTCAGTAAAGAAATTTTTCCTCATGTCCAATCTAAACCTCCCCTGGCGCAACTTGAGGCCATTTCCTCTCGTCCTATCACTAGTTACTTGGGAGAAGAGACTGACCCCCACCTCACTAC
>NW_008796213.1:4018133-4105864 GCF_000699145.1 Aptenodytes forsteri | reverse complement strand
CAACCTCCTTTCAGGGAGTTGTAGAGAGCGATGAGGTCTCCCCTGAACCTTCTTTTCTCCAGGCTAAACAACCCCAGTTCCCTCAGCCGCCATCTTCATTGCTCTTCTCTGGACATGCTCCAGCACCTCAATGTCTTTCTTGTAGTGAGGAGCCCAAGACTGAATGCAATATTTGAGGTGCGGCCTCACCAGTGCTGAGTACAGGGGCACAATCACTTCCCTAGTCCTGCTGGCCAAACTACTTCTGATACAGGCCAGGATGCTATTGGCTTTCTTGGCCACCTGGGCACACTGCTGGCTCATATTCAGCTGGCTGTCAACCAATACCCCCAGGTCCTTTTCCGCTGGGCAGCTTTCCAGACACTCTTGCCCAAACCTGTAGTGTTGCACGGGGTTGTTGTGGCCGAAGTGCAGGACCCGGCACTTGGCCTTGTTGAATCTCATACAGTTGGCCTTGGCCCACCGATCCAGCCTGTCCAGGTCCCTCTGCAGAGCCTTCCTACCCTCGAGCAGATCAACACTCCCGCCCAACCTGGTGTCGTCTGCAAACTTACTGAGGGTGCACTCGATCCCCTTGTCCAGATCATTGATAAAGATATCAAACAGAACCGGCCTTCTCACCTGCAGGTATTTTCTTTACATTTGCAGGTCCAAAGGGATCACAGGCAAAGAACTGACCCCTTTTATGTTACAGAAGATCAATGAATTAACTGATGGGAAATCGCTGGACTCCAGTATCCTTTTACTAAATGGGGGGGAAAAAAAGTACTCCAGTGTACATCCTATCTGTTCTGATAATGCTTGCTGGAAAACGCTGTCACTTTATTGACAGTCTAGCAAGGGGCAAACACTTCAGTATCTGCAAACAGATGAGAGCTTAGCAACTGCATCCTGCTTTTTCAGGAGCACCCTTACTGTCCTCATCCACCTTTGCATTAAAAATTGAGACCAGCACAGACAGCAGGTGGTCCAGAGCATAAAGAGATCCCTCACGTCTGATCCCTGAGCTTGCCTGCTCCCGGCAGTGCTCAGGACACTGTTGCCCATGGTAGGGTTGCACACTGGAAGGTACCTGGGCTTCCCAGAGCACTGCGTTGTACATCACACCGCCTTATCCAACTCTTCATGCGGGTGCAGAGTAAGAGAAACTTGGAAGAAGAATAACCCTGGGTGAGCAAGAATCCTCTTGCACAGGCAAGAGAAAGGCAGATCTACTGGCTGGGATGCTGACATAGGATCTGGCAGAGCCAGGTTCATGTCCAGGCTCTGCTGCCAGCCCTCTAGAATACCTCATAGCTGGCCAGTCAGGGCAGATTGGTAAAGGCATTTTTTGGTATTAGAACCCTACACAGCCAGAAAGTGGGGCTTTCAAAGCCTCTGATACTCTGCTCCCAGTGAAATTGATAAAAAATGGGCTTATAGAGACTTGGCAAGAAGCTCATTACGCATCTAGTTCTAGAAAAGCTAGCCAAGATCCTCAGAGGTTTTTTAGACTCTCGGCTCCAGTTTAAACACTTCACCTTCTCTTTTGTCTGTGAAGCCTTTGCTTCTGTTCCCTATCTGTCGAATGGAGGTGACAGGTTTCCTCTGTGTGGACACAGGGGGAGGAAGATGAAAAAATTGAAAAATTCAGGGTGTTCATGCAGTATTGAAACCCAGCATATATGCCCCCAAAGGATTATGGCATGGGAGATCAAATCTATCAAGTCTCACAGCATGTATTTTCTGCTTTCTCCCTCTAGGCAGTTCCTACATAGGCTTCTGACAGGTTGATCTTGCTGGTATTTTTTCTTTTCCTCAAAGAAATGCCAAACAGACCTTGCTCTTATCCAGAATAATGCCAGAGTGGGCAGCTGCATTGCGGTGGCCCTGAGCAAACTACAGAAAGCCAGAAGGACAGGGAACCTGCCTCGGCGAGAGGACACAACCTCACCTCAGCCAGTGAGTCCCCTGCTGCCCTCCGTATAATGTCTCTCTGCTGACAGCACAGGATAAATTTATATCTGTTCCCAAAAGTAAAAGGTGACTCAGCCAGAGATCGATCTTTCTGCTTCACACTGGCAGACATTCTCTCTTTAGTATTTTTTATTCTTCTCAGATAAATATCCTCTCCTCCTCCCCCTATCCACATTTACAGGGAATAAATACTTACAGTGGCCTAATCCCATTAAGTCTTAGACCATCAAATCCATTAAAACTTTAATCACCTTTTCACCTTTTATTGTGCCCTTATGTATAACTTCAACTGTATTGCTCTCAGTGCCAGGGAACTCATGACTACAGGAGTAGACCTGGAAGAGGGTGGGTGGAGATATTTTGAGCTGCTGAGCCATATGTGTTTTATAAATATCTCTTCTTGTTGGCCTCCTGCTCATGATTGCCAAAATTACAAGAGGTGCAGCATATCCCAAACAAGATCCATTATAACCCTAATACTCTATTCACTATCTTGGATTTTGTGTGCACCACATAATTTACAGGAAATCTATTTTAGATAGTCTTTAGAGAGCTGAAAAATTTTCTAAAACCCGTTTGCAATAGGATTTGTCAATATAAAAGAGGGCAGTGACTGCAGAGGCAATAACCCAGCATTTGATGGAATGAGAAAAAACAGCTGTATGTCCCCAAAGAATCTGGAAACTTCCTGTTTGTGGAGCTGTACTGCTTTTTCAGGCTTTGTAGGACAATAAGACAGTGATCCATAAAGTGTCACTGGGTATGGCAATTTCTCCTGGGAGCTTGCAAGAAATGACTACATTTTTCTGCCCACTTTTCCCCATTTTCTTTGCTTTTTTACACAGCAGTGCTTGAATGTTTCTGAGGTTTGGTATGTCAAAAATTGCCCCGAGAGAGATGGCTTCAAGGGCACTGACATGACCAGACCCATGCAACTACTTATATTATTCTATCACCACACAGAGAAACCGCCAGCACCCATATGTGTACACAATTAACATCCCACCTGCCATGCTGGGCCTGGCTATGAGCAGGCATAATTCAGAAAGCAACGTATAGAAGAGATTTCCGTTCTTTCTGATTGGGATGGTACATACCTGTGTCTAGCCATCCAAAATAAGCACAGGCTTTCACACTATAAATTAGATAGATAGCTTTCAAGAGAGTGGGAAAAGTGACTAGGGAAAGCAAAGAAGACTTGGAAACTTTTCCCTCAAGTCCTTCCAACCACTTTTTACCTCTTTCTTCCCTCTTAAAGGTGGTGATTGGAGGTATCAACGTTGACTTTATAGCCAAGGCACAGAACCCTGTCATCCTGGTACTGTATCTATAGCAGCTTTCTTAGCACCACTGCCATTTCCAGCTACTTTTACAGGAGTGCCAAGCCAAAGGGGGGTGGGGGGGAAGGCGGTATCCGTGCATGATATCCACATCTGCATGCACACACATGCACAAACATGGGCGGTGTAGTGCTGCATATTTGGTGTGTTGTCTAGGTGGGCAATGGGGTGATACTCTGTTCCCGTGCTGAAAGTCACTAACCCTACCACTCAAGACAGGGACAGAGCAATGTATCATCCTTACAATCTCCATATATGACTCTGGCCTCTACAGTCTATGTTAAGGTGCCTTGGGGCTATTCTCTGATGCCATAAGCCCAAAGAACACTTTTAGCAGAAGAGCTGCCCAGGGCACTCTCAAAGCACACCTGCAAAGAGCTAGAAGCAATAGGTAAAGACCCTCACTGTGCTATGACAACCTCTAATTCAAGGACAGACCCTGTAGGGAGGAAATCCCCAGGTAAGAGCCAGCTCTGGCTGCCTGGGACTGTCTTAGCTGTGGAAAGCAGCATGAATAGGAGCAAGAGTCTCCGTGCAGAGTACCCACAGTGGTAAGAAACTTTTGAGAAAAGTAGTACTGACACAGTTTACAGCTAAACAAGAGAGCCAACTTCCTCAGTCATAAAGGATTTGAGTCACACACACACAAAAAGAAAAAGATTGCTTTAAAAAAATAGAACATTTCAAATGTCACCAGACCGTCTCCCTCTCAATTTGGTTTGACTAAGAAACAACCAAGAAGCTAAAGTGGAACAGACCTGGGAATTCCCCATGCAAATGACAGCCATTTGCATGGCCTATACAATTTTTGTTGAGCTCTGTGAAGTACTACAGATTGAGGTGGTGAAGCTTGTTCAAAAGTTGTTTGGTGTCTCAAATTACTCTATGCTGATTGCCGAGGCAGGAAACTTCTGCCGTCAGATGGGGCAATCTGTGAAGACCTCTCAGTCAGATAGGTAAAGACGTGCTGGGGAAGCTGTCCTTAAGGAAGTTGGCTATTCAATGATACAGAGGCAGAGGCCAAACGGTATTATAATGGTCAAGTGACACATGCTGTGGCATCAGCTATGAAGG
Source organism: Aptenodytes forsteri (assembly GCF_000699145.1). Classification (NCBI taxonomy): domain Eukaryota; kingdom Metazoa; phylum Chordata; class Aves; order Sphenisciformes; family Spheniscidae; genus Aptenodytes; species Aptenodytes forsteri. The sequence continues at coordinate 4,101,494 of NW_008796213.1, read as the reverse complement.
CTTGCAAAACCAAAAGTTCAACTGCTTCAGCTGTGATCTAACTGATAACATACATACACCACGCTGAGCTATCAGGACAAGGAGCTAAGCTGTGACCAAGGGTGGGCAGCCACCCTTTGGCGTGTCAGACGTGAGCGCAGATCCCTGGACCACCCGTGGCATGTTGAGGGGCCAAGGGCAGCTATAGACCCCGCTGGGAACAGCTGACAGGGGAAAAGGAAAAAGGAGATTTTAACATTGCATGAAAAAGTGAGGCATTAGCTGCCCTTGTGTATAGCAGCGAGCCCTAGAGCTGATGGTTCATCGTGGCAGCTACCCAAATGCCAAGCTGCAGGAGGATTCGGGAACTGATAGCCAAAACATTCTTGCTGACAGCTGCTGTGGTTAGGCACAGAGGAAAAAGCACCCCCAACAGCATTGCTTTGTTTTGGCTTTTAAAGACAGATTTTTTCAAAGGGCTCAGCACCCAGCAGGGCCCGCCCTTACGCATGTTGGATTTGTCGCAGAGCACTGGGGTACCACTCACATCTCATGTGCAGTTAGCAAGAAAGCAGCTGAATTCTGTCCTGGTTGTAATCCCCACATGGCTTTCAAGGCTATCCAGAAGCAAAGTGCTTAATAAGTAACTATCTGACCTGCAGAGAAGGATGCACGGTCTTGGTCAGAGAAAGGTGCTGGAAGAAGCATTATGGTTATAACTCTCTCAGGATACCCAGAAGTTGAGCAGAGTCTCATTTTTACATTAGGAATTCAAACCTCTTAGGACATGGAAGAAGGTCCCAGAGACTATCTCAATTCTCTCCAACATTGCCAGAAAGCATCAGCCCAGTCTTATTTCAAATAACCTCAGCAAGCCCATTTTCATCTAAGTTCTTTCATCTCAGCCAGCCCCACCTGAACACAACGTAGAAGAGATACCCAAGTACCGCTCAGACGTGGAATTACCGGCTGAGCTGGCACGGTGCAATGAGAGCCAGTCATTTCCTATTCTTCAAAAACAGGCTGCTGGTTTCTCTCTCACTGCACCCACCTGCTACTTTAAAGAGAGATTTAGCATCTTCATTTCTTTTAGGCCCTGTGGGGTTGTACAACAGCAGAGGTCACCCACAGCTGGATCCCTGAGCGGGAGACTGGTACATCTACTGTTAGGGCAAGGCTTGGCATAAAAAACCTGAAACACTGCCTTTGGGATGTGCGGGGGACTAAAAGAGAAGATCAGCATGCCAGACAATGAAAGGAGCTCATGAGTATTTTCAACACTCCTGCTAGCATCAGTTTTGAAAAACAGATAGTGGAACTGCATAAAATAGAGTTTGTGCTCATGACTGACAGCAGTTAGTACCCTCTTTTAATGAAGTAGGGGCCAGTGTTCAAAAGCATGTTGTTTGACTTGCCTAAACAAGCATCCTTGCTTTTTACTTTAGAGCAGGGTTTTGTTTGGGTTTTGTTTGTTTTTTTTTTTTTTCCCTTGGCTGCCTCTATTATGGAGTTAAAATAGCCAAGCTCAATGCTTTTGAAATCTGCAACACTCAACAGGAGACAGTTGCAGATGGAAATATCCTCATTCCTGGCAGTACCAGTGGCAATTCCCAGGGAGCATGAGCAAATGTAACAGAGGGGCATTTGGGTTAATGAGGAGTGACAAGTAGTGGAAAGATGGACGGAGGCCATAGGTTGCTTATATACAGGCAGTTCTGCTCAGGTGGTCTGAGCAGTTCAGGGCTTGGAGAACTGCCAGACAGAAAAGCAAAGATGTCAAGAATTAGCACCAAGTCTTACAGACTACAGAACCGGGGAGAGTCAGGGCAAACAAAAACAGCCTGGAGGTCAGAAGAGAGTAATAAAAGAGCATATTTAGATGGGAGAGCAGCCTCTTACAGTCACAGGGCCGGATGCGGAAGAAAGCATTGTGTGCAAAGGACAGATGTACAGCTTCGGCTGGGGGAAGAAGAAGGGTCCTTGGGGAGCTTCAGTATGAGTTTCGAGAATGCCCAAGAACGGTGATGGGTTGGAGGCATAATATTTCTTACTCTGAGATGGCAATACACTTACTTGTTTAGGATAGATAGTGGTATTTACAAGCAAGAAAAACCTGTATGTGCAGGGGTATTCTGGTGCACCTGGGCTAACATGGGGCAGAGAGAGTCTGGGCCAGGAGCTGCTGTGTACGGGCATGCACATGCTTCAGCGGTTGCCACCCAAACGCTCAACACACTCTTGAAAGCTCCAAATTATCCAGAACTGTGAAGATCATTATCATTGCCAGTGGCAAGCTGTCTTCAGAAATGGAAAATTTGTTTCAGGATTTTATGAAGCAAGAGCTTTAAAACCATTTGATAGCCAGATGAAGCCCAAAGAGATCTGAGCATTTACTGATGTAATTCTTCTGGCAGGAGAATTAGAAGGAGGAGGAGATGGGTGAGGGACTGCCACTGTTCTGACAATTTGGTTGTTTGTGACAGACTGACAGATGGACAGAGGAGTGGAAGGCAGAGGCAAGAGAAAAGAGAAGTTTATAACCACACAGGTGGAAAAGAAGGATATTTTTGATGAGGGAAATGTTTGGGAAGAGAAGGGTGAGTGAAAAAGTATTCAGACACTGAAACAGATCTTTCCACAAGTAAAGTACAGAGGCAACACGGGCAAAAGTAACAAATCTAATTTTACCTTCAAAGGGAAATAAATAAATAAATAAAAAAAACTGGAAGGCAGCTGCAGGAGCCCATCAGGTCTGGGTCAGCAGCTCTGAAGTCCCAGTGTTGATGTGAGCAGGTCAATTCAGAGGGCTGCTCATATCGACTGAAACACTCATTAGTATTGTTCTAAGAAGTCTTAGCAAATAAGACCAAAATAGCAATGCATGGGGAGACCAAACTGTTCTGCCCTCCTAGGAATTGGGCCTTTGTCATCAAGGTTGAAGTGTGTAGATGGGCTGTAGAAGCTTGCATTGCTCTCAGTCTGGTAGCTAGATGGCTTCTGCCCCCTCTAATTGCTGACCTATGTTTCAGCAGCATCAACTTCACATGTTAATGGAGACATGGCATCTATGCCAAGCAGCCCTCCCAGTTTTGCCAATTAACAATTTATTCTTCCAGGATGGTGGGCAAACAAACACTGGAAGAGTGAGACGAACCTTTGGCGGCGTTGGAAGAAACTTGGCAGGTGCCTACTGCTTGGGTTTGCCTGTGGGTGCATGCCAGCTGTGATTTGTCCTTTGGTATTCCTTCAACAGCAGGAGCTCTTGCATGCTGTTAAGATCTGGGACACGTTAGGCAATATACCAGTGGGCAGACTGCCTGGAAAAGGTAGGGGCCATTCCAAGAAATAAGAGGGGAGGGAGTTGGGGATCAGGAAAAGAAAGGTCCACAAATATGAAGTTAACTAGGATACAGCACAGTGACCCCAAATCAAAGTTAAATAAGCATCAGTGATCTCCGATGACTGCTGAACAGCCTGGCCCTCAGTGTTGAATTAATGCCAGGTTATAGTCACAATAGAAGTATGTCTTGAGCAAGAATTTGAAAGGAATAGGCTTATTGAAAGATGATCATCCATGCACCACAGACAAGAGAAACTGAGGTTTAGAACAGAAAGGGCTACAGTTGTTGGCAAAAGGAAGGGATCACGCTGTGCCTGGTGCTCCACCACAAGCAGCAGCAGACCAGTGTTTAGGTATTGAACTTAGCAGGGGCAGATTACAAGAAGATTTTAGGATTATTCCAGCTTTTTGACCTTTCCCAAATCTTCCTAACAGAAATCTACTACCACTTCAGATCACAAATGGGGAAGCTTGAGAGGAAAAAAAAAATGCCACCCATGCCACCCACTGAGGTATAATTTGTGGTAACTTGAAGGGAGAGGAGGAAGGGTTTCCTGTGAATCCATTCAGATTCAATGGTTCTAGTAAGACAGCATGGTGAGAACAGCAGTGTGGGAAGGCCAGCAGCAGGAAAGGCCATGCACAGAAGCAACGTGGGAAAGCCCACGTGCCTGTGATGGTAAAGGAGATGATTCCAGGGAAGTGCAGAAGTTTCTTCCCCCTTCTTTTTTCCTCCGCTCCCAGATGTTCCAAAAAATGCGGAGAATTCAGAGTGCCAGTGCAGCAGGCAGATGTAGATCACCCCACTCAACCCCAGCCAGTCATTTGCAGCAGCTGTGGCTGAGTTTCATCTTGAACATCCTTCTAGACTAGGATTGATGGGCATTAAGTTTTCCAGGAGAGGGCTTTGCTACAAACACTCATCCTGCACAGGCTGTCACTGTGTTCACAGTACTCTGATGGATTTATTAACATCTTTTGTTTCCATTTGCTTTTAGACTGCTTAAGCCGCCTTGGACAGACTCCTCTCTTTTTATCAGCTGTGGGGAAGGATGAACATTCAGAATCCATCCTCCACTACTGTCACCACATGGTACGTTGCACAGTAATGGCACCTCAGAAGCATGGACGTGATGACATTACGTAGAGGGAAAAGTCTTCTCAGACATAAGAGTCACCTTCCATCAGGCTAAGAGTAGGAATAATTCAATGTTCCTTTAGTTACAATTAGAAGGCAAGGAGCCACCCCCCAAAACACAGGCTAGATGTATGTACCATTTGGAGTCTGAACCATGGGGTCTGAAATCAGCTCCAGGGAGCGGCGCTTGAAGGAGAAAGAGAGGTAAATCAGGAGGAACTATGAAAACTTCTAGGAAGGCCTAAGCACAGCCAGAAATATGCAAAGCCTGACCCTGAGGATAGGCAAAGTAATGCCAAAATCAGCCTGGTTTGAGTAAAGCATAAGTTAGAGAAAACCTGGAACTGAGAGCACAGGCTGGACACCTCCCAAGTTCAGAGGAGTAGGGTTCTCCACATAGCTGCATACACCCCTCTCTAACTGTGCACCAGAGGAATATCTGACTTCAGCAGCAGCTTGTCCCCCGAGTTCAGGGAGCCAGGAGCAGCAGGAGCTCACTGCAGGCAGCAAGACAGAGCCTCACCACCCCAGCAGCAAACAGAGAAAGCCAGGAGGGCAACCATAACCTAGGGCATTGGGCACCTCCATTACAACAGAGACATAACCTATGGAACTGCATGGCAGAGACCTGTCACTCTCATTTACTAAATGATTTCTTTAAGCTGTGGCATTTGTTGCGTTGCAAATATAAAAAAATAGTCATCTGCCAGCACTGTCTAGACCGAGATACCTCTGAAATGTTGCTTATCTCAAGGGAGAAGGGAGGTTGAAGGAAGAACAGCAAGCTGGGCTACCGATCAGGTGGGCACAGAGAAAGAATGAGCCGAGTGTGGCAGGGAAGAGAAACATGCTCCATGTATAACTGTCCTCCCTGTTTTAGGACATGAGTGCCGTCCTTCAACTGGAGGGGAAGAGCACAGCCACTTACTGTGCTGTGATCACTAGTGCTGGGGAGCTCAGCGTCGGCTTGGGAGATATGGACATCCACCACCAGATAACAGAGCAATATGTATGCATACCATCTATTTGTAAGCTTTTTCATATGAGAAGGAGCGTGGACGTGTGACAAAAGGCAACTGGTGAAGCTGTACCAGGAGGAAGTGGGTGTGCAGAGGGAACATGGGAAATCCTAAAGTTAACCCAGACATTGGCCACTGAGATAGCAGCATGGCAAGCTACCAGAGCCCTCTGTTGCTGCTGACCCAGGTGGAGCTTCTATCTGTTTCTGCTCCATACAGTATCACCACTACTATCATCCCATGACATGTAGGCCAGAATCCTCTTCATTAACTAGTCCCAGCTAACCTATCATTTTTGGCACCTTAAAGCCAGCAATAAATCCAGTCCACCTGCAGAAATGGTATTTCCCCTTTAGGGAAAAACAAAGAAAAGTGGACAGAACACTGGTTAAAGCAAGTTTTCCTGTTCCATCCCCTCCCCACCATCCCTGTTGTTTCTACATGCTGAGTTATATCAACAGGCACTGCTGCTCAGCACATTCAAACCTTCAAAACGTCAGGGCTAATGGAAGCAGTGATTAAAGACTGATTGAGTGAAAGCCCCATCACTGCACCCTCCTTCCCTACTCGTTCCTTTGTCGACAGAACAAAAGCCTCTGCTTCATGACTGACAGTGACATGGAAGTTAAGTGCAATTTACTTAACAGTGGGATCCCCATGAGGTGGAGACTTCCTAGGGAAAAATATGGTCATTGCTCCCACTTCCATCTCCACCCTGCCTCCCCCAAGCCTTGGCACAGAAAACCATTACCTGACAGATTAATTCTCCTGAGCTTTATGAAACAGCTGTGGCCAGTGGAAACTCTGAACCAATCTTCTGCTGCAAAGTGCATTCTGGCAGCCCTTCTTTCCGCCAGGATTATCAGACATGGGAAGGATGTTGCACGAGTACCTATAGCACTGGCCTGGCGTTCAGGCAGTGATTGAGCAGCCTCAGAGAGCCAAAGGAGGGAACGGCAGCTCCCCACTCTGCTGCTCCACTGTCCCCATCCCTGTGCGATTCAGTAGGACTCAGGAGTAAAACACTGTGATGTACAACCTGTCTCAGGAGGCATTGTGCACAGAGGACATCTAAATGACATGTGCAGCAAGCAAAGGCATAGTCAAGCCAGGCATAGCACAGGGAATCCTACAGTGACATTAAATAGCAGCATTCCCTTTCCCTGTAGGTCTCTGACTGACCCACGGGTACCAAAGTAGTCTAGTGGGGACCAGCAACTACCTTTCTCTGCTGGAGGGGCCCTGCCAGTTGAGTCCAGCTCTTGATGGCAGGGAGCAGGGGAAGGAGAAGAAGGGGAGGAGATGAGACAAATGAAAAAATCCATTTTCCTTAGGGACTCACTCTTTTAGGCTTATCCCTGCACCTAAGGGCTGCAATACGAGTGAAAATCCTACAGCCCGAGTCTGAATAGCAATCATTTTTCCCCCCTGCAATGACTCAAGGTGTCTCTACTCTGTGTCCTGGATTTTCACTAGGTGTCCCAGTTCAAGGAGAACCTGTGCCAGGCCCCGCTAGTTTGCATTGATGGAAATGTGCCTCTTTCCACTGTTCAGTATGTCTGCCAACTAGCTAGAGAGCATCAGCTAGCAGGTAAGGAGAACTCACCCAGCCCTGGCTCCGTAGCTCCTAACAGCGTGTGTGCCAAGACACTCCGCACACCCTGAGAGCTCCCCACTGCTGCTTGCTGGAGATACCCAGTTATTGGCTGACACGCTGTGTTATTCAGCGCTCCTTTCTATACACTACTACTCTATTTCAAACAGATGAAACATTTCTGCTTTCTCTGAGTTTTTCTCATTCTGCAGCTAGATCGCATTTCCCGTAGTGTAGGTGCTATAGCCCTTGGGCACTGCCAGAAAGCCAGGGAAAGCTGCTCTCTTTGCCTTTAATCTCAAGGCAAGCACAAATGTGCATGCTTCTGCCAGTCTGAGCAGCAATATAGTTTGCTTCTCAGAATAAGTGCTGGAGCATATTTTGAGAGGATTTCTCTCCCACTTCCCATAAAATACATACCACCCTCCCCTGGTATGCTGGGGACCCTTCACAAGGCTTCCTAAACCTTTGGAGTTATGCCTTCATTTTTAAAAGGAAATCCTGAAGAAGGAGACAACGTTCTTAAAACCTGGCAGAGGCTCCAAAACCAGCTAAGAGGAGTAACAAAACTGAAGTCTGATTATACCACTCCAGAGCCAGAAGCAACAGCGTCATTGCTGAGCACCAGAAAGGAAACCTTGGGAGACCTTGTCCCAGGCACGGGGGAAATAGTGTTTAAGTTTCTAGTAGATTACACATATAACCCCAGTTGTGCAGATCACGCTAAGCCTTCTACACTGCATGCTGCTCTGACATAGAGATGAACCACTAATTACTTAATTAACTAACCAATTGCAATGTTGTTTTGAAGTGTGCTATGAGCCAACAGATGAGAACAAGGCTTCTAAGCCATTCCTCTCAGACAGCTGGAAAGCGCTTACATACATTTCCCCCAACCTGCAAGAGCTAAGAGCAATAAATCGGACCCTCGGGAACCCTCTGCCAGCAGGTATTGAATACTCAGAAGGGTCAGTCACACTTTTAGATAACCTAGATCCTGGAGAAGAGCATTTAATGCTCCAGCCCCATTTCAAGCAAATTGGGTTATAACACAGTGGGGATCCATAAGCACTCTTGGTGTCTTCCACCTTACAGCCATCTCTGCGTGGGTTCTATGGCCCAGGCCGGACTGATGATCTGTCAAAGAGCACAGTAGGCCTGGGATGGCTCCTTGTCCAAAACCAGAGATCCCGTTTGCCTCATTTCATCAGCTAAACAGGAACGATCTCTGGTTTATAAACAAGCCTCTGAAGCATGATGCTCTGAGGGCACCTGTCCCAACAGTATCACCCTTTGCAGAAATGAAATACCCCACCACATGTAGGTGGAAATCCAACAGCCTTAAGACAAGGAAGTCATGCTTCATGACAGTTTTTTGATCTGTACAGACACATGTTTAGTCCCATGAGGGGTGGTTTCCTCAGCATAGGATAGAGGTACGGTATGGAAGTCTAACGTTGGAGAATTCCATGCTTCCCATGATTTAAAGAAAAAAAAATTATATCAACCACATTTCAGAAGTGCTCATAAATAGTAGTGCTCATAAATGGTAGTAGTGGTGCTCATAAATAGGCTGCCAGCCCATAAAAAGGCCAGTTGAGGACCTTTAAAGTTATACCACCGTTTTTCCTCCCCGCTCTCTGAAGAGCTGCCGTCCAGGTTGGAGGATGCTGTCCAGACTGCAATGGCCCTGGCCCGCCCTTTGCTGGCCCACCTGCACTGTGTGGTGGTGTCCCTTGGCGCTCATGGCGTCCTCCTGTGTGGCAAGAGCCTGGCAGGGAGCATCTCGCTTCGTCCAGGAGCTCACGAACAGGTAAGGGCACGGAAAACAACTTCTGAGCTCTCAGTTCCTTCTTTCTGGGACCATATAGCACCGTAGCTATTTCTGGTGGCGTGGCAGCAGTCCTGGGAAACATGGCATCACTGCTGGCAAATGTATGTGTTTGAGGGGTGGAATACACAGCTCTCAAAGAGAATCAAGTTGTCTGTCCGTATACTGCTGGCTCCTAGCAGCAGTGTTTATAGTCAGCTAGTTGTAGATGTGCTTACCATGAATATTCATGAGTGCAAGCTTCATTTTCAGGAAGCTTCATTTAAATTGCTGATCTCTTTCAAAGTGTGAAAAAAGATTATTGCCTTTTTTTTTTCCCCTTTTCTTTTTTTTGGCATCCATGCAGGCCTGGATGGCATCAGCCACACCAGGCCTTATCAGCTTGGGCACTAACCACTAACTTTCCTTCTCTCCCCACACAGACTGCTGCTGCCAGCCTCTGTGCCACCCACTACCCCGCCATCCACGTCAGCAGGGAGGAGATAGTCAATGTCTCAGGCGCCGGCGACAGGTATATTGCTCGCTACTTTGTCTTCTCCAGCTAAATGTGGAAGGGCCATAATCGGATTTCTTTGAAATTCTACTGCAAAGGCAAACGACATTCTGCTGCTTGAGGAGCAAACATTAAGGACACAAGAACAGGACTGGTTACTGTGATTCCTTGCAAAGCTTGCTAAAAATGTCCCCCTAAGCATCGTGGAAGCCAGTCTTGCCATTATTAGTTTTGCTTTTCTTTAAGATCCAAGCCTTTCATGGCAATCTAGTAGTTCTGAATTAGTCCAGGCTAAGCTGCTAAAAGCAAAGTAAACCACCTTACATCAAAGCTGTCTTACTAACTACTGTACTTCCACACTTTTCCAATGGAAGTGGGACTGCCACTCAGTAGCTAAAATTGCCCTACAAAGGCATTTCATCAGGTTCTGCATTTGCCTCTGGCAATAGCTCATGCTTCAAAAGAGTCTGCTGTATAATTCGCCTAGCTGTTCACACAACGCTGTACCTAGGAGTAGGAAATGACAGTTATTATTCCTAGCCCCACTGATCAATTCTCAGTCTGTCAGAGTAACATTTGATTACGCTCCTTGTTAACTTGTCAAACTATATGTAGTAGTCAGGTTTTTTTCCTTCTTGCTTGGTACACTACAATAATTGATTCTATCCTTTAATTGCCTTGGGCTAGACCAAAAGGCTATATGTGACAGATACTTCCTTTTATTTTTCTACTCTTACCTACCAATAACTCAACATAGCAACACTTCTTTTTTCTTTTATGAGTGGGCAGAATGAAAAGTCATTTTTTTTGAAACGTACAGCATCCTCAATATTTGAGTTAGGATCAATCAATAACTTCTTGCCAAGCTAGTTAACCCACTTAACACCAGGACACACTCCTTGTGTCCCAAATCACCTCTGAGATGAGTTGAGTGCAACTACAAGCTGGTCCATGTGGGGATTTTCATAGTCCTCTTGTTTATCCAGGGTTGTCCTTCCTGGTAACCCCGCCTGCTCCACCGAGCTGCAGAAATCCCTGTTCTACAGAGTAAGAGTGCCAAAACCGGCTGGAAGTGCCGGGACACTGCATTGACGTACATGCCATCTCCACAGCATATAAACTGGTAAAGTTGCCCAAGCCCAGCCTGCTGGCGCGTTCAAGGGACTATGCAGCAGGGTATAACCCAGGGCTGTAACACATTCACGGCGCAGCCCCCGTGAACCCCCGCGCTTTCGAAGCACTGGTCAGGGGATGCTGCGCACCCAGAAACAGTGATCCAGGGCACCTCACGCCTCGCTTCGGCCCTGCGGCTCTCCTACAACGCCAGAGATGCTGCCCAAGGAGCCGTGCGTGTGTGCAGGGAGCAGCGGCTGTTTGCTCCTTGCAGCTGGCTGCCGTGACAACATAACACCGCGTGCCTGCACACAGCATTGCTAGGGGATGCTCCCCCAAATATTTACTCTGAACCTCTGGAGCTGTTGAGAGATTGAAGGGTTTATGAAAATCATAATCTTCTGTGCCTTTGTAATGGATAAAAAGATGTTGAGGTAATTGGAGTGCAACAAAACAAAAAAAAGTGATCTTTTTCCCTTCCCCATAGATTTGCTCATTAATCCTCCCTGCCGTCACATTTTCCTGTCCTTGCTTCTTCCTCACAGATGTCATTATCTTCTCCCTTCTCTTTCACTTCTCCTTTGTCCTTTTCTAGCTTCCAAGCATCATTACTGTATTTAGCTATGAATAAACAGTAGTTGTTCCCAGTCGATCACAAACACCTCCCTGCACATATCCATGCCTCTACAGAGCCTTCCCCCGCAAGCCAGGCAGATGGCAAAGTCATCCCCTTCTCCTGATGGCCTCCTTGGTGCCTTGTGAGGACCTCTGGGTGACCACTGTTGTTCCAAGCACTCACAGCGTTTTTACTGGGGAATTTCAAATGGAAAACCACAGCTAAAGTTTACAAAAATCTGAATCTACAGTCTCATTTCAGCTTTGGATTTCTTTTTCCAGCTGTGTCTGTTGCCCCACTCACATATATAATGGAAACTTTACCTCTCTTCCCATCCACCCCTTTGGGGACAGGAGGGAATGTAACGAGGCACCAACAAGGAGCAGAGAAGTGACAAAATAATTAGAGAGCAAGGGAAAAATAGCTCCTTCCCTTCTTAGACTCTTTTCTTCTCTCCTGCCTCACCTGGAAAACTGGGGAGAAAAGAAGATGTGGTGGAATGGGAAAGTACCTCAACTTCTCAGATGAGAAGCAAATAAAATGTGAATAAATAGCACTATTTGTTACTCCAAATTTAAAAATAAATATTAAAAAATAAAAAACTTTTCATTATAACCTCACCCCTCCTGTGTGACATATTCTGCTTCTGTAAGGGTTGGTTTGGGTCCAAATGAATTCTCTTACAAATGAATGGCCATGTTTCAGAGGTCAAAGCTGTTCCCCAGTGTTCAAAACTGCCTTTCTTTCTCTCCACAGCTTAATGGCGGGAATCCTTGCAGGGATGCTTGCTAAACATGACACAGATACCTGTGTCCAGATGGGTCTGCTTGCTGCAAGCTTGTCTCTCCGTTCCTACGAGCCCATTTCCCCAGAAATCAGCACTTCCAGTGTCAGCCAGGAGCAAGTCAAGAGCAGGAGCTGGCCAGAGGTGAAGGTATGGAAGATGGACTAGAGCGCCGTGGCTTTCTCATCCATCACCTCCTCACCCTCCCAGCACTGCTATTTCCAGGAACTGGGCTGTGTTTTGAGCTTCGAGCTCAAAAGCTGGCTGCTGACCAGAGGACTTAGACTTTTGGTGCACACTACCTTTTGGGAGGTGAAGTGTCAATGGAGTGCATTTGTGACAACTTGTATTGCGCTGTTCACACTCATGTTTGTCTGCTGTTGTTTCCTCTCCTTTTTTTTTTTTTTTTTGGGTTACAGCAGTGTCAATGGAGTGCATTTGTGACAACTTGTATTGCGCTGTTCACACTCATGTTTGTCTGCTGTTGTTTCCTCTCCTTTTTTTTTTTTTTTTTGTGGGTTACAGCAACCACAGCTTGGTTCTTCTGTCTACTGCCTGTTGATAGTTTATCTCACCTCCCCCTCTAAGGAGAACACTCACCTGTTTTGGTCTTGAGTAAACCCTCAGAGAAGGAGACCCCAACCCAGGGAACTTCTTTGTACAGAAGTGCTGGTTTCTGGTCTTTCAGACCTTCCGCTTCCCTGAACCTCCAGTCCTTCCTAGATTTTCTCCTGAGGGGATTTTCCCTTCCTCCACCTTGTGTCACTGTTGTCCATTATCATGGTAGCTCCGCTGTCACCAACTCCTAGATCTTCAGGACCACGTCTCATCAGGTGGGCCCAGCAGCAACATCCTCTTTTGCTGCTCACTCCTGGTTTATATCCAAGAGGTCCCATGGACCACAACGTGCGGCAAGATGCAGCTGGCAGGCACATAACTCTGTAGGACAACCTCATCAGTCTTCCCAAGCCAGACAGCAAATGCTGCGCTTTCTTGCTCTGAAGTCCAATGCCCCTGGAGAAAGCAGGCGAGACTAATCAAAGAAGGGTAACCAGGGCCCAAGCTGGTGGCCTTTAAAAGGTGACTGCCCCTTGTCCTGCACATGTTCATCTGAACTTGGGGCTTCCTTCCTCCCCAGCCCAGAGTGTCAAGAGCAAACACCCCACTCACCCACATACACACGTGAGAGAGTTGGAGCAAGCCCCTCTCTCCATGCCTCTGCCTCTGACCGCTTGGCAAACCACTGGGTACTTGACACAGAAAACTTCCCACTCATGCCCAGTTGGAGAGGAGCGCTGGCAGACCTGCGATCCTAAGAGAGCACTGCGTGCTGGGGCCAAAACATTCAGTCACACCTTCCCCTCCCTCCAGAACAAGGAGTCTCCTGGTACCATCGCAGAAGCTCAGGATAATTACATTGTTTCCAGGGAGGAGGGGAAGCACAGCCCTTGTTGGTAGACACCCAAGCTGTGTAGCTCAAATGACTCTGCCACGTTCACAGCGAGTCCATGGCAAAGGCAGGAACAGAGCAGAGCTTCCTTGACCCTGTCCAGGCTAGAGCTGCACGGTGATCCCTGTGCCTTGAACCCCTCCAGCACCTTTATTAGCAAGGACATCTACACTTAGATCAATTTTATACAAGCTAAGTCTGGTCCACAGCCTTTTGACAATTCACTAACAGAGACAGCTTGGCTATGGAAATCAGCGTCTCGCTCTTCTGTTGTGTAACTTACCTCCCAGAGATAGCTCCTCTAGATGTCTTCTAGCCCCAGAGCAACTAAACCCAAGGGTGGGAAGGCACCAGTTCTGCCTCTGTTTTTTCAGTCTTACGCAGGACCATCGGTGGCTGAAAGGGGAGTAACAGGGGATGGCAGCGGGCCAGTGGCAGGAGACCTCTGTGTGGGTCTCACAGGGATGCTTGCTGGCTCAAGTCTGGATGCGGGCTCCTACCTAGGCTTCAGGTACAGCATCTGCAAAACAGCCTCCCTCTCCGTTACAGCCTTACAGCAGCTGCCACCGATTGCAGTGTCCAACTTCATTGTTAGAACAGCTGTGCATGAAAATACCTGTGTTTTGCTAGTACACCTTTACTGTCTATACAGAAAATAATAGCAGCAGATGTGTAGAAATCAGCTCTCCGGTCTCCTGCACGTTCTCCTGCATGGTGTCCTGCCTTCATTTTGCTCGCACCCAGGGGAACGGACTGGCAACTCTGCAGAAGAGGCTGCTGTGGTGGATGGTTTTCTTTTTTGACTTTTAAGCCATGGTGGGACAGGGGGAACTGTCTCTCAGCTTTACACGGGCATGAAAACACTCACTACACCCTCCAGAGTCCTTCCTCCCACCAGGAGGATGCAGCGCAGCAGGCAGGACCACAGGCACCTTATCACACTGGAAATCTGTCCTCTGAGCGGCCAGAGAGGGCTGCAGTGGTGCGACTGCTGCCCCGTTCTGCCCAGGTCTGTAATTCAGAGCTATCTTCTGTCTGGAAGCGGTAATTGCATCCTACCCAAATGCTGTGTCTAAAGCCAACGCTGTCAGTCCCTTCTCAGCAGGCATTCAGAACAATTCTGAATGAAAAGCATCTTTCCTGCAGCCCCCTGCATGTGCAGATGTTGCCCTTTGGTGGATGAGGAGCCAGAACTCAGCGGAAAAAGGCTCTGAGGGTGACCCTCACTGCTAGTAAGTGGGGCTGAGGGGAAGGGGATATTCCTGATGCTCAGGACTGTGACTGCAAACTTTAATCCAAGAAGGTGCTGACAAGGAGGCCGTGACGTGGTGGAGGGTGCCATCCCTTCCCCATCCAAAAGAGATGTCAAATACGGACAAGTATTAGGGAGCAAGGCCATCTCCCGTGGAAGCGACGAGGAAGGATGATCCCCTCTCCCAACACATGATGTGCACAGGATGCAACTGCGGTCACCGTGGGTAATCAGCCAACTGTTTGGTGAACACTGAAACTCATTAAAACTAATTTCCAGTGGCGTTGGGTCTTGGTGCTGGCTGGTTTTTGAACCTGGAGTACGGACTCACCCTTCGTTTCATATAGAGGTCACCCACTGGCGAGGACCCTTGACTGAGGAGCAGATCACTGGTATCTAACACGACACAAAAGCCAACCAAAGCTTGGCCAAACACGACTCTCCCGTGTGGGCTCTTCTCTTTAATAAGAAATGAGCTCCCACTGCAATGGATGGCGGCGTTTATTGGGTATCTTCCCTCTACCCAGACCATGTTCACCAGGCTCGTAGCAACTCCTTCCCTCTGAGCCTGCCACCTTTCCATCAGATTTGGCTAAAACTGGGCGAAGAGCTGAGAAGGCACGAGGGGTGGGCTGGAGAACTGACAAAGCTGTATCACATCAGCGCTACCTTCTTAGGAAACCAAAATGAAAATATAACGGCTGCCTTTTTAGAGGCCAAAGGGCCCCCCTTTGATCTTATACATCCCGTCTCCCTCTCCCATGCAGAAACATTTACCGGCAGCCCCCCCTTTACTAAGACCTTGCTTGCAAGTGGTGTTTAGCTAGAAGACTCTGTGCTCGCAAGTGAGAGACACTGTGCGCCCGTGCACAGGCATGTGCGTACCCGTCACGAAGCGGGGACGGGGTGGCCATAGCAGGAGGGTGCTGGGGCACTTGGGAGTGCAAGGGAGGGGGATGGAGGCCCACGCAAGCAGCCGGGTTTGCTCGCAGGCGGGGAGGTGGGACACAGCAAGGGCGGGGGAAAAGGGCTGTGCCTCCGGGGTAGGTCCCTGCGCTATAAAAATGACTTCGGCTGGATCCAGTGGTAGGGAACAGAGGCAGCTTCCACCTCTGCTCCTGCCTCCAACACCATCGTCCAGGCAGGAGGACCCCAAGCGAAGCCAGGCCCCGAGGATGAAGACCCCAGCACTGATGGTCACTGCGCTCCTCTTGGTGCTGCTCTCCTCAGCCCCGGCACCATCTGAGGCACTGGGGGGCTGGGCCGGAGCCCCAGAGAGGCAGCCAGGAGCTGGGGGCCATGGAGAAGACCCTCGGCCACCTGGAGATGGAGGGGACAACGTGCCTGGGCACAGCTTGGAGGGGAGCCGCCCCCAAGCTGGTGTGTGGAAGCTGGTGGGAGAGGCCCCTCCTGCCTCTGGGTCCCCCAACAAGGCCATGGCCAAGCCCCCACTGGGCAGCAGCAAGCAGGACCCCCCTGGCAAGCCCCGGAGGCTCCCACCGCAGCCCTCCCACAGCAGGAGCCCAGGGCTGAGCCTTTACCTGAAGGGCCATGGGAAGTTCAACGAGGACACGGTAAGCACAACCTGCCCTCGGCCAGCGAGGATGAGAGTTTGCACAGAGGGTTGGCAGGGGGACCGGGAGTGAGGGGAGGCGCCAGCCCCCTGCTCCTGACCCCAGGGTCAGGCAGCTCGGTGAGCCCCTTCAGCTGACCCGTCTGCAAGGCATGGAGGGGCCGCATGTAATGGCCTTACGAGCGCCTAAGGAAGAGGACAGGGCCAAAGAAACGGGTCCTTCCCAGCTCCGTGGGTTCCTCCAGGGTGGGCAGGATGTTGCTGGTCCCCAGCACTTGTTATAACAGGGAGGCAGCAGCAGCTCTGGCAGATCTGTGCAGCACAGAGACACCGAAACCAGGCAGGACAGCCCCAAAACACGCTGCCACGCTGCAATGCAGGGAAAGGAGAGCATCCTCCTGGCAGAGCCCCATGCCCTGAGCTCCCAGCGGTTTTACCACCCGAGCGCTTGCAGTTGTTTGGCTATACACCCACGCCAGGCAGCCAAGGCTGGGGTTTCGGGAGAGCAGGACTGGAGTGGCACCTCCCCTCTAGGTAGAGGGTTGCTGCACCCACACTGTGACCCATGGGCTGCTACCGTCTGCCCTCACGTTGGCGGTATCTGCCTGAATAGCTCAGCCAGCTCTCCAGCTTCAAAACCGGGTCCCCTGTGCGCACCTGAGCCCCAGCACACCTGCACAGAGCAGTCCCCGTGGCACTGTGGGGACATAAAAAGCAGATAGGACTGAGGGCAGCAGGAGCAGCTGCCAAGCATGCCATGTCCCTGCAAACATTGGGTAGAAAAGCTGCTTTCGGGCCATTCCTCATGAGCTGACTGTGAAAGTGCTGGCCACAACACGGCCTCACAGCACTGTTCGGCTTGTGGTGCAGACAAGGGTGGTGGGCAGTGACAACCCTAAAACCCCATCTGATACCTGGTGAGGCTTAGAGCAGAGCCGACGGCTGTGCACACGGGCGGTGAGCAGGTCAGGAGGCGAGCGCGGGTCTGGGTGTGTGTCCCAAAATGCCATGCCCAGGAGGTGGGCTGGGGGCACCCACCCGTGCCGCACAGGCGGCAGCCCTTCAGCCATGCGGGCCAGCCAACTTAGCATGCCTTCTGCCAAAATCAGTAACGAGCTGCCCCTGAAACTGCTTCCTCAGGCCCTGACTTCTCCAGCTCCTTGCATGAAGCTGCTGCTCTATAGCCTGGTGAGCAGCTTGTCCTGCTACTGCACGTTTTACTGCATTATTTTACCATTTTAAATGGAAACCAAATGTCCAGCAGCAAATGCTCATCCCAGTATATCATACAATCTTCTGCAACTTGGCTTTGCTTTCTAATGAGAGCCTCTCCAGCCTACCCATCTAGGGGAGAGGAAGAGGCTCTTTTGAGCTCATCTCACCCCCAGGCATCACACCACTGCCAGCTCGAGCGTGCCAGTACCAACAGTCCTCGGCAAGCACGGTCCTGGGGCTGAGCGGTTCACGTCACCCCAAAACAACTGATTAACCACCTGTGGGGCATGCACATCCCAAAAGGAAACCTTCTGACTTTACGAGAGGCTGCTCTGCGGCAGACCAAACCTGTGCAGAAAGTAACTCTGAGCCCACGTATGGCACAGGCTCCTCGGGGCCGGCGCTCTCAGCAGCATGAGCACAGAGCGATGACACAGCTGTGACTGGGAGGGGGTCCCAGGCCAGGGCTGGGCAAGGCTGGATGCCGGCACTGCCGCCACCTCTCTCCCTCCCCCTGTAGCACTCCTGCCACAGCATCCAGTCCCGGACCTGCCAGAAGCCCTCTGACTGCGGCGGCTGCCTGGGGCTCTACACCTGCAAGCTGCCCGCCGGCACCTGCGACCTGAAAGCTGTCTCCAGGCAGAGAGGTAGGTTGCAAGCCCCCTGTCCGCTGGTACCAGGGACCCTCACACGCAGCCACCTGCAAGCACAGCCCTTCGGCTACACCGCTCCAAACGCAAATCAGACCTACCCTGTGCAGGGCAGGGTCTCGTCCCCTCCTCGGCTGCACAGGGCTCCCTGTCTGTCCTGCCGGCACTGGCCACCGTCAATGATGAATGAACGACTGTATGGTGAATGGGACATTCCAATAAGTATCTGTAAAAGCTGGGATTTACCCAGCACCCTGAGCCCTCACAGGATGCTGACAGCCCATGCAGGGAAGCCAAGGAGGGGAATGGGGCTCAGGGTTTAACCGGTGGCTTGGAAGTCAACAAGCGTGGCTCTCCCAGGCATCACAGGCTCCCAGTCCTGCAGAGCTGCTCGCATCGGCGTGCGCGAGCTGCTTAATTAACCAGGGACCACCAGGGATCAGAGTTCCTGGGTTTTAACATTTAACCATGCAGAGCAAGTGTCCGGGTTCTCCAGTACCCCTCGGTATATCCGTAACTGCCCCTGGGCTGGCCTCTTGCCTTAGCACATTTGTCTACACTCACACACCCACGGTCATGGAGGAGAAACTCATCCAAGGCTACTAAACACACAGACACCAGCTCTGGTGTGGGAAACCCTTGGTTGTGGGATGTATAGTAGGCAAGTATAACGTTCTGGGTTTATATAGTATATATAGTGTGTGTGTATGTTTGTAGTATATAGGGTGTACCCAGTATATGTGCTCTGTTCACACAGTCTTCTCTGGGCACCGGCTGTTGGCAGCCTCCACGGGAGGGCACATGGACCCGTGGTCAGACCCAGCACAGTCTTACGGCTTTTCTTCGCAGGTGGATTCCTCCAAAGCATCCAGAGCTCTAAGGGGCGCAGGGTCCTGCTCATCCCAGAGCAACACAGCTCGGCGTAAAGCTGGAGAGGCTGTCCTGCAGCTGGAGACCAACGCCCTCTGTCCGGGTTTCATTTTAAATCCTTAATGACACAGCTGTAAATGTTTCTTTCACTGCACTTCTCATGCCGCTGTTTTTTAACACCCCGCTGGATTTTGTACGCTATGTAGGCCTGATTCCCGCTTCCCTGAGAGCTGCCAGCAAAAGCACTGAGTGGCCACAGACCCCCGTGCTGGCAGAGCCCACTTGGAGCCCCCACATGAGACAAACGGGGCTATTTCACAACCCATTTTGATTTGAGAGAGTAGGATGTTGCAGTAAAAGCTGCCAGTATCTCGGCATGCTCACACACAACTTCAAGCTGAGCTAAGGAGCCTGCTGGCATCGGGCATCCCAGGAAACCAGCCCAGCTCCTTACCCTGGCTCCTGCCAAGGAAGGCAAGGTCCCATGCTGTTGAAAATGTCACTTGAGAAGGGGAACGCAGAGCCCCCGGGCACAGGCTTGGCGGCAGGGGACCACGTAGGACACCTGCTTCCGGAGGCCTGAGCTGAGCCACAAGATCAGCTTCATTTAGCACCCCACAAAGCTTTGCAGGCATCCTGGCTGCCTTCGCATGTGTGGGCGCATCCCAGCTTTGCAAAACCCCATTTTGCTACCATTAAAAACACCTTTTAAAAAGGGAACCAAAACACAGCATTTGATTCACCCTGAACTCCACCACAGTTTCCTTTGGCGGGCCACCACTGCCTCCTGTGACAGACTAGGCTTTAAGGGCCGCCCCCCCCCCCCCCGGCCTGGCCACCCCTCCCTGTGGGAGCCTGACCCCCTGCGGGGGGGGGAGATAAATGCTGCTGGCTTCTCTGACCCCCTCTATTGCTGCTTCAGCTGTCCCCGCACACAAGTTGGGGAGCGTAGAGCTGCAGGTGCTGCCTACCTGCCCCCGGCCCGGCGTGGCACTGCTGCTGTCCTGCATTTATGGTGCTCACCACAGAACCACAGAGGGGTTGAGGTGGGAAGGGACCTCTGGAGGTCATCTGGGCCAACCCCCTGCTCAAGCAGGGCCACCTAGAGCCATTTGCCCAGCTTATCTGGTCCCCAGATAGTGGCACGTCACGGACATAACAAGCCCCATTACACTGGGAGCCAGGGAAGCACCATCTCTCCAAGCATTCACCCCTCCACCTCTCCACCCACCCAGCTGCCCGCTCCTGCCACCACCCATCACAACCCATTTCCTCTGTCCTTAAACACAGCAAAGGAAGAGGCCAGCGCTGTAGGAAACTTTGGAAACGCAGGCTTCAAAAGATTCACAGAGCAGCACTGGACCCACAGCTCCCCCTCTGTTACTGAGTGGAGGTGAGCTCCTCTGAACCCCTCCGCTGGTCAAACAAGGCCCTCTCGCCTGGGAAAGCCCACTGACCACAGGGGCACCCGGACCACTTTCAAAACTTCTGGCAGCCCTGTGTAGCCCAGCGCAGCACAGCTGCCCACAGCAAAGGTACCCCCACGCAGCTCTCACCCTGCAACCCCCTGAGAGCCAGGGAAGAGATTTTCCTTCAGGCCACAGCAGAGCTACCCTCTGGCTTCCTCTCTGAAGAGCAGAGGAGACCCAAGGATGCTCCAGCTGCTCCTGACTCTGCCCTCACAAGCAGGGCAAGGGAAACAGCTTTTGCACCAGTTGCAAAGAGCCCTCACCCCCCCTTCAACCTCCACGCGCCTCCCCTGTCACCACCCCACCTTTCCTCCTCACCAAAACAGAGGAGAGGCGAGCAGGAGGGGGACAATGGCAGGTCCTACCTCCTCCCCAACCAGGAGCTCAGAAGGCAGCAGCAGGCATGCTCCTCTTGCCTGCTTCCTACTGTGCTCCCTGGCAGCAACACCCGAGACAGGAGAGGAGAGCCCATCTGACCTTCGGGAACCAGGTCTCCCAGGCGAGACCCTGCGGGTGAGCTCCACTCTGGGCTCCCCCTGCAAGCAGCCAGGCAAGGGAACGAGGCCACCCGGGCTGCGAGGCTCACGGGGAAGCTGAAGGCTTGGCCAAGCCGAGGGCTCAGCTGCTAGATGTCCTCTCTGGCTCATGCACGGCACCAGGTGGGCTGTGGTGGGCAGACACAGCTCGTCCCCTTCCCCAAAACACCAAGGGTCTGCATGCCTTTTACACCACTTGCTTTTAATTACACTGCATAAGGAAAGGCCTCTCCTTGTGCCAGGACCCCCTGGCGCAGCCACCCGGGGAGCTGGCTGGCCCATCAAGTCCTCAGTAGGTTTAGTGGTTCCCCCTCATCCTTCTCGCTTGCTTGGAAGCTCCTCCTGGTCAGTCCACATCATCCCTGCAGCCCTCAGTGTCCTCGCTTTGCAGGGACCTATTTCCATACACCTCTGTTCCTCCCCTCCTCCACGCCTGAGCTTTGCCTGCTCAGTGCCGTGGGAGTCCCGCTTTGGCCTCCTGCAGCACCAGGCAGAGAGAGGAGGCAGGGCAAGAGTCATCGGTTAATAATTGTTCTAACCCCAATATAAATAGAAAAATACAACAGAACAAAGAATTGACTAGCTAAGAGATCCAATCCGCTGGGATGCCTGCAACGTGCTAGTGCAGAGTTCAGAGAGTGCTTGGTCCAGTGCATGGTACTGTAGATATCCAGAAACCTGTCCCGGCAGCCCCGCAGCCATCAAATCTTCCTGCAGCACCACACGTCTGTGCGAGCGCGTCCCGGCCGTGGTCAGCCCGCCCAAGGCTGTTGGCTCCTGGGAGCAGGCCAAATGGGAATGGTTGATAATAGTCTGATTTATTGCTGTTAAATGGTAAAGCCATTCTCTTCTGTGGAATGAGGATGTGCTTCGCTCTTACTTTTTGTGGAGGAATTTCATTTTGCTACCTGGAGCGACAGAGAAAGGAAAATGGACTTCCCACAGTGACAGGCAAAACAAGTGTCATTCCTCACCACCACCGGCCGAGCAAGCCTACGCAGAGAATCGCCCCTGCTGCCAGCCCCAGCTCCTTCTCCACGGCCACCTGCCCTGCAAAGCTGGAAGCAGGTGCCTGCAGAGCAGGTCATAGCTCTGCCCACCCCCCGGGAGCAGCGCTGCAGACTGGGACCCTGCAAGTCCCCAGGCACACCCTCCAGAGCCCATTTGCCCAGCGGTCCTGGAAGGTGAACACATTACTAAGCTCATCTGGCCAGAGCGTATGTGGGTAAGAGGCAGGGCACACCAGCCCCACAGACACTGCTGCTCTTAAATGGCCAAGAAAAGACAAGAGGGCCAGGGATGAGATCTGAACAGAAGATCAAACTCTCTTAGCCGTGGTGTCCAATGACTTATCAAGAACTTCTAAGCTCAGTCTGGAGCTCTCATCTAGCTCCCCTTACAGTGGAAAATGGATTCAGGCTTAGGATACTCCTGGGCGATTCCCACCACTGATCCCTGGATACTCCTGGGCGATTCCCACCACTGATTTTTCCTGTTTTCCCACAGGGCAAACCTGAGGCCCATGGAGACTGTGTCACTCCCCCCATCAGGAACTGCATCCACCCCCCCCCAGTCACTGGTTGCTCCATTGCCTCCTCAGACCCGCCTGTCTCCTTTAGGACATAGCTCACGGCCCAAACTTTAGTTCTCCACCAGCCTCCAGACAAGTGGCAGACCAGGGGGCAGAGCCAACAGCATGCCAGAGCAGGGATACACGGCCAGGCACTGATCACTCCGGGCTCAGAGCACTGCTCTGCAGGAAGCCACATGCAGCCACTAGCAGAGTCCAGCCACCCTCCAGCAGCTTCTCTGCTGCCAAACCTGAAGGCAACAAGAAGCCCAAACCTCCTGAGAAGCCAAGGGTTTTGCCGATTCCTTACCGAGGCCTTTCAGGAACCTATTGACTCCACTCTGCTCCGCACTGGGAAGTGTTTCCAGGTACTCCTGAGCCCGTACCTCAAACAGACCTGCAGAAAGAAAGAAGTCAACAACTTCTATTTTGCTTCCCTATAAATAAAAGTAAGAATGCCCATCTGAAAGCGTACTGTCCCAGCTTACCAATAAACTGTTGCACATGAGAGGGAACAACTCATCCCACCTCCTCCACCAGCTGAGCCCAGATCTGGGCCAAGAGCTTTGGTCCATGTCTGTAGGGTTCCCAGCAAAGAAGCCCAGCTACCGCCTCCTCCCTCCCCACCGCAAGGCTGACTGAGCTTTTGTACCTCGCACAGGGAGAGGCAAAACCTCCGTTCATTCTGCTAAGAACACGGCTAAGTCCAGAAAGTGAGATCACCTGGGGAACTGTCACGTGGGATTTACCACGCTGCGAAACCTCTTTCACTCAGCCACCTATTCAAGTGCCCACTGCTCATTAGTGCTTGGGAGGAAACTGCTAAGCCAGCAGCAGCAGGGATGAGAAACTTCAGCTGCCAGTAGCGCCCTCGGGACTGTGGGATAACAGGAGTGAAACAACAGGAGCAGCTCTGGGAAGGACATGAGCACCCATACTTTCTACTAGCCAAAACAGCCATAACCAGTCCAGCCTTTAGATGCGGGAAGGGGTCGTTCCAGCAGTGCGCCCCTTCTGTGACGGTCCAGATGGGAATTCAACATGGAACGGAAGAGGCACACACATGGAGGATACCGCTTATGCCCCTTACTATAGCGGCGAAGCATGCCTGTAACCCCAACCTCAACGAGAAACCAGATCATGCACAAAAAGCCCCTGTTCTCCAGCAGCCGGTTCCCATGCACTGTGCAAACACTATGTCTCACCACACTCCTGTGAGGCAATGCGCCCCTTTGGAAAGATAAGGAAACGGAGACAAAAAATCCCCGAGTGACTTCCTGAAGGCCGCACAGAGGTGTCAGAACAAACCATCAGCCTGCGCTAGCGCTTCCCTACCACCTCCCTCCCAGCGTCCCTGCATGGACGCTGCAGCCTCCAGCCACGGTGCTGGGGATGGAGCTGGCGGCTGGTGAGCATCTCCCGGCTCTCGTGGGAGCAACAGTGGAGTTTCCATGACTGCAGAGCCCAGGCAGAGCCCCTCACCTCTGACCCCCTGCTTCCGCAGCTCCCGCTCCTGAATGAAGCCCCCGAACATCTGCGTCTCCATGAAGACCTCCAGGAAGCGTCGGAGGCTCTTGGAGGAGACGGACTTGCGGAAAGCCTCGCGCTGCAGGGTCCGCTCCTCTCGCTCGGTGGGGGTCAGGAAGAGGGAGTAGTGGCCCACGATCTCCACAAAGAAACGGACAAAGGCCTCAGACACCACCTCATTCAAAGGGCTGGTCTCTAAAGAGAAAAGAAAGAGGCAGCAGTAAGGACAGTGCTGTAAGGACATGCTAGGAAAAGCCCTGGGCACAAACTCCCTGGCTTTTTTAAGATCTAGTCTGAGTGGAAAAAGCTGCTCAAGAGAGACAGCATCCTACGAAGAGCTTGCCATGGAAGAGGATTGGGCTGCTACTACCTTGAAAGCCACCAAGCTTTGTCTTGGCTCCCCTGCAACCAGGAGATGCCCATACCGCCCCCCAAAGAGCTGTCTCAGCCCAGTCGCCTGTGAGCGGCACGGCCACCTCCGAGGCTGCAGCTCTGCGGGTGGACTGTACCCCGGAGGAGCCTGCATCACTGACAGGGTCAGCAGCAGAGAGGGGCCTGTGGGACCCTGCCCCTGAAAGGAGTACAGGTGTTCCCTGGAGCGTAAGCAAAGGACAGACAGAGCCAGGAAGGGGTAAGTACTGTTTCTCTTCACACAAAGAGAACTGTCCCTGGTGCAATGGAATATTTAATACAGCTTCAACCAAAATCCTCACCTACCTCCAATTTCTGTGGTGTAAAATTCAATACAAGCCTAGTTCTCCCCTAAGAAGCGACAGGAGAAAAAGAGGCAGGAAGAGACGTAGTTTTAAGCTGAAAGGCACCGTGCTTTACCCTGCTTGCCATTGACAGGGCCCTCCTCCTTGTCGCTCGCCAGCTCGTTCCTCTGCTCCAAGATGTGCTCCAGGGCAGCCTGCAGCTTGCGGGGCAGGATGGAGTCCTCATCTTCCATCTGCAAAACAGAGCCACCTCCTCAGGGCCTGGGGCCAGGACACAGCCAGCCCCTACCCTTCTCCTCACCAGATCCTATCCCATCCCCAGCACGGCAGGGGGAGCACTAAAAAGGAACCATGAGGAGAGGAAGAGGGAGAACTCGTAATACACTTGGCACGTTCCCAGCACCTCCCAGTGCAGGACTATCAAGAAGCATGAGAGAAAAGAGAAAGGGGGTGTCTTGTCCCAAATATTCTCCTATTCCGGAAGAATTTCAGATGTCTGATCCGAGAGGCTACCGGGCAGTGCTCACCTGTGGGCCCGCTGTCTGCCCGCGAGCACTCGCACTACCACAAAGAGGGTGTATCTGAACAATGCTGGCACGCAGCCAGGTGAGCACAACCTCCTGCTCAGCTCCGCTCAGGCACCGATCGTGTTACGGAGGCGTTACGAGTTCCCGTAGACCAAGGAACTGTCGGTGACTGTGTGTGAGCTCCTACCAGCCCTGGCTGAGACAGCATGATTTAGCTTAAGCCTCCAGAAGAGAGGTGCAAGGTAAAGCACTTCCCTGCAGCTAAGGCAGCTGGCAAGCCAGAACTGCAGTGGAGGAGTGGCCTTCACCCACATGCTACTCCCTGCAGCAGGAGGTGCACTCGTCCCATCATACCCACAGGACCTGCGGCACGGCAGAGACGGATGCAGCTAGCACTGTTCAGCAATCTGCCAAAGGGCTCGGGGGCAAAACTAGCTTCGCAGGCCAGGAGCACGTTCGCTCCTCTATCCTCTTCCCTTCAGTATCCCGCTCCTCCTCTCCTCAACAAAGGGAAGTAAAAATCAGCAGGCAATCTCGTCTGCAGTGCAACTGCTAGGTTCCTGCTTACCAGCTTCCTACTTGTGACCCACCCAGTGCAAGGAGTGAGGAATCACAAACTCCTCGGGCAGGAAGGGATTTGAAGAGATGGTCAAGGCTCCCCTCCCTGCTCAGGGCTGGGTATGCGATAGGAGCTGGACTGACAGACACAGGCTGGAAGAGCCCGTGCTGCTCCCCAGCAGACAGTGCTAAGCTGAGGCTTTCCAGCTCTGCCCTCAGCTTTACAGGATGCCACTTAAGGACCCACAGTGCTCAAGTGCCACCATTTCCCCTCTTTAAAAAAGAAACAGAGAGAGAGATAATGCACAATGATTCGGTCCTCAGCAGCTGTGGTTTGGGACTCTCATACTACATACGTATACAACAACCCCTATAACACTGCCAACCACAAATCCTGCCTCAGTTTGCATGGGGAGTAAGCGATCCAGCCAGCCAGGCAGGTCAGCAAACACAGATGGACTTAAGGTGTGGTGGAAGAAGGGGACAGAAGATGAAGGATACAAAATAGCTCTGCTCACCTGTCTCAGAAACCGGTTATTTACAAGGTCAACAACAAGGACCTAAGAATGAGAGCGCAAGAATAAAAAGGGGAAGTCATTATTTCCATTATCGGAATTTATCTTAATCTGTAACTGCTCTGGAGGAAACGCTTCAGCCCTGCCCCTGCTCCTCCTACCCACCACCGCAGCTGGAGCAGGCACCCAGTGCGAGCCAAGAGCGGAGCCCTTGTTGCGGCTTTCTAATGACTTCACCGCAAACCGTGGAGCAGCTTGGACAGCAGGAGGCTGTGCTCCAAGCCCAGCCCACTGCTCCTCACCACCAAGTTGGGGTCAGAGCTCCGTCTTTTCTCCCCGTGCGCCGCACCGCTGTGCCCTGGGTGGGCAGGGATGGAAATGCCTCCCCGACCACGTTCGGTCTTGCTGCACCCTTGCGCACCATGAACTGGTCTTCCTAATTATATATTCATTTCATTAGGCATCTGTGTTAATTAGAGGGGCAGCCATACTGGTCAATTTATAGCAGTCATACTTCAAGCCTGGCAGACTTTGTGCTTAGCCCCTAGACAACACTATCCAGAAACCAACAGTAACTTTAAAAAATCATCTTCTACCCACAGCAGCCCCACGGTGGGAGATCCCAGCCCCCCGCCTTCCCAAGACAAGGCAGAGCGCAGCCCTCTGCCTCCCTGGGGGATCTCCGCCTCCTCCCTCACCCCACGCTCACAGAAGCCAGAGGATGAGACCTCGGCTCCTTCATGCCGCCAGCTGCCAAGGCAGACTCTCAAGAGCAGCCTTTCTGGGACAGAAGACAACTCAGCCCACTAGAAGCAACCGAGAGCAAGGCTGCGGTGTGGGTATATGGCTCACCTCCTCCACCGGGAGCTCCTTCAGGCGGGGCAGGGAGCTGGAGAGCAGGCCGATGAGGAAGGGGGTGGGCGAGCACACGATGTCGATCATGGAAGGCGGCAGCACGGGGATGTAGGTGTGCTGCCAGGTGAAGGGGTACAGGAGGGCCACCGTGGCGTGGCAACACTTGGAGAGAGTGCTGGAAGATGAAACACAACCAAGGGCAATGGCTGGTCAGTCAGGAGATGAGTGGTGCTTCCTAGAAATCACGTCTCTTTCAATTGTTCCCTGATTGATCCTTGTAATTAACTAGGGGCTTTCCCAGATTTCTGACCCCATTTTTCAGCTTCAGAAGCAATGACTTGAGGTAGGAGCCCAGGTTATGAAAGACAATTCTGGCCCACGCACATGTGACAAGAGGTGGGTCCCACTGAATCCAACATCTGCACCTCCAGTGCCCTGATGGGAAATATCAGACAGACACAGGGTCTTCCATGCCACTGCCTTTCATTAGAGAAATGAGTTTATTCTCCCACAGCATGCCTCTGTGGCTGTTCCCATGGGAAAGCCACAGGTCTGAATGCACAGGGGCTATACTGTCCAGCACAGACAGCACGCAGCTGTGGGGCGCAGAAGACGGCTCCACCACTACAGCAGCTATCTCTGGGCTGCACTGTGGCCCACCTACCTGCTGACCATACTCTTGGCCTCGTTAGCGCAGCTGGATGGCTTGCTTGGACCTAGCAAAGCCCCAGGCGCAACCTGAAGCCACAAAGTCCCCAAGTGTTCCTGCAGATCATTCCAGCCATGGTTCACCCCTGCCCCTTGGCTTGCTACCTGTGCAGCATACGTGCTTTGCTTTCGGGCAACCCATAGCAGGAGTAACTGCATGCCAATGGCATGCTTTTATATCGGTCCCAATCATACCGATAGCTCCTAGCAGCCATGCGGGAGCAGGGGGAATGAGGAAGGCAGCGGCCTCCAGCCGAGGCTATCCAGGCACCCTGCAGCCTGTGGAGCCTGCCAAGGCTACTCAGGAACACAGGAGAGTGAAATCCCTGGAGGGGAGCACACAGCTGGCCTCTGCAGGATGCTGCCCGTGGCTCATGGGACCACAGCCTTCCTTCCCCCTTCAAATGCCACCAGCGGCTTGGCTGTTAGCGCCTTTGCTGACAACTTCCAAGAGGGTCTTCCAGAAACCCCATCAGCTGCCTGGCAGGAGGCAGGCAGGGTCTGCAGTCAGACAGGGCAGAGCTTGCCGCAGGGCACCAGTTACTCATCCGTTCTGGGTCTGGAAGCGTTTGTATGCGTCAAGGGAGGGGGAAGGCTCGCCACTATAAACGCTGTATATAAGGTCATTTTGTTTCACTAGCATCCAGGTCTCGAAAGGCTGGAGGAGGGGAGGGAGGCTGGTGCGGCCAGGACGAGTCACATCGCCGAGGAAGGGCGCGCAGCTGGCTCCTGTTAAACTCCGCAGGGGAATTTACACTCAGCAACCCGGATCTGGCAGTTTATTGCTGACTTGAGAGGGAAGGGGTTTGATGGGTGTGGACTCGAGCTCGCTCTGAAAAGCAAAGCCTGCTTTCCCTCTCCCCCCACCCCCCGCTCAAGCTAAGCCTGGTAGATTTGAATCCCTGTGCTGTAACGCTAACACATGCTGAGCAGTGCGGTGGCTGGGCTACAGCTGGCTGGCTTTCATCAGATAAGTTCAGTTTAGCAGAACACAATTATGGTTGCTGGGACATCAGTGTGACCGTATGAAGAAATCGGGCAGTAAACATTGTTAAACACATGACGCTTTTGGAAGATAAGTAAATCCCAGGGGAGAGGCTGGAATCTGCTTAACGTGAGAATTTTATCTAGGACTGCAACAGGTAGGGAACGGGTGCTTGGGAGGGACGCCTGGGATGTGTGCGCTGAGAAAGTCTCTTCACAAGATGGGGACAGTTTCCTCTCCTTGCGTTCCTAGAGGCTTGGCTTTTCTTAAGGGGATACTCTATAAAACAGAGGAGGACCCATCAGAGGCTGTGTCACAGACTGGTAGCTTTAAGCCTTTAGATGGGTAAAACCCCTCAGTTCCTTGCTTAGGAAGGTCTTAGAGTATCCCCCTCCCTTCTCCGCATTTATTCCTGCTGGCTGCCCCTCTGTTGCTGCTCTCAAGCTGTGCCTGCCCTCATCAGCAAGCCCATGTCTTGCTGTGTCTACCACACGTGCAAGGTAGATAATGAATCTGAGAGAAACAAAATTAAAATAATGAGAAAACACAGAGCTAGTAAGAAACGCGAACATTTACCAAAAAAAAAAAAAACCTACCCAGAAAAAATGTGGGAACGATATCAGAGTAGATTATTTCTCTTTTATCTTTCATACAAGCTAATCTTGAAAGGAACTGCAACAAAAGTGAATGTGCCATCTTAGAAGTGCACTCCAAGTTAATGAGATACTTTAAAAACTGTCTCCTTTGAGGTGGTCTTACTTGTACACCCATACATTTCAGGCCATGTTAGCAGATGCAAAAGCAGGGGCTTCTTTTCCCCTCCATTACTGCAGAGCATATTTTCCACTCCTCAATTTCTGACTGGTAATAGCCCCAGTAGTAACAACAGCAGCAGCATGGTGAAAGCTGAAAGAACTCCTTTCATCACTTGTGCACAGCACTGTGGCATTGCTCTTCGACCACCACCACTGGACTTCCTCTTCTTTGAAGAGAGGCTGGAGGTGGAAGCGTTAGAAGTTTCACCTTTGTCACAAATCCTCAATCTTGAAGGCACATCCAACTTTCCTGCCTAAAGGTGGGAATTGCCATTACAGACAGCACTTGAAAACCAAGGGAAAGGATCTCCGTGATCCCAGGTAGCTCCACAGAGGAACAGTGAGCAGCTGAAGTACATGGTTATTTATGGCATGGTGAGATATTACGGCATGCTGTCTCCTGCTATATTTATGGTGGCTTGTTCTTCCCTCAACCCTGCTCTCAAGTCCCAGTGAGTACACATGGTACGTGAGAGATTAAGTGGGAGGAAAGATGGCTGAGGTCCAGTTAGTGGAAGTCACAGAGCGAGCTGTGTAAGTCTGAAATTGTATGCACCATGCAGTGGGAAGTAAAGGAGAAAGCTTCTCCCTTCCACCTTTCCATCTGTGAATGCCTCAACACATTCAGGATAAATCCTAGTGATCTCTGCTCTGAAACATTTCTCACTGTGGAAGACATTTTCAGGGAACAATACTGATAGGGTTGAGGTCTGTGAGCCTCCTTTGAAGGCAGAGCAGTTCAGAGACGGACACATTGAGGCCTCTCTTCCACATGTGATTCAGTCAGACTTGCTCTGCGGATAGTCTCAGGGAGCTGCAGCTTGTCAGGAGCCCAGCAGAACCTCAGTCCTTTGGAATGACTCAAGCCTAAGCTCCCTCCTTCTTTTGCGTACGGCACTGCAACAAGCACTAGGGGACTGCTGAGTCACACCATGGCTACCGAGCCTTGCAAAAGAATCCAGTACGATAAATTTCTTTTATGCCATCTGTGTGACCATGTGCTCTTCAGCCAGCAGTGATGGGAGAGACTGCCTAAACTATATCCCAGTCATAGTACAGCAGGTACCCCTCTGTGTAGAAGGTGAATATGGCCACTGAAGTTCTGGGCACTGCTCAAGCTGGATGCCTCTTTCTGTAAGATATGCATGTCTCTTAACACAACCTGAACAGTTTAATGCACTTGCAAAGCACTATTTATTTCAGTGTCCATCAGCCCTTCAAGGGCTCTTATACCAAACAGGCAGCCAATGACTTTGGGTAGCTACAGTCAATGTCCCTACTGAAATCCTGATATCCCAGAATGTATGCGCCATAGCCATGATGATGACTGCTGCCATTGGAGTAATACTGACACAGGGTGCTGTGTTTTCCTTGGAGGTACCACCAGGAATGAAGAGATCTACCCAGTGCGACTGCAGTACGTTCTAGGGAGTGCCATGCACTACTCAGGCCACAGAAGTTCAAGCCAGTTGTTCAAATGGGACAGAGACACCGCTTTTTAAGGCTTTTGGTTTCAGCAGCTAATCCTTAAAACACCGCAGGTCTTCAAAGTACACTTTCAAGATCCTAAGCACATTTTCATGGGTTCATTCAGCCTCCTGTAGGGATCATGGCTGAGCTGCACGTCTGATGTCACTTGCACAGGAGCTTGCAAGAGAGACTGAATGAGATATTGCTAGTATAGAGGCTAAAAAGTATCGATGTACACAAAGAACCATGTCAGATCTCTCCCTAAAGGGCTGATTTGGATAAAGACCGACACACAGATCTCTCTGGCTGAGCACTCCCTTGGTCAGAACAATGACACTGCAGCAATTTGTGACATTCATTTGCTCAAACAACAGGCCTTCCCACCACATGGCATCCCATGCAAAAACCTATCACACAGCACCCTATGCAGCTGCTGCTTCTTGGGAGTCACCTTGAACAGAGGCAGCCAATACAGAATCTGCACACAACAGCCGCAACTACATAGAAACTCTTCTTCCTTTCCTGGCAAAACTTGCTCCAAGACTAGCTTGACTTGCTCTAAAAAGACACCCTGACAACTTGCAACAGCTTCTAAGGAAGGATACTGGCTGCTCAGTTCGGTTGCTCTCCTCCCAAACTGTAGACTGACTACAGGGTTTTCAGCTTTCCGCTCCAAAGGCAAGCACCTACGCTAAAAAGTCCCCCAAACTGAATCCCTCTTTGGGTTCAGGATACTTCATGATTTCTGAAAAACACTGTTGAATCAATCAGCCTTTTGGCATTTAATGCCAGGAAGCCCATTGTTCCTTGAAATAACTGCTGAAATATGGTGGCATTTGGCAATTTAAGAAGGTTTGATTACGTGGGTTTTTCTTTTCTTTTTTATAAGCTCTGCTACAGTAGGATTCATTTTACAAACACCTTTGGATTTCTGACAGTGTGTCACATCTGGATTTACTTATGATGGATCGCAGATCTGGTTTACAACATTTAACAGGCACAGGAGCTTCCAAACTTTGCCCCGTGACTTCGTGCAGCGTTGCTGCAAATCCCGCCAGGACAATGCCAAGTTCCACCAGCTATGGGGACCGTCACTGCCTCCCACTGACGTGGCAGGTTAGTGCAGGTGAAGAAGTAAGCGTTAAGATGCTCTGAAGAAACAATGCTATTATCTGACATCCAAACTTCATCCTTGGGTTTCTTCTTCTCCCCAACCACAATACAAAAAGGAGAAATCTGGGAGGCTGGGATTCACAGTCCCAGATTTGTTTTTGTAGCACATGGAAAAGGCTTCTTTTTGATGATTAATTACCTTTTACTGGGGATGACCACATTTAAAGTGTCTACTCTTAATTCTTTCAGATCTGCCTTTGATAACAATGACCACTTTGTGTTGTTGACACAGCTGTGGTTTCTGGCAGGGACAGAGGCAATTGCTCGAGTTGGTCAGATCCACAACAGGCTTTTGAGGAGATCTGGAAAAAGGGTGCCTTGATTTTAAGCCCGTGTAAGTTTTCCTGATTTAAAAAGCCCTCTGAATCTAACACATCTCCCCCTCAGGCCAGCAAAAACTGCCCAGCTCTAGGTATCTTGTGAAATCAGGCCACTTTTATTTGGAAGATGCCTTCTAAAACGTTGGTCTTCAGTGCCTCGAACTGTGTGCCAGGCAGCATCACTTGGAAGGAAACAAAAGCAGCTCTCGTGTTGCAGTGCCTAACCCGTGCCATGGCCTCCACTGCCCCAGGACTAAAGTTTACAGTGCAGAAGTGAACAAAATCTAGGGAAGACTACATAGACCAACATAGTTTTAACAAAGTCATTTTCCTGGGTTGCGAGGCAAGGTATACTCCAGTTTCTATAGCGATATAGAGGGGAAAAAAAAAACCCACCCAAAAACTAATAAACCAAATTCTTTCCTTTTCTGCTGCCAAGCTTTAGATTGACAGGTCTTCAAAAAAACACTCAGTGTTCATTCTAAAGATGGAAAAGACAAAGTATGTCACTTGCTGTACACTTGCTAGATGCATTTTTTGGCTCAGCTTGAAAACATTTCACAGTTCACACAGTATTTGGCAAGAGACCTTTCAGCTTTCTTTTCCCACAGACTGGCTTTATAGCAATTAAAAGATGTAAATAAATTGCATGCATCATTTTCTGTCACTCACACCCAGACACACCTTTACACACACATACAGATAGCTATTGATAGTGCCCACATGAAGAACTGCAAAGATGAATGATAAATATAATTTATTATGCATCTTTCACCATGTCACCTGCACTCTCCCCGTTAATCCATCTCAGCTGGATTATTTCTAGCATTCCTAACCTCTGAGCAGTTTCCAACAGCTGCTTTTATAGGGTTTTTTTTTTCTTCTCTTAAACTATTGCCAAAAAGTGTTTCTTTTCTTTCCTCTGAAATTGGCATTTTCACCCCTAAAGTAAATACTACTTAATATTCATTGAGTTCAATGTGTTCCTGTCCCAGGAAAAGTATCATTTGGACAGAAGATCCTGTATCTACAATACCATCAGCTTTCAAAACATGGAATTTCCACCAACAAGTAGAAGAGACTGTTGACCTTATGAAAGGCTCACCAATCCAGTGCACTCAAATCACTGGACTGGACTAAAATACAATACTTATTTTTGAGGGTTATTTTCTTTGTTTTCTGTTTTTCAAGCCTTCACAGTCCTTTGGGGTAATTTTCAAGTTTTTTCTCCACAAAAACGAGCCAGAGAAACTTCATATTTTGTTACAGTAAAAGAAGACGACTCTCCTGAAATTGCTCAGAGCAAGGTCTTCTCAGAAACATCAAATATTGAAAGTCTTGTAGACAGCTGGCAAATCTATGGTAACTATCTGAATCTGAGCCCTGTGGCCTCACAGACCCTGGATCTTTAAAATGTGACAATTCTTTTTTTCACAGAAGAAAGCTGTTGCTGGTATATTTAGAGATGCTAGAAACTATGATTCTATAGCTCTCTCCCATTGTCTTTTACAGGCCTGGGCAGCTGGACTCGTTCCTAAGGACCCTGAATATACTGACAAAAGATACAGGGGGAAAAAAACCCACCAAAACCCATCGAAGTGCTTTGAATTAGAGATATTCTGTAACACACACACCATGCTCAGAATCCATGGTGGCGTGCTGTCATATAACTATGTGATAGGAAAAGATCTGGTAAATAAAGGTTCATTCTAAAGTGATGCCTTTTGAAAAAAAAAAAGTTCCCTACCATTTACTCTTATCACCCAGCCCTGACGTAGAGATTACAATGTCATCTGTGTCCTTAACAGATTTTCTCAGAATGTAAAATTTGTCCTACAGAGGAGGAGAAAAACCTTTGAAAACAAAGCCTGTCATCATAAATTATCACATAAATCATATATGCTACGTTGAAATATAGCGTTTGGATGAATTCTCTCATTTTCAATGCAAGTCTGAATGCTCTGCATGAAACGTGTGGCTTAACAACGCATACAATGTATCAGTGATTACAGAGGGTGAATGCTCTGCATGAAACGTGTGGCTTAAGTATCCAGAATACTAAGTAACAATGCATACAATGTATCAGTGATTACAAAGAGGCAAATCTTCCCCTCTCTGACCCAAGGCAGCTACAAAAAACTTCAAGCAGCCAGTGCTACCTGGATGCTACAGCTTCCCTCTCTCCAGCCTTCCTATTCCTGTGATGAGACTGCCTGAGCTCTGCCCGCAGAGAGCCCCGGATCCCTGCAGGATGAATTTTTCCCTTCGTTTCCCTGTAGAAGGGGCCTCCCCATTCTTTGCCCCAGCGCTCAGTCCCAGAGCTGCAGCCTGCTGGCTGGAAGTTGTGAAAACAGACAAGCTTAGGGGCATTGTACACTCCTGAAACCTGAGCGTGCTCCTAAGTGTCATTACTCATCCAGGCAGCTTTTCTTTCCCCAGCCTTGGCGAACTCTCCTCCCTGAATCCTCAAGTGCTTCAAGGGCTGGAGAGCTGCCAGCCACCAGCTGCACAAGATCTTAAAGAAACCTGGGCCCATTTTCATCCTTTAGGAAAGCAAAGAAAAAAATTTTTTTTAAAAAAAACAAAACCTCACAAATTGAGCAGATTCAAAATAGAAGAGGGAAGTCCTCTGCCTCATTCTCCCTCACTTCATCCTTTACTTTCATCTCTCACAAGAAAAAAGTCTTTAGGAACCAGTATTAAAATACAAGCTGAAGATTTAAGAAGATTTTGTGACATCAGGGAACAACTCAGAAGGGACAGTGATCTCTGCCCAAGGCTTGATCCTTGGAAACTCCAGCACAGCTCAGTGGGGAACACTGCAGCATCATGGAGCAAAAGGAGGGGTTTCATTTATTTAGCACCAGGCCTCTGCTCTAAAACCATCTGGAGGAAAGGGAATTTGGTTCTCCTTGGGGACGAGATGTAGCATGCTTTTTGCAAGCTTCAAAGTGCAATTATGGTGCATGGCCTGAGTTCCCCACTCCTGGGAAGTACAGCCCTACTCACATCAGATAAGAATTTGGAAAAGAGCACAGGAAAAAAAAAGAACAAGGCAGAGAAATCAGTCACTGCAGTCTTCTCAGCCTTCCTTCCTTGGCAGCGTTTTGTTTAAGGAAATGCAAGAGGGTACCTGAGCTTGTCTGCGATAAAGATCACTCTCCTTTCCAGAAGCAGGGAGGCGAAGACTCTGCTCAGGTGCCGCACGCTGAGGGATGTGAACAAGGACTCAAAATCAACATGCTCAAGCCTAGAGTCAAGAGGCCGCCGCAGCTCGATGACCTGTTGGAGAGAAAAAGACCACAGGTCAGCTCTCACTGTCCACCCATACTGTGGCAAGCACGGACAGCTAACAAGCATTACCGACTGTGCTGGTGAACGCTGCACAGCATTAAGCTTTTCCTTGTCTTTCCTTGTGTTACCTCCCACAAATCCTTCTTCCAGGTGAAGCTGAAGACGATCCAGAGTCCACTCCAATGGGCACAGCATGAGACCAACCACAAGTTCTCCCCGTTGGACTGAGGACAGGGAGCTCCTCATGAGGGGGAAAACTAGTTTGTGTCCAGCTAAGGAGTGCTTTCCAGGCTTTCTGGCATTCAAGCAGCAGAATGGCATGGAGCCTTTCAAATTTGCACTCTTATTTTTACAGTTACGATTTATTTATTTTTTTTACTGCAAGAATCTGAATGCCTAACCTAATGACTATAAATTTTTTATATCAGTTACAGAAAAGAGCAGCCTGTGGGCATTTTTCTTTGTTCATATCTACTTAAATAATTCCTGTCACAGCACCTTAGCACTTCATACTCCTTATCTTAGCCAGATGCTTATCTAAATTGTTCTTGAAAGAGCACACATTTCATAAATCCCACAAGAAAATTACTCTAGTGCTGAACTATCCTTACCAACACCAAGCCTGCAGCTGAAACATGTCAGTGGCAAATTACTTCACCTACTTGTTGTCTTACTCTCAGTATACACTCAGAACAACTGGTCACCCTCCTCTCTGTAGGAAACTTCTTGTATATTGGAAGGTTATTATCACGTGTCCTCCTTTGTCCTTTGTTTTCTATATTAAGCAAACAATTTTCTCAAGCTTTGCCTGTGTTTTCTAAACCACTTAGTAAGTGGAACTACTCTTCTGGGGATTTCTCCTGGTGTTTGCATTTTTTTGAAAATGATACTCTAAATAAATTTCCACCAATGCTGGAAAGCAGAAAAGTTGCTTTTATTTATTATTCATCCCTTCACTTTCTTTCATAATTCAGGAGTTTGTCTAAATAATACCATACTGTTACTTCTGCTCACTTTATGGCCCACTATACCACCAGATCCTTTTCTGAAGTACTGTTGCTCACTCAGTAACTTCCATGTTGTATTAGACTACTCATTTCTTCTTCCCAGCATTTTGCTCTTGTCCATATTGAATTTCAGATCAGACCTTCAATTTAGCAAGGTCATTTTGACTCTCCAAAGTGCCTGCAACCCATTCCAATGCTGTCACCTACCCATTGTGTAAATGTGGGGTTTATGCCATCAACCAGATAATGAATTAACATTAAGGACCTTAGAAACAAAACAGCCAAAACACTCTCCCAGCCTGACAGCACACCATTGGGACTCTACTGCTCGAGTGCAGATTTTTAACCAGCTATGCATGTGCTCTGCAGTAATTTCATTTAGTTTGAACTGTTTTCAGTTCAGTTGAGGAGAATGTCATCATGTAGTGCTATGCTGAAAGCCCTCAGACACAACCTCTATTAACTCACTCGCTTTCCTCTCAATGTTCAAGGCATACCATGCCCAAATTGAACCATGTTCAATTTGGCTCCCTCCACCCTCCCACAGTCCTTCAAGGCTACCTCCGCTCTCTGCACTCTTAAAACCCTCCCATTGTCCTCACACCACACTCTGGGAGATGCAACGTGTACCCTCAGCTCCATGCTGTGAAAATGCCATTCTGAAAGGCTGCAACATTGCCCTTGTGTGGTTTCAGGTATTTTTTGACCAGAACCCCGTGCCCTGTCCCACACGAACAGTGGTTCTGTATTAAGGATGCTGGAGCACATGCTTTGAATCCTGTCTTCATGAAGGTAAGTGTGGGGGGCCTCGAGCAGATCCAAGGTCATGTGCTGTGCAGCACGGGGCCCACCAGTCTGTGCCATTTGGCCTCAAGGCCAATGCCCTGTTTCATTTTGCCATATTAGCATGTCTGTATCCTTACATTCATTTTTACCATATGATTTCCCTTTTGATTCTGAGGCCACTGAAGTCTCCATGCCATCCCCTCCAGTCCCCTATTTTACTCCCTAGCTTCCCCACGCAGTTGTCAGACCATCTGTCCTTGAAGATGCCCAGTGCTATATCACAGTCCCAACTTCCAGTCGCCAGTCCTGCACCTTTTGCTGGCCTAAGTCTCCCTGTCTCTAGGATGGTGTCTTTACCTCTGTTCCTGAGCCTGGCAAGAAGTTCTTGACTGTAATCGTCCGGCCCAAAGCTGGGAAAGGTGCCTCCATGACACTCCTCATGAGAGGCTGCACCAAGGCGGGGGAAATACCCCGTCTCTTCTCAACCTCATCCAAGATCTGAAATAAAAGCATGAAGACACAAAAACATGTAAATCAGGAAGAGAGAGGTAACACCAGGAATAAAGTGCACCAGCACTGATGTTCTCTCCTTAACTCAGCATCGATATGGAGCCTTGAATCATAAGGAAGAAGGTAAAAGGTGCAATTGAAGACCCTTAATTTCCTTCAGCAAGAGAAACCCAGCTCCAATGAGGTCAATGGCAAGCTTACAAATTGCAAAGTCACCACCACCCTCGGAGTCAGGACTCCACCTTTTAAGCTCTCAGTGCTTGTGTTCTGGTCGTTCTGCTGAAGGAACGAGGCAATAGCTGACAATCTAGCTTTCCTTTTAACTGTGTTTTTGCTAGGTTCTGGAATTAGCATGCAGTTGCCTTTCCAACACCATTTCAGGACCTTTCTTCAGCCATCAGCTTCCCTGATCCCCATTCTCCTGTTGTTGACTTCACTTTGAGGTCCCTCTTGGCCTACAGCACAAATTCCCTCTCTCTCCCCCCTCACCTTAGAGAAGAGATTGAAGCATCCAAGGCGACTCACAATGCAGTAAACTTCTGGGAGACGCTTCCCTTTCCCACTGGGCTTTCAAGACAAACGCAAATACACACACAAAAAACACCAAGAAAATGTCAGAGTTATAACTACTGCAGAGACAGAGTGACCGGTCTCTTAGTTCTGCAGCTTGTTGGCTGGCTCAGAAACTGGCAGACATTTCACAGCATGCTGCTGATGACAATACCTTAAGTCTGGCTCAAACCCTGGTACGCTAGAAACAGTGGGGAGAAACGGGCACATCCACAGTATGATCCCAACCTTCCTAAGTCAAATGACTAAGTCAGGGCATACTGCTCTACAGAGACAACTCAGCCTACGGGACTAGCAGAGGTTTAGACAACTGTTTAGTAGCTATCTAAACCTATGGGAGACAAACCCTATCTTCAGCTTAGTGCTGAAACAACAGTCCATGATCATAACGTTAAGCACTGGTGTAAGGAAGAGGTAAGAGAGCTATGCCTGGAGTGGAGGATGGTACTCAGAGAGGGACTTGGGCACTGAGCAGAACAGAAGAGAGCAAAGCTGCTCTGCTGCCGCTCTTTCTTTCCACACTGAAAGAGAAGAGCAGCAGCTTCCCGCTTTCCAGAACGGGTGCCAGTAACACCAACCCCACAGAAGGCTGCATCTCTAGGAAAAGAAAAAAACAGGGACAATTACCAGCAGCCTCCTACAGTATCCAAATCGCCTGCTTCCATCTTCCCCCGTCAGGACAAATGAGAACGTCTCACTGCAGAAAGAGAAACCAGAATGACAAGATACCCATCACCCACATTAAAAGTCTCTGACATACAAACCCAGTAAACCCACAACGTTTTCGCATTTCCAATACAGAGCTCAGGGCTCTGCCCAATTTTCTACTGTAACAGCTCTCATATTTAATTAGCTCGATATATAAATCTGTTTCTCATGAATCAGGATACAAAGTACAGTACTTACCTGGCAAACTGATGGATGGGGGCCCAGTCCTTTGCATCAGGGAAGCAAAACTGGGGAATAGCTTTCAACTGATCTTCTGCCTCACGCATGAATTTGAACGAGCGCTCGAGCTAGCAGAACAGAAAGAAGGAATGTTTCCAATTAGTCATGTGGGGATGGAATGACTTCAAATATTTTTCCTGTGACAAATGAAGAGGTGATGACAGAGGCTAAGCTTCTGCCTGGAAGATATTAAAATTTCTGTGATTCTGGCCCACCTAATCTTTAGGTATCTTAAAGTAACTCTGTGCTCCCAATTCCACCAAGCCCTGCATCTGCAGCACCTGTCCCTGCTATATTGTGCCTCCAATCTGGGACACATCTTCCAGCAAGGGGCGAGAGAACTGAAGTCTGAGGGGAGCTCTGGTTACATCCCATTTACAAACACGCTGTCACACTGGCTGGCTCTGTGTTTCTCCCATTCCTCATTCCCCATTTTGAGCTAGACTATTGGTGAAAGCTGTGCCTCCCCTTTAAGAACATGTGTCTTCTCCCAAGTGTTGGTTTTCTTTAAAGAGAAAAGGGAGAGAAATGGAATAGCTACATAAAAGTCATAGCCAAGGGCAGCAAAAGATCTAAATCAGCTGCTCTTTCAACAGTGAGGAATACCATGGCAATTCTTGGGGGGTGACTACAGCCCCTCTATCTTCAGTGTCACTGAGCACTGACACAGCAGAGG
Source organism: Aptenodytes forsteri (assembly GCF_000699145.1). Lineage (NCBI taxonomy): Eukaryota > Metazoa > Chordata > Aves > Sphenisciformes > Spheniscidae > Aptenodytes > Aptenodytes forsteri. Next base: position 4,061,042 of record NW_008796213.1, on the reverse strand, counting down.
GGTTACTGACATAACATGTGGTCAACAGAGAAGCTGTGGCTTCTCCAGCTGTGCAAGTGCACCATGCAATCTGAGACATGTCAGCCAGACCTTCCCAACAGGCACCGCACCTTCAGTGGGAACTGCTGGGTAACCTCAGGGACATAGGCAGCCCCAGCCTGCTTCTTGTGCAGCGACACCACGACGAAGTACTCAAACAGTTGCCTCTCTTGATATTCAATCAAGTCCCGTTCCAAGGTTTGGTACCGCGGGGTTTGCTTCAGGCGAGATTTCACATGCACCAGTCGCTGGCTGTGAGCTACGAAGAAAAAGATTAGAGATTGTGACTTTGTCTAGCTCTTTGCACAGAGCACCAACAGTGCTTTGCAGAGACTTACGGATGAACTCGAAACCACCTCACTGTACTTACTTTGTCAGTGGCTGAGTAAGAGGTGGGAACCATTTGGAAGCTGCACTATAAATATCGACAGAGATGGGATGTAATCTTGTGAGTGCCATCACCCTGAAGAGCTTTGGCAGCAGAAGGATTTCATAGATAGCTTTTACAGCTGAAGACAACCCAAACTGAGATCCATATGGGACATGGTGTAACAGATAATGTCTGGGCATTCATCCTTGCATTCATTTCTGTATCTTTCAAAGCCAGCACTGTTAGGTGACTCTGAACCTTTGTTCAGAGGAGGCTGTGGGTAGCGATCCCCACAGTTCTACAAGACCAGCACTTGGGTCAGGCTAGGGCTCCACTGGCTGAGTAATGCTGGGGACTCCCAGCTTTAGTAACTTAGGCTGGGCTGTAGGCCAACAACAAAAAAACATGAAAAGAGGTGCAAATGAAAAAGGCTGGCTCATACCAGTCCTTCCTGTGCCTAAAACTAATCTCTCAGGACCATGTTTCTACAAGTTCACCCAAGACAACGGGAAAACAAGAAAAACTGCCAAGCAAGCTGTAACTGCAACACACGTGAGCTGTGGAACAATAAACATTCCAGCATGGAAAGTAATGAAAAGCTGCCTGCTGAGAAGAGACCAGATGAGATTCCCTAAGACCACCCCCCTGCTTTGTTTTACAGTTGCATCCCAAATTAAATCTCCATGACGTCTCCCTTACCCCTACTACAAAAGAAAGAAAGAATTAACTACAAGCAGAGACTACAGCACATTCTCACAACTGTGCTTTTTGTGAATGCGGGTGGCAACGCAATGTTTTGACAGAAACTACAACCACAGGGATATTGAGGGAACTCCAAATACATAAGATGTCTGCTTGGGAGACAGGGCTTCCTGAGAGACGGTATACACTTTAGGACAGACTCTTGACCTTTTGTCTGGTAAGGTTGTGCCACTCATGGACTATTCCAGACAATATAATTTAAAGCAATCTTGAGGTGCCTCTTAAATCAGAGAGCGTAACAATCCCTGGACAGTTAAAGCCATGGAAAGATGGCTTAGACTCCTTTCTCTTGTCACCTATTATGCTATTTGCTCGAAGGCTGTAATTCTTCAAAAGTTTTCAGAAGTGGTTTCTGTTTTACCAGGGACTTCAAAAGGAGCAGCGTCACAGCAATGCTGAGTGCTTCTGAAAAGCTCGCTCAAGCTCTGCATTGTTTATATTCTGTACAACCTACTAAAGATACCAGGATTTTACTGTTGTCATCATGGCAGAGTTTGTCTTTGAACATTTTTCCTTTCCAAGGGTCAGCACTTATGTCTCTGAAATGCAGTCTGATGATATACAGTGACTTGCTAAGCAGAGGTAACTGGCTGGTGTGTTTGGTCTGTTAAGTAAAACACACAAAATCGAAAGTCCTAGACAAAAGAGACTTGCTAAATCATCTCACTTTCCTATTTAAAAATAGGAAAGTCGACAGTTCAACAAGGCATAAAGCAAAATACAGGTGTAGCTAGAGCAAACAGCAAGTGCCAGAGCTCCTGTTCACAGTTACGTAGACTTGCACAGTCACTCAGATCTAGGTATGGATCTGGATATTGTTCAGAGTCCAGTGCTGTTGGATCTGAAGTGACTTCACACAACCTCCATCATCCCCTCTACAGGTAGTTCCTAGCTGCAGTTATACATATATATATATATATATAAAATATATATACAGTTACAGAGAAACCCAGGGTGATGCACATGATTCACTATGGCAACCAGTAACAGACAAGAGTTTGAATCTTCCTGGCCACATCTACACTGTCTTTCTCAGCTACATCTGAACATGGACTATATTTCACAACATCGTGTTTCAAGACAGTTGTGAATGTAACTTCTGCGCAACCTGGGCGCAAACCCTCTCCCCCTGTCTCCAGGTTAGCCTGAGAACCTGTCAAAAGGTAGGTGGTGGCAGCAATTTTCAGCTTGATCTTGCTAACGCAGCAGCACAGATAAAAGATTTCCCAATGCAGAGGAGAGCAAGAGCATACAGTAGTTCTTGTGTGGGAAGCTGTGCTCACAAGAGGGTACTCAGTCTGAGGTTTCTGTTCTGAAAACCTGAAAGATGGTAAGGACGAGCACTCCTAAGCACAATGCACTGTGGTTGACAGAGCGGGAACTGCTGCTTATGCCTGTCTTTTCAGCTTGGGAACTGACCTGCTACCCAGATCAAGTATGCATGTGAGTCAGGAAACTTTGGAATCTGAGGGAGTTTCCATCTTGCATTCTAACTCTGCCAGGACTTTGAATTTGCCATATGAATTCCGCAAAGACTGTAATGCCACCAACATGTCACAGGGCTAATTACCAGTACAAGAAGGTTTCAGAAGAGTATTACGGAGACCACTATACCATATAGCTCTACCGGAGTGAAGCAAGCAATGCGGCGCTTTATCCCAACTCAGCCAATGCAGAAGAGTTTAACTAGCAATAAATCATATCATGCAATCCTGTTTTCCTAGCCAGCCAGTCTGGCTGGTGGGTTTTCTCCCTTAGTAAACATGTAGTGGGTTTTCTGAACACCCTGTCCCATGCAATACTGCCTCTGTCAGTCTGGTCACACATTTGTGACTGCATACTTTGAAAAACCTCACTGTATTTCCACAGGGTCCAAACCATCTCCTAGGAAAGGCAGTGCAAAGAGCTTTGACGGGAATTGGAACAGATGTTTGTTTTGGACTCCTATAGTCCTCTGCTCATGGATTTTCTTCTGCAGTATCGAGATCTTTGTTTTCTCACTGTGTTCCGAGTGGAAACAAGCTCCTTCTCCAAAGGCAGAACACAGAGGAGAGATCTTGACCCAGGAACTCAGAGCGAAGTTTATCAGGAGCGATTTGCTCTCTTCACACGTTTGCCTTACCTTTCAGCTTCTCTTCAGTATCACTGTCCGATTCACTGTTTTCATCAGTAACTAGGAAAAAAGAAAGGGGAAGATGAAGTAAGTAAAGTCTATTTATAACCGTGCATTTCTTATCACTGGCATGAGAAAGCCAGGCCTGGCAGCCTCAGGGGGAAGACAGTACAGATCCCAAGGGCTTTGTTCTTTTCAAGGGTGCACACACCCACAGACATTTAAGCTTACCAACCTTGGTATCTTCCCATTCATTCACGGAATGATAAAAAACCCCAACAAAATCAATTCTGCACAGCCAAAAGAGTTGCATAAAGAATAAAACGCCAGAGCAGTATTTTATCCAAGTCTGTATAAGCACGACACCAAGGCAAAATACTGATTAATATGCAGTAGTTTGCGCGATAAGGGATAAAAACAAGCAAACAAAAAAACAATTGCCAGACTGAATCAGACTCAAGGTCTATATGGTCCAATAGCCTGTTTCTGTCAATGATGCCTTAGATGCTTCAGAGAGGGGTATAAAAAATGATGTAGCGACAAGTCTGGGATGCTTCCCCTGAAGGTTCATGTAAACACACCCATCCACCCTGTGGGTGTATATTGTGTATAAAATAGGATAAACAGTAACAAGTAATTGTGGGAAACAAATAGAGCTGGTGGTCACCTTTTGCTGGAAATTAGGGTGTTTTGGAAAAAAATACTGTGTTGGAAAGACGTAATTTTAAGTTTTACAGAGATGAGATGTTTAAAAGTAATTGCTCTGAAGTACCTGAACACTTCTGACAAGTTGTTGATTGACAGTGGGAGGCTGAAAGTCTCAATCTTGCTATGATGGAGATGGTCCTACAACCAAGTCTAGAAACCCTGATTCCCAACTGAGGCTATTTGTTTATTGGGATGCTGAAGGAACCAGAATTGTTTCAAAATCTACCATCTTCCATTGGACAGTTGACTAAAGTGACACATTCCCACAAAATATTTTGATCTCAACAAATTGGACTCTGTGGACAGAACATTCCTCTCCAAAGCTTCCAGCCTGTTCCAGAAATAAACATCAAAAAGGGGGGACATTTTTGGTGTGACCTATAAGGTTATCATGTAAAGCCATGGAATGAAAACGAAGCAAGAAAAACAAAAACGTTCCATTTTAATGAAAGTCTTTTGGGCAGAGGAACAGCCTTTATCTTCCCAAAAGAGAAGGTGGAAGCCCCAACTCAGTCTCACCCTGGACTGGAAGAAGCACTAGAAAATGTCACATAAATCACTAAGCCAGCCTAAACTCTAAGGCAAGTCCTCAAAAAGTCTTAGATGTATGATGATTCAAAGTTCCTTTACCTTTCCCTGAATTGCTCTCTGTAGACTGCGATAGTCTCTTGACACGTTTCTTTCCCCTCCGTGCCTCATAAATGGCATTGATTTTCAACACAAGCTGCTCAGCAAACACACAAACAAACAAACAAGGTTATTTTCCTCCCCAGGCAAGAAAGAAAGTTAGAATTGCATGCAAAGTGCTCTGTTTCCCAACCCTGGCCATACTGAAACTCTTCACTTGATGGCCCAGAACTGACAATTACCAGGATCTACCTTGCACAGCAACCTGCACCTGTGCTGCCAATGGCCACGCTCACTCTGGTACAGAAGCAGTACAGTCATGCTGGCATGGCAGGAGCCCAAGGTAACAAGCCCTGATGAAAGGCCAGGCCTTAATGCACTTCCACACTGTGTGGCTGTACGAGCTTGATCGTGCCCACCTGGGCCTCTCCATACTGTGGTCCACGCTCCAGGGAGCACCAGAGAGTCCCTTGGGAACCTGCCCTGGTCTGCAGGTTTGAAAGCAGAAAACTGGCTGGAGGATGACAGCAAACATTAATGTCTTTATGCCTTTAACATCTGTTGTGGGATGTGCTGGAAAAGCCTTCATACCAAGCTTGGGGGAAACATATCATACAAAGAATGCTGAAGAAATCGAGATGGGTGGGAGCCAATGATGCTGAAGTACTTTATACTAGTGGTTTTCTTTGCAAATCCTTTAATCCCTGGCCTCCCAGCTGACCAGGAAAGAGGATGTTTCAGCGTTGGGCATAGCTGGGCTTAGTGGCTCATTCAGTGCCTCTGGTCTCCCTATCATCCCTGAAGTGGAGCGGAGTTGCAGAAGGACCATGCCAGGCTTCCCCAAGCCTCCTTGAGCAGAGCTGCCTCCTTGTCAAGGTCCTGGGCAGGAGCAGCAGGACATGGCCACAGGATTCAGATTTATTCCAGAAAGTCTGGGATGACCGCACACACGTTCTGAGAGCTCAAGGTAAGACAGGCCCACCACACACTTGGTCAGGGAACCCTGAATCCAAATACTTAAGTGAGAGGCAGGATGCTCTGATGTGGAAGTGCAGCCTCCACCCAGCCTCCCAGCTCAAGTCTCAGGTCGATCCTGCCACCGACACAGTAAATCTCAGTTCCGAGCTTGCTCTGCAAGACTGCTCAGGAACACTGCCCAGTAAATATATACACTTGTAATCTTCCCTTCAGTTGACATAAAAGTACGTGTGAACACACTGATAGAGCTCAAGCATACTGGGGACGAAAACCCTAGACATTTGTAGTCTTTGGCTCATGCCTGAAGAGCTGAGGTATACAGAGAGGGCATTCAAAAATCATATATGCAAACATGAACACAGATCTGGCAACCAGAAAACAAAGAAGATACACAAACACATCCCTTTTTCCCCAAATGAAAACTGGGTTCAGAAAAAAAATCACCACAGACAGTCCCTGGTAGCCTCTGCTTGTCCTGCAAAGACTGGGATAAGCAACTGTGTTTTTATAACTGTGTTTTTGAAACATTCAATAGATAGACTCCTGCCAAACCTCATTTGGACTGAATACACTTCCTGCTAGATCTGAAAGAAAATAAAATTGAAACGGAGTCATGCCGTATCCAAATATGAAGTAGAAACATTGCTCCAGAAAACGCTCATGACTACAGGCAACTCCTTTTGTCACTCAGATGTCAGTATTTTCATTGTTCACCTACAGTCACACCCTACCTTGAATTGGAAACAGCCAATGCATGAATCAGACCTAGCAAAGAACAACAGATTGCCAGGAGGGAACACCAACACAACACACAGACAATTTCTGACTGTCCTATCCATCAAGCAAAGAAGGAAATACGATGGGGTACATTTTTTGCAAAAATATTAATCGCTTTTTTCCCCCTCTGACAAACTTCAACTTTTATCCAAATGAAAATTAGAAACATTGCTCCAGAAAACGCTCATGACTACAGGCAACTCCTTTTGTCACTCAGATGTCAGTATTTTCATTGTTCACCTACAGTCACACCCTACCTTGAATTGGAAACAGCCAATGCATGAATCAGACCTAGCAAAGAACAACAGATTGCCAGGAGGGAACACCAACACAACACACAGACAATTTCTGACTGTCCTATCCATCAAGCAAAGAAGGAAATACGATGGGGTACATTTTTTGCAAAAATATTAATCGCTTTTTTCCCCCTCTGACAAACTTCAACTTTTATCCAAAAATGAAAATGCCTTTTTTTTTTTCCTTCTATTTTATCTCTCTTGACAATCACGCTATCTCAGACGGAAAAATAACTTCTTCAAAACTTGCAGAGATGTTTGTGAGCCTTCTCCTTCAGGCAGAAAGGGGGTTAAACACAAGTCAAATCAACTGCCAGGGCAACAGCTATATTGCAGGGATGCCACATTGGAAGAATAAAGAAAACATTGTCTCATACTCACATTCCTGCCTGGAAGAAGCCAAGCAAAAGAGAGAAAGCCCTAGATTTACCTTGGGAATCTTCCTTCTCCTCTTGCCATTCTGAGGGTCTCCCAAGGAGAAGAAGGTGTCATCTGGACTGCTGGGCGTTGAGGGAGGGCTGATTTTGGATGGTGACCCAGTCCCATCACGGCTCAGTTTCCGTATGTCTGGCAGTTTGAAACTCCGCCGCTCTGAGTTTTGTCGGAAAAAAATGGGCTTGGAAAGCAACTGGAAATGGAGGAGAAGGAATGAATGAACACAGCACCTTACGTACCTTTGCTTCATTGCTAACACTGTCATGGTGGTAAATCCAGTGGGGCAGCCACAGCACTCAGATGGCAAAGCAGCCCAAATTCTGAGAACGCTCATAGATTTCTGCACACACAAGGAACTCGCCCAGCTGCCGGGCTAGACCAGGACTATCTTGACCAGCAATTTAACCATCCCATATTCATTCCAAACCAGAATGCAATCTCAGGGGTTAACCAAGAAGCCTTGCTCCAGTGTGAAAAAAAATCTCCCAGGATTTGTGTAATCCAGAGGCTGGGATTGTAAATAGGACAAGACTAACCAACCAGCCAACCACAAGCATTTGGGCTAAGGAGCAGCTAGCCAGGGGGAACAGAGAAGCAGTGAGACCAGACAAAAAGCACTGTCAGTATGGCTGTCTTTGACAGTAGCCAGAATTAAATATTTCAGAGGAGGGTACAAGAAATGCCATGATAGACAATTACGGAGACTGGTTTCCTCCTAAGCTCATTAGCAAGTTCAGTGGGAGCACAACAGTAGATATTTAAGTACCAGCATAAAGTTCTTAAAGTCCCTGACCAAAAACAGCATCAGAGAAGCAGAAAGCTCAGCTCCAGATAAAGAAGGGCAAGCCACTTCTCACCAGAAAGATGCTCAATAAGAACATTTTTTTGTCTTCTACAGAATTTCCCAGCAGTTATGACAAGGTTAATTCGCACTTTTTGTGGGCACTATATCTGCACTCACAGAGGATGTATCTACATGGCACTAAGTGGTGTAGGGGAGAGGTATCCAAGCTAATTCTGAACAAGTCACAGCAGCACCACAGCTGAGGCAGCATAATGGTCTGCCTCCATCAACAGACACACTCAGCAGAGTTATTAGCCAGACCAATTAATTCATTCAGGTTAGCTCAGGTGTCTCTGGATGGTTTGGCAGAAGATGCTCAACTCACAAAAATGCTTACCACCCACAGAGAAGTCACATGTTAAAATGAGTCTGGGAAGAGCCTTCGCACTGAAGAATCTCATCCTGCACTAGTGATATAAGCTACTACTGAAAGTCTGTCCAGTCCCATTCCCCATCAGTCTCTAGCCTGGGCAGGCTCTCCAGTGTGATTCACACTGCAGTTGCAAACCCATCAGTTGCCAGGAGAGCTGCAGCACTTCTTTTCTGAGTGACGCAGATCATGGCTTTTAGATGTCAAAGCACTGCAGTGTAACATAATTACTCCCGTTCAGCTCTTTACTAAGTGTCTCCTGCTGGGAGCCATATCTATGGTGAAAGGCATTCCTGTGTCACACTGCAGCCCCCTTTGATAGCACAAGTGGGAAATCAGCGTGCACAGGTGATTGCAAAGCTCTCTGAGGGAAATCAACTTCATCCCAACACTCATATATAGACCTTGCTGCTCTAGACCTAACTAGCAACAAGGAGAATGGATTGAGAACTACAGAACAATTTTCACTTTTAAGTGTTGAATTATCCAAAGAAACCTCAGTTGCTGATTAAGCTGGTTGGAAAAGAGCAACACGTCAAGAAACGCTGCACGTCAAACTTCTGAAAATGTTGGGTAACAGCTCTAATGATAGCTGTAACTTGGAGAGCATGGGAAAACCCTTCAGTCAGAAAAACCGTGTTTAGATCTCTGCTATCTGCTCTGAACTCAGTGGTTGCCAAGATGACTTCTGCTGTCACATCTGCACCTGCTGCTCCAGGCTTGGACTATCTAAATAGACAACAGGAACCAACCAAAACAGCTCAGGAAGCTGAGAGCAGGGCTGGCCTTGGTAAGCCCTGAGCTCTGAGCAAGAGGTGCAAACCAATGTTTTACTTCTTCTTTTGGTTTCACTGCCAAGAAGGAAAACAGCATCAGGCTGTGAGCTGTGCTGCTGGTGGGAACACCCTTTTAGTATCAGCCCCCTAACCAGGGGACTGGCATTGCATTAGTTACCAGCACCCAGTCTCATCAAGGAGAGAGCAAAAGAGGCGTCCTAAGGAAGGGGGCTGCACAGGCATCTTGGCATCAGCAGGGGCAGACTGTGTACTGCTCACTGACACTGAGCCAAGACCACTGCAGGGCTTGATTACCCAAGCACTTAAATGCCCTCTTTGAGGGGAGGGAGACCTTTCTTGCACTATAGTAGCAAAAGGTCTCCCCCCCTGCCAGGGGAAGGTAGCCCCAGAGTGAAAAGAAGTGAAAGCCAACAAACCATTTGTATAAGGGAATGCTGTTTTTTCACCTTGCTAAAGGGCAATAAATCCCCTCTTATCACACCGTACTCTGTGGTAAAAGACAAAAAGGAAAAAACCCCGACATGATGAAAGTCATTGGCAAAATTCCACACTTTTTCCACACAGGACCTGGATTTCACCCAAAAACCTTCTGGAGCAGGAGAGGTGGCCACTTGAATCAAAGTACCTTAGTGGGAGTCCCAGGTACAGAAGAGGTGGGGGATGCTGGGAAGGCCAGGACACATTTCTTCCCCAAACAGCGGCTGTTGGTCTCAATGTCTTCGTAAGGGTTTTCCTTCGATGGTGGATCTGCAGCAAAAAGCCACAAGCAAGAGACTGTGAGTGCAGAAAATCCTTGAGGTCTGCCATAAAAATCTGTTTGGGGATCTGCTGGCCTTCTCCCACCTCCCACATCAGATATAAAGACCTGTTCTCAAGCATTCCTGCAATTGCTTCATTCTCTCCATAGCCCTAGAAGTCCAGCTGCTCGCTGGATAGCGTCCAAACCCTGACACTGATGTATGCAGCCATAGGAACGTATCACAGATACTACAGATGGAAAAGACCCAGCGAGTCCTCAAGTTCATTTCCCTGTCTTCAGAGGAGCTGTGAGGTTCTCATGCACATTGGTCCATAATTGTATTTCCTTCTTTCCAGTCTTCTGCTTAGAATTGTCCCAATGAAACTGTGAGCTGAAGCCTAGCATAAGGGTCTTCCCTCCTCTGTTTAAACCCCACATTTAGGGGGACCTCTGGTCATCATTTAATTGGGGCTGAAGCGATACGCTGCTCTTGGGCTGACTCTGCAGAAAGATTTAATCCACTCTCTGAACATGGATGTCTGTCACACAACACAGGTTTTCAAACACACCTACCAATCATGGATGCCTCAATCTCAAATGCCCCACTTTAGAAAGAGGGAAGGATTCACCTCACCTAACCCAGGCCACCCAAAGTCAGGATGCTCTTTCCCTGGAAGGGGTGGGGGCGGGGAGGGACACCTCTGAAGTAACATTCAGCTCATTCTTACCTAGGATTCCCTCTAAAACACAAGGCTTGAATGACCGCACAGAGGTGCCCCTTTCTTTCCACTGATTCTGGAGGCACACAACTTATCCAAGTTTTAAACACCCAAAATTACATATAATGAATTTCTTACATCCCACTCTTCAGCAGTGCTGCGAAATGCAAACATAAGTGTGTTCAAAAACAACACACAACTCTGAAAAAGCAGGTTGTGACATCTCCATCTGAGCATCTAAGAAATCAGTGACAAAGGCTTAGCCCAAGCATCTGCATGGGCAGGCAATTTGTTACAAGATTTCTCTCTTCATTGTCATCATTTCATGCCATCCCAGTGGACAGCTGGGACTCGAAGCATCTGCCTTTCTCTTATTGTCATGTAATGCTTGGCTGAGAGCAAAGACTGGAGGTCAGTGATGCTGCAAGACTCTGGAGCAGGAACTGGTAACGGCTGTAGGATCTGTTTAACTGGCGTGCTCCCGCCTGCCTGCCCTGCCGGGGCAGGAGTGCCGCTGGTCTTCAGACAAGGACAGAAACCGAAGTCTTTTCCAACACTGTCTTCTACAGTGGCTTGGTGATACACAGCACTATAGTTGTGCTCTGAATTCACCAAGGAAGAGAAGGTAAGCTTTGTGACACCAGCAAAGCAAGTCTGCGAGAACATTTTGTCAGCAAACGTGCTCCTGTCCCTGAAAGTGGCTCCACTTTCTAATTCCAATGGCACACTTCAGTACTGAAAATACACTTCAGCTGTCACATAACTGGGTAGATTGGAGAAAAAAGAACAAGCTTGGGTTCTGTTGCCTACCCCATCCTCAAACTGCTTGGCAGCATGTCCAGTTAGCCTCAGTCTAGAAGAAAGAACACCGTTACCCTCTTTTTGACAAATAAACCTCGTCATCCATCTGCCCAGTACAATTTCCAACATTCCAGGTAAGCAATGGCGAATGGGTAAAAAGATGGTGTATGAAGGGAATCTGTGCGGCTTGCTGGTAAAGGGAACAGTTCTCCCACCAACAGCTGAACCCTCCCTAAGACGCACATACGAATATGGGGTGTACGTGTGTGCTTGCATGCCCTGATGGACACACATGATTATCTGTGGGTCAGCACTAGTGTCCTGCAGCTGAAGCCTTGGTTCCCCCTCCACTGGTGCGGTTTTCATATGCTGTTTATGTTTCGTGGACTATACCCGCCTGCAGTCTTGTGAAAAACAAAACTAGATTTTTTTGAGTTATCCCTGTCCACCCCTTTTCCCAAGCTTCCATCGTAACACCATCAGGACTGCAGGAACCAATTAAAGATCACTGACTCCAGGCAAAGCCTAAACAAGCAGCAAGAAAACAAAAAACCAAACATGCCCCATTAGCTGACAATCACCCATAACTTTGTTTTCTTTTAATCTTTGCAACTAAAAGCGGGAGGGGAGAGGAATTTCAGCCTGGTATTTGAGTTCTCTGCAAGCTTGGGGCACAGGGGTGTGCTTGTGTTTGAATGGATGGATTTGCCTATACAGCCACTCTGTAATGCTATCCATGTTATTCCAGCTGATGAGGTGACCCTTACTCAGTGGTTTCCGAGACCTCCCACCACGCCCCAACACAAGAAACCCCAGCAGCTGCTCAGGCACTCCCTGTTCCTTTGGCCCCCCAGGTAAAGAGAAGAAAAAGGCAAACACAGAGCCCCTAGCTCCACAAACAAGGCTGACAGCTTCAAAAATGTGAAAAAGGATGGACTGGCATCACCTCGATTGCCATCGGTCCTAAAGGAACACGATTTCTTTGAGAGACCTTTCTCATCAAGTATGATCAGATTTTATTCATATCAAAACGTCCTGCCTGCTCCTGAGAAAGCACAGCTCCTCCCACGCCAAACAACACAGACCACCTTTGTAGGATTACAGCTGTATGGTGAGAGCCAATGCAGCTATTCTCTTCCTATTCTGCTAAAGTCAGCCAAGAGCTTTGTCAGACACAGCACCAGACTACAGCTACTAAAACTTCTTAAGGCTTTTTCAAGAGGGATGCTTTCTATTCTATGTTCCATAAAAGGCCATCTAACTCACGATGTCAAAAAACACTACATAAACTGAGAATGTTACAGGAAATAATCTTTAAAATGGCATTGATCTGCCATGGAAGTTAGAGAATGAAATAAAACTCAATTTCAAAGATTGTGGGACCTAGTTTCTTAATTTCAATGGTACCTGGAGCCATACACAATCCTATTTCTGAACCGTGGAATTGACTTCGAGGCTATGTTTTCAGACTGTTCGCATTATCTCAGTGGTGACAAGCTTACCACAATGGACAGACCAGAGCTGTGAGAATTAATCCACAGGACAAAAGGAAGACAGAGGAGAGATGCCAGCAAAAAATAAAAGCTGGTTCCCACATGCCTCAGGTTCATCTTTGAAGCTGACGAGTTTTGAAATATTCCTTCCACTTTTCTTATTACTTGCCAATAATCTGTGTAAAATGTGTCTTGGTTTGCATTTGGATAATAAACATACTTTATTCAGCACCTCCAGTGAGTGCCTGTCGACCACGAGTCTTCTCAGTTACTCAGCATTAGCAGTCAAATCCCTCCCCTGTCCAAAGCTCCTACCCAGTATGTCCTGTCCAAAACTCCTACCCAGGATGTCTTCATAGACGTTCTCCTCAGATAAAGTGCGTGTGAGGGCCAGCTTGGTCTGCGCGTACCAATCCACCCGGCTGTTCTCAGACGATGACTGCAGCAAGTCTTCAAACTCATACGACTTCCTGCACCATTGATGGGAGGGGAGAAGGAGCAAAGAGGAGAGTGATCCAGTTAACCAGCATTTATAACCAAATCACGGCTAATTCACTTCTCCAACATGCCACACAGTTGGCAAAATGAATTACTGAGAAGAGAACATTTCACAGCCTTATCCCATATAAAGCATATAAAACTGAGATCGGTTATTTTTATCAGCCACACAAATAAAGGCATTTTGGGGATGCTGTAGATAATCTGGGTTGTCATGGCAATAGCACGCTGTGAAGATGCAAGTGTTAAGTGGCACATCCTGCAACACTGCACAGAACCTTAGGCCATAAGAGGTCCCATTCACAGCACAGATCCCACCCTTGGCAGGAATAGTGGGGCCCCAAAATCAACTCTCTCTGAGCAATACAGGAAAGCAATACTCGCATGCAGCATGGTAGAAAGGATAAATACAAGTGTCCTCCACTAACAAACCTGTAAAGTTTCAATTCCCTTCCTGCACCCAAGCCAGGAATTTTTAGGTGATGGCTTATGCAGAGGGCATTAGAAACAGCTGTGCATTTTAAGCTTCCCACCCCAAAAATGTGTGACAATCATGTGGGAGGGGAGAAAAGGCAAGAAAGCACTCCAGAAGAATATATACATATCAGATTGAGTTAGAGGAATAGGCTTACTATGACCAGTGAAAAGGCTGTGGTAGAGTCTAGAGATTATCATTCCAGACCCTGTTCCAGACCAGCTGTAGTCATTTTGTAATTAAATAGATTTTCTGCTAAAAAACCAAACCAAAACTCCAAACCCCTCAATCTTGGGCTTGAAGGTTAAGCCATGTAATACAGTGACCTTAAAGCCCAAATCTGCCATGACTTATCCCCTCACAGTTATTCTGTGAAATTGTGCTGTCCACTCATACATTCTCAGAGAGATGACTGACTGCTGGTTATGGCCAGCAAGGCTCTCTGGGGATTATGAGTGACCAGGGAAGATCCGTGTCTCCCAGAGAGATATGGGAAGGTGGGACTCCACCATCAAGACCAACACCTTTGTGAAACACAGCTCGAATACCTGTGGTCGGCATTGTTCTTGTGTTTCCCGCTCCAGAGCCTCCTGCTGACAGCTGACGGGGGAGGAGAGGAAGGTAGAGGAGGGGGAGGAATGGATGGCAGAGGGGGTAAGTTTCTTTTATTCCTAGTTGCTGGCACCCAGTCCTCTTCCCCCTCATGTTTGAAAGTCCGCCTGGGCTTTGGCAGTGGGTTGATGAAGGGTTTCTTCTCTGGCACCCCTGGCTCTGTGTACACATTCTCCATTGTGCAGTCCTTGGATTTCACATGAGAAGTTCTCACCTCTTCTAGAGTCCCAAAAATTGGCTCACTGATTTCAGAGTCTAAGCCAAGAAGCCTTTTGTTGAGCTCAGCCCCACATATGCTCTCATGGCCCTCGGGAGCAGTGTGTCCTTGTGTTGCCTTCTCTTGCAAGCACTGTGGGGAGTAGTAAGTACCAGGCAACTGCGGTTGCAGCTCTGCTGAGCCGTCTTTCAAAGCCTGCTCTAGCTTCTTGACCTGACTAAGCACTGAAAGGTTCTCCTTCTGGACCTCCCACTTCCCACCTTTCACCTCCTTGCATTTTCCAGGGCTGGACTCTACTTCCTCATCCTTCTGCGCTTCCCCCTTTCGCTCTGCTGCCTGTCCTGTGCCTTTCAGAGTTCCTGCTTTCCGCTCATTCTCTTTGCCTGCCCCTTTGCACTCCAGTTCCCAGTTCATAAGTCTCTTGGTCTCCACTTTCCGAGTCACCAGTGCTTCCCCACTTGTCTTCTCAGTTACACAGGGCATCTTGTGCTCCTCTTTAATTCCCTGCTCCTCCTCTCTGCGAGGAGCAGACTGTGTTTCTTTTTTCCCTTCCCATTCTGAAATTTTGTCCTTGATGCTGAAGGACTTATTCCTCAAGCCAATTTTTCCAGGTGACCGTATATTCTCAGTGCCTCCTATCTGTCTCCTGATGATTTTACTGTTTTCTTTAACGTTCAGATCCACAGATGGGTCACTGATGATCATTTTGGGACTAAGCATGTTCTGCTGAAAGCAGTCTAGTCTTGGATCCAGCATCAAGTTCTCCAAGGCTCCCAGTGGGTTCTTCACCACAGAAGAAACTGGTTCAGCTTCAGGTGTTAAGCCCAGGGTGACAGAGGCACCTTCAGAACATCTCCCACTCAAAAATCCACACAAAGGTCTTTCTAATTCCTTCACAGCTGCTCTATTGTTTTTATCTGCAAGCTTGATCCTACACACCAAAGACAAAAAGAGAAGAAACATCACTGCCATTGCTCATCCTTGGTTTAGTCCATCAGCTCCACAGGCTCTACTTGTAAAGCTGATAACAGCAGAGGATGCTCAAACCAAGCACTTGAGAGATGGGCTTATAGGGGAGGACGCTCAGGGAAGCGTCGTTCTAGCCAGAACACAATGCTCTCCTCTTGTTACGACTACGACAGAGTTTGAAATGAAGTCTTTCTCTGTGGGAGAAATAGGTGGCAGGTGAGAGGTAATTTTTGTACATCATACATGCTGATACCAATGAAAGGTTCACCAGCATTTGTGTGTGTGTGTTCAGAAGTGCAGTGGAGTTTTGGACATCGTCAGGGCATTAAGCAGGTCCACTGCAAATAAATGCAAAATGGACCATTTGCAAACAATAGCAAAATTGCTGCTATCAAACAGAGGAGAAAACGTATGATACAGCTGGCATTCCTCCAGTGCCTGCTCAGAGGATCTCTCTCGGTCCATCCAAATGTTCCCCAAATGCATATTTATGCATTAAGACTGCACTTTTATTATTACATTTCTGTGGCCCTACCATCCCAGGCCACACATGGGCTTGGGCTCCCATGTACCCAGGCATGCTCCCTCGGCCTAGAGCACGTGATGTAGCACCCAGACACCAGATTCAACATTCTCAGAGCAAAAGGATTAAACACCTTCACTGTTTGCATCCAAACTGCACCAAAAATCCCTAATATATTTAGTCTAGGGATTTCCAAGTGTGTGATATCACAATATCAATATTGTGATGTTTTATCAATATGGTAAAATTCCAGCTGAACAGTTATTTCAACACAAAATGTTTCTGAACCAAAGCACTTAGCCGTGTCTTTGGGGTTTGCCTGGACTTGGGAAGGAGCACCAGGACAACACAAGGTGGTTACTGGAATGAAAATCCCTATCATTAGTCCCATTTAACCATGATCCCAACACTGAGATTCAACTCAGGAAATTGCTCTATTAACTTAAATGTATCAAGTGTGCCTCTTCCAGAACTTAGCGCTCTTGTAAGAGCATCCATGTGGATACCCTGTGTGCTGGCAGGCCTCGAGCTTCGTCCTGGAGTTAAGCGATGCTGGCAGCCATTGCAGACTCAGTTGTAGTGCAAATTGTGTCTGGGACGGGTTTCTGAGCAGAAATGGAACCCCAGCCAGAGAGTGTTCTTCCCTAGCCTCACAGATATTTAACTCCTGGCTGCCTCAGTGACAACATCATGCTTTGGTTAAGAGCTGGCACTGTGAAACACCGTGGCCTTTCCCAAGGAGCAGGGCATCACAGTGCAACTGGTGGTTGGACCGCACAGTAGAAACCAAGGTTGGACATTGGGAAAAACCTGCAATGGGTGGGGACGTTTGTCTGAGGAGTCTGCGGCATCTCCCAGCGTTGAAGATTTCAAGTGCAGGCAGGGCAAACATTGACAGGGATGTCATCAGCACAAACGGTCTTGCCTTGGGGCAGACCTCTTCTAGCACTGTGAACCTAGGACATTATCAGTCTGACTAGATACTAAAATGCACAGTGTCACAGTCCTGAGATGGCAATGAAATCACCTGAGACCTACAGGGGTGTGTTTTAATGTGTGAGGAGAGGGGGACAGCACAGAGCGGAGAGAACATTTCCTTCCTTTGGTTTTCTTTCTGCTGGGGGTAATAAATGCAAGCAAAGCACCCCGGCACTGAAACATGGAAAGCTCTCACCTCTCAACCGACTTGCAGACACTGCTTTCAGACTTGCTGCTCACATCGGCCGCCTTGCTAGCTGTCATCATGTCAGCACACAGCAGGGCAGCAGGTCACCTGCAGACAGACACAAGGAAGAGTGCTCAGCATCCTTCTCTCTTCCTTCTACATACATACACACATGCATGTTTCTCCTTGAAATCCAGGAGAAGAGCAGAAGCAAGACATGACGGCTCTCTGAGGACAGCCTCGGTTTCCTCCTCTGCAAAATGGGAAGAGGGGTGATAGCATTACACCCCAGAAACCCAGAAACAGGGAGGAGTTGATGGGTTTTGAGGGCAAAAATTATCTTTGACAGAGCATCAACTGCTGTACCGTGACTTGAATATGGAGTGTGTTTTATGAAGGCTTTTCATTTCATTGTTGCCAAAATCTCAGCGGATTTAGATTTTTTTTTTCCTTGCAGAAGACTAAAACAAAAACAATTTTAAAACAACCTGTGTTAAGGCCACATGACCAAAGTGGTCCCTGTGTATGCAACACTGTCACAACATCCCCAGCTTGGGACAGAAAACGTTTTAGGCTGAAGAGACACTGCACTGCGGACACTGGTTTCCTTCTCTCCGGTGGGCCATGTTAGGCTGCTACTGATCTGCTTTCAGAGGACAACTTCTCATGGGGGTAAGATAAATCAGTCCCAAAAATGAGTCATTCTGTTCACCTCATGATTTCTAGCATTTATGGAGTGACTGTCCCTCTCTTTCTTTTCAGTACTGCTGCTACCCAGTTAATGCAACAGACTCTGTCCTCTTCTTATTGCCCCACAATACTCTTACTCATTAAATAAAAAATAAAAGCATTACTCTGTTACTCTGCAGCACCATCTCTCCTCACTTCTCAGGGTGGTCTGCCTGCTTTGCAGCATTGCAGTGACAAGGGGCTCACCATCTCGTAGGCAATACTTGGAAAATCTGAAGCCTCTCAAATCTGTTCACTTGGCTGGTCTGCCAGATGCTGCCCCGCTGTGCCGAGCATTTGGCAACAAGACCGAGTGCCTCGGGAAATTTAGTAGGTTCTTGTCATTAAAAAAATAAAACCCACCACACCAGAAACAGTAAAGAACAAAAGGATCTCTCATTTCCACTGTTCAAGTATTTTGGGCAGAGAGAGGAAAAAAGGAGAAAAAAAAAACCCCAAAATCAGCCTTGTTTGTTCCCAGTTTTCTCTCCCTCCCTTTATCCCACACTGACAACGTTCCTGAGGCGAGGAGTGAACTCTGGGTCAACTCAATGTGTACACACTCGGGGCAGCTCATTGCTAACCATTTAGCGGACTCTCTTTCCCCAGACAATAAACCCCCTTGGCTTCTCTTTCTCGTTAGTAACTGGAACAAACACCCACTTCACTTCTAGACACAGAGCAGCCTTGCAACACTGTCAAGAAAATTTACCAGCCCAAGGAACAAAATCTATTCATCCATCCATTAACTGTTATGGATCGAGAATAATGAAAAACTAACGATCGCTTGCGTCCCCAGCCAAAGAATGACTCACGCAGGCAGCCAAAGCGGATTCCTGCAAAGCTGCAACAGAGGCTGCTCTGCACTTGGCTTACAACATCCTTAGAGCAGGGACGGTCTCTTCACTCATCACTTATTTAGTGCCTCGCACAGCAGGGTCAGTGGCCAGAGCTCCTCAGCACTGCCTTTAGCAGTAAGAAACGTAACAACAACGGGAGCTGGCATACACACAACCCCTGTGGCTCCGCTGCCACATCGAATGTTCACTTGGGATGAGCACCTCTGTCTTGATAAGATCACACAATTTCCCCCATCAGGAAACTCCATCTCTCAGCCTTTTCCAATAGCCCCCTAACAAACACTGCCTTGAAAACGAACATCTGGGTATGAGGAAAGGTGTGCTGGTGCTCATAGTCACACACCTGACATACCTCCTGTGGGAGAGGCCAAAAAGAAGATAATACAGAATAAGAGGTGCACTCGTTTCTTCATCTGTAGTGGATGGGACAGACCCCATCGCCCTCGGTGAGCGGAAGCAAGGCACAAAGCAGTTGCTGAGTGCTGCAAAAGAGTCTCCCACGGAAGGAGCACTGCTGCGATCAGCAGATCAGCATGACTTGGAGCCAAGGCCAGAGGGACATCTGTGCCCCGCAGCCACCATGCGTGGCAGGAGTAACCAAAGCAATGTACTCACACTAGGCAGATTAAAGAGCGGGCCAGGAGCTTCCAAAGCAGCAACACATCAGATGCTGCAATGTGACAACAACCAGGTACCTACCAACATACCCACTGACAACACACGCCGCTTAGGGGAGTAAAGTCATCCCTAGGAGATACACAGATTGCTGTGCCTTCACCCTTGAGCAGCAGGGTATACAGGGTGTCCTCAGCATCAGCTAGGGGATTACTGTAACACGTTAGCTGGTCCTGCCCAAAAGAGTAAATATTTATCCAAACACACTGGAAGACATGAGCGAAAAAAAGAGTCACCTCTGGAATAAAATAGCAAAGTACCTCCCAATTAGTCCAACAGTCAGATAATTTGCTTGGGGCCAATCCCAAGCCCAAATGAACTTCAAAAGTGATGGGATCACCTCTTCCGTTAATAAGGTCACCAGAAACTACTTGCAGGCCTGACCCACAGGCATTGCCAACACCTGACAAGAGGAAGCTGGGATGGCAGTGATGGAAAATTGCCTCCAGCAGGAAAACAAAAAGGTAGATCTTCTCTACCAAGGTTTGGCTCCACAAGGCACCCAGAGTTAACATGACAGTTCACTGCAAAGGGCAAGGGGAGCTCCTGTTCCTCCCGTCTCCCCACATCTCTGCTACGATCAACCACACACTACCCTGATCGTGTGCTGGCTCAGGCTCTCTTTGGAGCACCTCTGTGACCTGCTATAGCTCGTTGAGAGTTTTAGACAAAGCAGCTCATGGAAGGGGTCCAACATTCATCGGATCTTGTACAAGGGAGGTGATGAGACTGTGTGGACAGGAGGGGAAGAGGGAGGGAAGTGGAGAGAGAGAGCACGAGAGAGTGTGCGTGTAGGGATGGGGAAGGGAGACCTGCCAGAGGCTCAGAAGTGTTATCCGAAATGCTCTGCTTTCCTGCTTTATGTGCAATGTGACCAGGGCCCTACAAACTGCCTGGAAGAAAAAAGCGGAGCTGAGTTCAGTTAGCAGGCAACCCGAGAAGGACATACATACATCAAGCTGGTACTTCTTGACCAATTGCTGCTTTCTCTAAAAACCACAAAAGAACTTTCTACCAGCAATGGGAGGTGCTGCCCCACGGCAACCCGAGCTGCGGGCCACCGCTCCTGGCACTTACATCCTGGAGCAGCAAGGCCATAAAAGGGGAGAGAAGATGCCAAGCCCCATTTGGAGAGCCTCACCACTGCAATTTATTCAGTAATCCCTGCCATTGTTTGGGGGAACAAAGCAGTCATCTGATATTGTTTCAAAATTAAACTGGGAAAGGAAGGACAGGGGAGGAGGCGGGAGGAAAGAGGGAGGGGAGGGAGCTCTCAAACCTGTTGGTCGGACCCTGGGAAGGATGTGAAGTCTCCCAGCAGAAGCCTCTCGGCGTATCTCCCACACGCACCCGGCCTCACAATTCCCAGGGCCATGTGATAGGGGCTTCCTGCTACCAAGCGAAGCAAGACCTACCCCGACCTCTCTCTTCCAAACAGAGTTCCTGCCTGCTTTGTGTTCGCAAAGAGGCGTTTGTTTACTGATCTATCATTGGCATGCAGGAAACAGCCTTGAAATGAGCTGTAATCATCTGTCTCCAGCAATAGCTGTTTGGCTTTCTTCTAATTTAAGTTTTCCTCCCACCCCCCCTTCCCCCATGCCCTCTTCCCCACTTCCGATCAAAACGCTTTTGGAGTACGCACATCTGGTTCAGGGCACTAGATACTACGCGATGTTTCCAAAGCAACCAGTGAATAAAAGAGGCGCTGACAGTAGGCACGCTCCCACCCCCAAAGGACAGAGCAGTCTTCCAGAGGAATATGAGCTGAACTCCTTCAGAGAGAGGAAGAAACCAGCTTTGCCCGCTGCACTTAGTGCAGCCACCAGACGATGACAAAAGCCCGAGGAGCACCAAATGCCCTGCAGTCTACATCACCAGAAATGTACGCAGCCAGCACGCGGGTCACACACATGGAGTCTTGCCTCCGATAAGGTCAGGCGGTGATGGCAGCAAGCCTCCCAGGCCTCCCTTTGCTATTTCGTTTGTGGGGAATAAACCAAGCATACCTCAGAGGGTCTTGTGGTTTGGGGATGGGTATTAATTGCCATTGTCGCTTGCTGGACGCCATGTCTCAAGAATTTCTTTGCTCTGTTTACTCTGCACCTCGCACAAAAATCGGATCCAAGTCCATAACTGGATACTAGCCACACTGCCTTAACAATAAGGCTTCACAGCACCAGGAGCGACCCGCAGCTGGTCAAACTCTCCTCCAAGAAGAAAAACGACATGCTGCGTTTAAAGCCCACGCACACTTTCTTCTCCTTGGTGCTCACAGAAATGGTCTCTCCAGTTACTCTCACAAGTAACCCCGAGCAGCCAAAGCCTGCAAGTAACACCTCTCTGCTCCTGTGCTTTACAGAACAAAGGATGCAACATACAGACAGCAATGAGACAACAATATATAACATACATATATAAAGAACAGGAAGGATGCCAAGAAGACAAAACACTAACAGGAAAATCATGAGTAAGGGGAAGCCAACAGTTAAAGTCTTCAAGGCTCCCTCCCCCAGCCCTTGCTCTGTTTGGAGCCCGTTTCCCTTTGGGGGAAGAAGCAGGCATGAGGACGTGTGCTTGTGCACGAACACACACACAGAGGCCACTGTGTGGGCCCCTGTGCACAGTCCCAGCACCAGGCAGCGTCCCTGGGCCTGGGTACGAGCATGCTGACTTCATGAGGTCCCCAGCAGCAGCGTGACCTCAGGGGTTGAGCCCCCACAGAGCAGGAAGGACACCAGCCGAGCGGGGATGTGCCTAGAGCCGAGAAGGGCAACGGGACCCAAGAGCAGGCTCCCTTGGCAAAACAAGATGATTGCAGTGGGAGAGTCACTGATTTGAGGTGTCCAACACCAACCCAGCAGCAAGGCAAGGGTTTTCTGAAACTTGAGCTCAGTGTGTTTGACCCAAAGCTCCACAACATGTGCCATGAGCCTTCCCCAGCTGACAGCAGCAACAGTTTCTCCTCAGGACTTCTGTGAGGTCCACTTCTTTCCTCTCCCAGTCAGCCCTGCAGATGAGCATACCCCAAGGTCTGGGAGGACGGGCCACCTCCACAACAGCAGGGCTTCTCAGTGGCATCCAGTGAAAGGATGATTCCGCTTACACATGAGAAAAAACTGTTTTACCGAGAGGGTGACCGAGCACCAGAGAGGTTGTGGAGGCTCTATCCTTGGAGATACTCAAAACCCAACTGGACAATGTCCTGAGCAAGCTGCTCTACGTGACCCCACTCTGAGCAGGGGGCTGGACTTGGCCATCTCCAGAGGTGCCTTCCCACCTCAGCTACTCTGCCATCCTGTGCTGGGCACAGTTAGTTTGGGGCAAGGTGAGTTGTCACCTCTTTGCAGGCACTGACTGTCCTGGCCATGCGAGTCTCCTGCGGGCCATGGAGACTGAAGACACTGACAGCAGGATCGTTCAGTTCATCACACTCGTAATGGGATCCTAATTGTAGATAGTCAGGCCCAAGTAATTTATTAAAGAAAAAAAAGCAGGATAAACTTAGGTAAACATATCCATGAAGGACCAATGACTGGGAAGCGATATGCTCCTACAGTATCTTTCAGAGCCAGATCCCACACAGCCTCCTACCCCCCTCGCCCCACTCTGTCCTAACTTTTCCCTTTGATCTATCATATCTTACACCACAGGGCTTACAAGGGGGTCAGGAGAATCCCATGTGTCAAAACAAACTGTATTTTCAAAAACCCCAAGTGGAATCGACGTACTGCAACCTCTCTCTTTGTGCGCGAACCCCATGTCAGAGGAACAACACTGCAATGCAAGGAATGCAGAAACTTGTAGTGTTGGCGTTCAGCCTGTGTGCAGAAAAGCTGTGTTATGTATTATATCTTTAATTTTATGATATAATTCATTCTACTGACCTTCTCCCTCTCTAAAGCCCACAGAACAAACTCTGCCCACTTATATGTCACTAACCTGATTTAAAGGATTACTATGCTTAAAGGGACTGCCCTGTTTCTCCCTCTCCCTGGGCCCCTGCTCCTCCCTTTGCTGCCAGCAACATGGTCTCATCCCTGTCCTTGGTAAAGGATATGCCTGATCAGATCTCATAGTTGCCATTGACTAAGGGCGTGCCTACTTTTTCCTCCCTTCTTGCTCCTGCTTCCTTTGTATCAGCTCCAATGCTTGTAAAGCCCTTTCTGAGCTAGCAAGGGCTAGCAAGCTAGCTAGTTCAACTCGCTAAACCAACGAAGAAATAAAAGGAGGGAAAAACAAAAAGTTTTCTGCTCGGATAGTGACATCAGTCACCTGTCATGGAAAACCTGATGAGCACTGAAGCACATGGAAGGGAAGGGATGAAATCATATTGCTGGGACAGATTCACTGCGTATTTTGCTTTCTCCTCACCGCTTCCCTTCAAGGACATTTGTTGCTCACCATACAACCATATAAATGGCAAACTGGGTTGCACAGACTACAGGCAAAACTCAATTTGCTCTCAGTACAGGGACAAGCAAGACTTGATTTTTCAGACTGTTCCAACTGCAAACCCCACCGCCTTCACAAGCAGCCATGGGGTCAGCCCTACGGCTGGACCCAAGGCCAGGGAATGCACAGCTGGCTACAGCTGGCAAAAACTCCGCTTTCAGAGTTTGTCCGACATGGCAGCAAGTTCTGGGAAGGGCAGCTGAGGAGGTTCCTAGCCATTTCTCCTTCATTACCTGCCAAATTAAGCAAGGAACCCCTGCAGGCACCCATTTCACTTGCTACACTACCCCGACTTGCCCCCAGAGTGGGCCCCTTCTTTTGCACTGAAGGAGACCACAGATGCACTGAACAGACGCCTGTGACCGCCCAGCCAAGCCTGACCGCTGCAGTGCACAAGCATGGAAGATGCAACTGAAATGGCATGGACAACCGTAAACGTGGCGCTTCTCAGTTCCTGAGTGCTCCACTTCACACATACAGAAACTGCATTTGGAGAACACAAACGAAGTTTCAGCTTTGGGTTGGTTGGTTTGGTTTAAAGGCAAACTGGAAAAAAAAAAAAAAACCACTGGAGTCCCATGGTGTGGGACAGCACAGAGTTACCAGGACGGCTGGATGCTTTGGCTGCACCACAGGCACCTCTGGCACCTGAGTTAGTGGAACAGCTGGTAACAGCAGCAGCTCCTGGAAGAGGATGGGACAGACACTCTGCCAGGGGTTTTGCACACACTTGCCAGGGGCACAGGGACCCTCAGGAATCATGGGCTCCATTCCAGGCTTTGGAAGGAAGCAGGTTATGGGGGGCATGCCATTATTTTTAAGTTTGTGCTCTCTCCTCCTGACAGTAGAACCTGGTTACACAGAGTCTTCCTCAGCTACTGTTGTGGTTTAACCCAGCAAGCAGCTAAACACCACACAGCCATTCGCTCACACACACCCCCAGTGGGATGGGGGAGAGAATCAGGAAAAAAAAGTAAAATTCATGGGTTGAGATAAAGACAGTTTAATAGGACAGAAAAGGAAGGGAAAATAATAATAATAATAATGACAAAAGAACATACAAAGTAAGTGATGCACAATGCAACAGCTCACCACCCATCGACCGATGCCCAGACAGTTCCCGAGCAGCGGTCACTGCCCCCTGGCCAACTCCCCCCAGTTTATATACTGAGCATGACATCATATGGTATGGAATATCCCTTTGGCCAGTTTGGGTCAGCTGTCCTGGCTGTGCCCCCTCCCAGCTTCTTGCTGGCAGGGCATGAGAAGCTGAAAAGTCCTTGACTAGCGTAAGCACTGCTTAGCAACAGCTAAAACATCAGTGTGTTATCGACATTATTCTCATCCTAAATCCAAAACACAGCACTGTACCAGCTACTAGGAAGAAAATTAACTCTATCCCAGCCGAAACCAGGACACCTACTCAATACCAGTCCCTGCTTCCCAGATCTCCCCTTCACCCAGACAGCCCAGGTTTAACTCTCTGAGGTCCCTATTCAAGTCCCAGTTCCCTCACCCACTGCTAATCTCACGCTCACTATCAGCTGTCCCAGCCCAGCCCTCTCTGCCCCTCCCCATCCTCCCTATCACCACTTCCCTGTATCCCTCTTTTTCCAGACTTGTCCCCTCAAATCATTGCTTAGCCAGTCCTCCTCTACCCATAGCTCGTCCAAATACCTTCCTTCCATCCTAAGGACTTTCTGAGATGGCTCTTAGCTGCAGACTCTTCCTCCCCTTACTTCCCCCTCCCCGCCCAAACTAAGGGCTCTCTCAGATCTACCCGGCCCTCAGCCCTATCCCAGTTTTCCTCACCTACCCCTGTCCTACCTCCCTGCTCCAGCAGAAACAGCCTCCCCTCCACACTTCCAGCCTCAGGAAGCCTCTACCACTCAGTCTGCTACCTTAAAAGTTGCTTCCCTGCAGCTTCCAGGTTGTTTTTTTTTTACCTGCCCCCAGGCCTAGTCTCGCTGAAACAAAGCCACCTGACACCAGACCGGCTTGAGCACCTCCTTTCTGCCCACCCTTACAGGGCAGAACTTGAGGACCTTGCACATTTCCCCAGGTTTTAGATCCACTACAGCTACCTGGATCCTGGCTACCAAACATCCCAAACTCCTGGATACAGCTTCTGCATGTCCACAGTGCTTATCTGAGACAACGCCTGCCCTATGCAGATGGTCTGCACCTACACATTGAAGACACTGGACTCCATACATGCATTTCCACTGTCAATATCCTGAGTGGATCCTACACCTCTCCCCTACTGCACACCTCCGCATGCACAGTGTAGCAATTATTTCTTCAGAAGCAGAATGACTGCATCTTTATGTCCAAATCATTGACCTTGACTAGGACGGAGGATCTTTTCCTTCCCTCCTAGTCCAGGCTTTGCCTCTTTTGGATACTAGCAAATTAAGCTGTTTCCGCCTCTTTTCTGGTACAGTGCCAGTGGGATAATTGATGGCACAGGAAAGAAAAACTCCTGGTAGTCTAGTCCACTGTTCCTGGGCAGAGATTTACAGGGAGGTCCTATTAAACCCCAGAAATGTATTCTGTACCTCTGGTTAGGAGGCCAGCCTTTGGCTCTGAGCTGCAGACGGCATTTATCCATTCCCACATGACTCCCAGGTCGGGGCTTTATTATAGGACCAGTGTCAGGACTTGGGTTGGCAACGAGGCTCTGCTTGGAAAGAAGCTAACCCCCAGCAACAAGAAGAGGGGAGCCAGCAGGACTTGCTGTGGGCAATACTGGTGGGTCACCCTGGGTCTCAACTGCATCCTTAGGCCATCCCTGTTCTGTAGTAAAGCAGCTGGACCCTTGAGAAACTACCCTCACCTCCTGTCCATTACTTCCCTCCACCACCCATTTGCTGAAGGTTGTAGGTGAAGCTCCACAGGGATAGCACCAGGGTCACCGGCCTGCCTGGCACAGGGAGCTGGAAAGATAGCGCATTTGGTAACAAGGTAACTAGTGAAGATTTTAGCTACTACAAATAAAAACCTCTGCTGACCATGTGCCAACTGAAGTTTTCTTCCCACAGAACCTTGGAAGAGTTAAGGTAGAGATGACACAGGAGTGGCAAAGGACAAATTCCCGATCCAAACAGCATATAACACTTCTGTTTCAAAGCATAAGGTTAGCCTTAGCAAAAAAGAAAAGCCTGATGCACTTTCGAACGCAAGGGAAACAGCACATTTTTCTCCCCTAGCTTCACTCTTTGAAATAGCTGAAACATTTTGGCTGAAGGCTTTCAAAAGTAATTCAGCCAGAGGCAAATGCTCAGCATGGAAGACTCCAGACTGAAACAAAAAAATTTGACCTGAAGGCAGAAATCGAAAACAGGGTCTCACAATGTGGATTGTCTTCTGTTAAAGGTGGGGCTCGCTGCACCCACTATTATTAAGCTTGTCCCACATTTCCCATTGTCTTATTTTCCCTTTGTTCCTCCCTCTAAACACATAACAACAGAAGAAAAGCTCAACAACTCAAAGGGTATTCGACATCCCTCCAGTTTCCTTCAGGCAACCACACCCTCAGCTGGAAAACACAGCATTTCCAGGGTTAGCGGTGGGATGTTACATGACCATGTCGAACAAAACAGCAATGCTCTTTTTCTAATTCACTGCTCATGAACACATTGTCTTGCATGTACAGAAGGTAAATACTGTTATTCTTTGTGGTGGCAAGTATGGTTTATATTACTGCTTAGAGACATGATGAGTCTTCATTCCTGCAGGTAGGTTAACAAATATTAAGAAAAAATTCACATGGGAAGGAAGAGAAAGATTCAGTATGTCCCAATCTGGCTGCTAAAATGAAGTCTAATTACAACATTTAGTGGAATGACATATTTCAAAATAAGCTTTCTACAAGGAAGTCATGAACAAAAGATTAAAAAAACCCATATAATTCCAGATGGAGAAACCAAGACCCTTGGAAATGAAGGCAGGAGTAGAGGACAGCTCTTCTGTGACGGTTCTTGGCAATACTAGATCATCTTCTTGTGTTTTAGATCCTGCATTAGCGCATGTGTGCACACAGTGGGGTTGCTCAGCCCCTTTCAAAGTGGGATAATATTTACTTATGCTTTGTAGCCTAATAAATGAAAATTCAGTTACTTTAAGTCAAGGCTGAAGAAGACATTAGTGGTGAATCCCGTGTTACTGAAGTGAACACGAGCTTGCTGATGACATCAGTGGAGCCAGCATTTCATACCTGTTTTCTTTGGCTTTGAAATCACCCACATATAAGACGACTGCAGTCAATATGGAATAAAACAAAAGAAATATGGACCAGATTTACACGAGCAGACATTTGCCAGCAGAACAGTCTAGCAGCCACACGGAGGGGCAGGATTCCTAACAGATGCAGTGGAACTGGCTTCAGTCCCCAACAAAGACGAAGCTGCATTGGCAAATACGCATTTCTATCAGTGCAGCCAATTGGTGCAGGTATCTTCCCTCCTTTGATAGGAATGCTGTGTTACAAATGTACGTAGTAGAACACTTCTAGTGTAAAAAGAATTGGAAAGAACTCAAGGTTATTATTATGCTTATAAGAAACCCAAACATTTGACAGCATAGGAAACAACCTGCCACTAAAATACAGTGTTCAGCTCATGAACCACACTGGAATTAATTTTCGATGTGGTGAGATAACCTCTGCTATTCTAGCATAAACGGGACCCAAAGAGGTCCCTTCGAGGAGCAACTCTGCAAAGAGTTTCCTGGCAGGAAGACAAATTGTCTCACATTCAGAAAGGAAATGAGAGCATTAAAATGAAGAACCTCAACTTCTTCCAAAATAAGTTATCATCAGGGAAGAGAAACGGAGCCTCAGCAAATCTCTCCTTCGGTGGCCTTCACCCAGCAGGATGCTGACTCTTGCCCCTCCCGATGAGGATTTAGCACACAGCTTCCTTTAGTGTCCACCACCACAACCCTGGGGCACCATCTGCAGAGCCCTGATCACTGCATGCTCCAGGAGACCTTCCTGTACCAGCTCCGAGTCCATGACCTGCCGCTACAGCCTGTCTCTATTAAGCACCATCTTCTGAGCTCAAACAAAAAGTCACCTGTAGATTGCTTTTTGGTTCCGGAGACCCTGCTTCCCCCTGTCTTGCTCAACCTCCTCTTTCCTCCCACCCTCACTCTCCCACATACCTCGGCCATCACAAATGCAGAATCTGCTTATCGCAGATCTTATTTCTTATCGAAATCTTTCAACCACAGCGCAGCACACTACCCTCTTGTTCAACCTTCCTCAGCAGAGAGCAGGGCCAGGCAGCACGTGAGCCGCCAAGGATTTACCCATCACGAGGAGGAAACCTGCACAGCTCCAAAGAAGAAAAACTTCTGCAAAGCGGGCTTGCATTTATTTATTTTTCCAGGAGGAAAGCTGCTCTCTGTGGGTGTGTGCGTGCATGTGCGCGTGTGTTTGTCAGGACAATAGGAAAAAGGACACTGGAGCAGAGCTGCCAGGAAACAGTCGGCCATCTGCCCTCGTGGAGAGCACTTTTTCCTTTTCTTTTGTACTAAGAGGAATGTAGCTGAGAGCCGCCATCCGCCCGCGCTGGGAGGAAATCTGAGAGCCTGTGCTCTGCCAGGGAGAGGAAGCGTGGGGGAGGGAGCGAGCCAGGTCCATGTGGTTAAGCGGTCATTGCACTCACGGCCAATAAAAGTGGGAAAAAAACCTCCTAACCAAAAACCCCAAATCCTAGGGAAAACTGCTCTTCCTCCTCCGCCCTTTCACTCTCACGTGCGGTTTGATACTCTCTCTCTCCCAGGCACTGGGAGGTGATCCTGAGCACAGGAACTGCTGAAGGGGTTCGGCAGAGGAGCATGTCGGGAGGGCAATGGCCTGGGGAAACACAAAGGTTTCCCCCTGCACTGACACTGGCACCCCCGGACAAGAAAGCAACACAAACAGAAATTCACCTCGCATCGCCATGTTGCTCAGCTGCCCGCATCCCTCTCAGTAACCAGGCATTTAGCAACCCAAGTGCAAAACAGCTTGGGGAAGGACCCTTTGCTCTGTGGCTCCCCAACCCACCGGACAAGGGTGGAGTGTAAGGAGCAAGTCTACTGCTTATAACCATCCACACATTCTCCCCCGCGGGCTTTGGTGCTATTATAAAAGAAAACTATGTTACAGGAGGGAAAAAAGGTCTCATCTTCTGGTACTATCAGGCAAAAATGCTGGCACAACACTGTGATGGCTTGGTAGCACATTCTTCTGCCACTGTGGCGGCAGAAAAGCCCCGAAAAAATCGGGAAAGGTAAAATTTTCATGACTTTGAAGTTTAAGACCCATTTTCAAAACCAATTGAGGATCAGATTTTTTTTTAAACAAACATTGTAAAAGCAGCTAACATTTTCAAAGAATTGTAAACACTTATTCCTTTTTCACTGGTTGCAACAGGAGACATTGTCTGGGTATTGCTGGGAAAATTGAGAAAACATCTATCTGCATTTTCACACACCTACATACCTTGCAAACTCTGGCACTTGCCAGGTGCCAGATCCAGCTCCACAGAGCCAGCAGAACTTGCTAACGTGGGAGATGTCTGAGATAACAGGTCACAGTCCTGAAAAAGGTACTTCCAGAAGAACCGATTAATCCAGAAATGGGCTAAAGAGCTTCTTCATGTCCTGGCAGCTCAGAAGACAGACAGACTGACCCAGTGATGCTCTGCACCTAAGCATGTCCTAGTCAGATCTGGACTGCCACCCACGCATCTCAATCCCTTTCAGAAACGAGACTCAGGTTTCCACATTCTGTTGTGACTTTCTGAACATTTTACTTCTCGTTAAACCAAAATCATCAGTGTAGCACAGTGTGTGACCTCAAGCCAATTCCTTGGCTGCTTCTCACTTGGGTGGATGAGAGACAATGGAAACAAGCGGAAACAAAGTAGAGACTTGATATAAGGAAAATTTTTTTTCACCACGAGGATAATACAGCTCTGGAACAGCCCTGCAGTCTCCATTGCTGGAGGTTTTCAAGACCCAACCTGACAAAGCCCTGAGCAACCTGGTCTGAGCTCAGACCTGAAACTCTTTGAGCAAGAAGCTGGAGTAGGGACCTCCTGCAACCCCTTCCAACCTGGATTACCCTATGATAACCTGTCATTAATTACTGTAAAAGAGAGAATTCACTCTCATTTTCTCTGTGGAAAACAAACCAAACAAAAAACTGCAAAAAAAATTCCCTTTCAAAACACTATTACTAGGTGCCTTTTCCTCCCCAAGAGATATTTTTTGCCTTTCACCTCTTAAAACTCTCCATCTCACCAGCAAGCAAGCAGTAAAAAATGGCTGCTAAAACAAGATATACAACTATGCTATTCCTAACACATTTTCACGGTCTTTTGTCCCCCGTAATTCTGTAGTGCCTAACAAACTTCAGCAGTTCAGTGAAAGCTATTAGGGAGGCCCTGAATCCACCAGTAAGATTGCCTTGGCAAATACTGATGAGGGTGCAATTTTTTTAAAAAAAAGATTGAAGTTATTTAATGATTAAATTAAACAAACAAACAACTGAGAAATGCTGGAAGCATTTACTTGGGAGATCTTTGGGGTTTTTTTTGCTGAAGCATTTCTTTGGGTTTCTCATGGCAGAAAACCTAGAAACTGGAGATTTATCCAACAGGCATATGTTGTTCTCTACTTTCATCCAAAGGATGTGCTAAAGGCAATACATACTCTAGAGGACTTTAATTTCCATTGTTTACTTTCTTTCATATACATCAAACTGTTTGATAACGGAGCAGAAGCAGAGCACCCATGTACAATTTCCTCCATCGAGCCCTTATCTCACAACCAAAGCAGAGCTATTCTTACAGAAGCTTCCAACCCAGAGAACGTGCATCCAAGTTTTGTATTCCAGGGTAACCACAAGGGCATACTCCACCCAAGATGTTTGAATGTTGTCCTGGACTGGGCCCCGATACTGTTTATTGTGCACAGGAAAAGCTCATTACTACAAAGCAGCCAGCACTGAATGCATTTCACAAGGGCGCATTTTACAGGACCCAGAACAAACTATCAAAGTAGGAGTCTTCTGGAGTCAAACCCTTTGCGGAAGCCCCAGCCCCCTGAACTATTCAATAAACATCATCCCCTTTCATCTTAAGTGCTCATAAACATCTTATTTCCAGTCCAATGCGAGGTGAAATCCTAGCTCTACTGAAGGTACTGATTTGACTCCAGTGATTATGATGTGGCTTGCATTTCACCCACCAAACCCTCCACATTCACCTCATTTTTGCTCCTCACCAACACAGGTCTACCTACAGAAACCCAAGCAGAGCCCCCTCAGCTCAAGTCCATAAAACCTCTTGGGAGGGGACAAATCTTACAGGTTCTCACGAGATGTTAAAAGAATACAAAGGTTTCCCGCAGGGTGAGAGATGAGGTCTCCCACAGTAGATGACCAGCACTAGGAGACAGGTGACCTACCCAGTACCACACCTTGATGATATGCAGATTCCTCTGTGAAGTTCCCATCTCCCCGCCCCAAAAATATCAGCATTACACACTCAGCTCTAAAGGTCTGGCTCAGGAAAGAGGCTGTCCATAAATGTTTTTCTCCCTGCAGAAGATGGTGATTTTAACAAATCCACATGGTCTCTAGATTAGATAACCTATGAATAGGCCAGTTAGACAGATACTCCTCACCAGAACCACCTTCTTTACGCAAAGGTAGAAGCTGCACTATGTTGCTTCAATTATCCATGGCTGAATATAATGGATCTTTTGATAATGACCAGTTTTTCTTTATTGAAAAGAGAATGTCTACAGACATTACTGGCAAACTAAACCTAAACTTGATCTTTTAGGGGAAATTCCCCAAACATTTTCTTCAATTAGAAGAGGTGCAAGAAGAGCTTATGTAATGCTATACTTGATTTATTTCTTGGCTGGTAAGAAAAATGTTTGGCATTCAAGTAGGCATTCTTCTTCCCATCTCTTCCACATGTAATAACTCAGACATTCAGATTGGATAGCATTTACTTAATAAAAATCTGTCATCCACTTCTCCAAGTGGGTTCACTGCATTCATATTAAAAAGAAAAATAAGACAGAGGAGAAATTTCGGCACTAGAAATCGGTTAGAAAGAAGTTATTTTTGCTTATATGCCTTCCCAAGCAAATGGAATATTAGAGATGCATTGTCATATAAAACTAAGATACCACTTTCCTTTATACTTTCTTCACATGAATCTGACTTTTGATGACAGGTAAAGATGCTGATGAATAAGAAATCAGTCCTACCTCTGGTCATATGTTTGGCAAGAATGACTTTTCAAAATATTGTACACTGAGGTAAGAGTAAGCAGTTTATATGGCAAATATGCTCCCAGATACCTCAGATTAACATAATTTTCTATGCAGGAACTAAACTGGAACAATGGGACGATCCATCTCAGCTAACTCTTGATGTCCACATGTGAGCTACTCTTTTAGCCTCTTTAATACTCACAAGAGGTAATTTGTGCTCTAGAAGTACTCTCTCTTCCTGAGGTAGGCATCTCACAAACTCTGAACCATACTGTAAAAGCTCCTGTTTCTCTTACCTGACCAGCAAGGGTCTAGAGACTAAGTTATCTGGGCAAGGTGCATCCCACTCACGTGCCTGAAATACAGGTGCATGGTCTCAGCAATTCAATTCGCATAAATCACAAGCAGGTTTGAGTGTTGCTGGATGAGTAAATTACTTATAGTTTCTGATCAACTGAAATAATTTTTGCCAAGTTCAATCTAAATTCAGTGTACCAAAAAAAAAGAGAGAGAGAGAGAGAGAGAGAGAGACTTTCAAGGAAATGTTTGATGTAATCTGAAGGAAGCATACAAGAGTTAGGTTCTTTATTTTGAAATTACATTACCTACCAAAATTTAGCTAGATTGGGGTTGAGTGTGTGTTAAACCTTCCCTTCAAAAGGAGCTGAAACACTTTGTTTAGGCTTCCCCTCCTTCCCACCATATTTTTTTTTGAAGGGAAAAAAGGAGGGAAGGGAATAGATGGGGCTACCCTGCCACCTTTCTCCAAATATTTATATAATTTTTTATTCAACCACAAAACTGAAAAAGAAATACCACAAAATCTCCTCCAAAGCACCAAAAAGCCCTGAACTTCACTTCCAGGTCATTGCTTAGCTGAAGTTAATGGAGCAATGACAGTTGACACCACCTTGTTTTTCTGGTGATCCCATCCACATACATCTCACTGTGCTTCATCAGTGTATCAGCAAGTTATGCTGACTCTGTGAAGCAACTGCTTAAGAAAAGTTGCATTATACAATCTTCTGCTTAATTCTGCGTTCAAGGACTTCATGGCAAGTCATACCAAAATCTCCTCTATTGCAAAATATTGTTCACAAGTTTAAAAAAAAAAAGAAAAAAGTTACATGTGCAACAGAGACAGTGAGACGGCTGAACTTCTTAAGTCCTTCAGGAAAAAAGAATGGGTCGGTGATTACCTGTTTCCACGCTTTTTTAAAAATTTCTTTTTACTTAAAAATAGAAAGAAAGAAAAATCAATGTAATCCAAGGTCAGGCTTGATTTTTCAAAAAGCAGATCTTTACCAGGAGCCTGAAGTAAAAATAAAATACTACCAGTGAATGCATCCAGAGGAGGACAACAAAGCTGGTGAAAGGGCTGGAAGGCATGTCCTATGAGGAGCGGCTGAGGACTCTGGGTTCATCTATTCTGGAGAAAAGGAGGCTGAGGGGCAACCTCATTGCTCTCTACAGCTTCCTGAGGAGGGGAAGTGGAGAGGGAGGTGCTGATCTCTTCGCCCTGGTATCCAGAGACAGGACAAGTGGGAACGGTTCAAAGCTGTCCCAGGGGAGGTTTAGACTGGACATCAGGAAGCATTTCTTCACAGAGAGGGTGGTCAAACACTGGAACAGGCTTCCTAGAGAGGTGGTCGATGCCCCAGGCCTGTCAGTGTTTAAGGGGCATTTGGACAATGCCCTTAACATGCTTTAACTTTTGGTCGGCCCTGAATTGGTCACACAGTTGGACTAGATGATCATTGTAGGTCCCTTCCAACTTAAATAATCTATGCTATGCTACTAACAATAACAATAATAAAAATCGAATGGAAGGCTGCCTTGAGCATGAATGAGCAGAGGGACTGGGATTGGCGTACATGAATCGTTTGAAGAACAGAAAAGCTAGATTTTTTATTCATGCAGTGATTGCTGGTCAGAGTTGAAGTCCTTCACTGCTCTGACAGGGCAAGTCCTCTGTTTCTGATAATGTTTCCAGATTCCTTTGGATCAGAAAAATAATTTTACCCTATGCAAGTGAACATTAAGCAAGTGGGACATGAAGCAATATATTACATGTCAGAATAAGTTAGTTAAAAAAAAAACTCATCAAATTCTGACATTTTATGAAATTTGTGCCTTTCAGAGGTGATCCTGTTTTTCCTTGAAACACACCCAAAAGTGTCTTTCTCTGACTAGTGGAGGAATTTAGGAATTTAACAGGGGAAACCTTGGTTTCCCATTGAATTTGTGTATGTTAAACCATCCTACAAGGAAAGTTTCCGACTGTGCAAACAAGAGGATACCGATGGGGCAAGCTTTAGCACAGCCTAAGCGGCAATAGCTGCCCATATCCTTCACCAACACAAGTACAGGACTGTTGTACGTGAGAGGTGACACCATGGCAAAACTTCAGCTTGGAGTCACTCGTAGTAATCTCTGGGGACAGAGACAGAAATCTGATGCAAAAAACAGTTACCACACATTGGTTTCCCAGTACGAAACCTCTCAGTCCTCTCTCAGAGTTTGACAAAGCTGAAAAATGGCAGCCAGCTAGATCAGGGCTTCTTACATCATCTGGAAAAAGCTCAATACCTTACACATCTCTTTTCAGTACGAAATTCTCTTGCAGAATTTGACTACAGATAGACGCACATACAGCCTAGCACGTCAAGGCAGGGAAAAACAGATTCTCAATTACAGCCTGATCCCAAGTTCCCTGAATTCATGGAAGAGCTCCCATGGACTTCAGTAGACTGTGGAGGATGCCTCAGGGTCTGTTTTTGGCCAGATATTGATTTCTGAAGTGCTACATGTGCTGGAGAAGACACCCTTCTTGATTTTAGTAAGAGGCATTTATTTCCCTTTGCTACTATGTCACTCTGAGCTCTGGATAAGCCAAGACTCGACTCTTATCTAAAAGAAAAGGTGAAGCCTACATTCACAGCATGCTTTGCAGCTGAAACACATTGTATTTTTGTATGTGGAAAACATACCTATCTTCTGGGAGGGCTGAACGTTTTTAAAGAAAAAGCTCCAATATTCTGAAAAGTCTCTGGGAGCTCTTTCCTTTTTAATTTAGCACGGTGGTGGTTGGTTGACACTGGCAAGCAAACTCCTATTTATGAAGTGCTCTCACAGTGCCCTGTGAAATTTGCCATTTCCCTCCATGACAGTCAGCGCTATCTATCACGAGAACATAATCCCCTAAGACAGGAGACCCGAGCCCCTTCACTGCTCTCCTCTGCAAACAGATGTGTGCACGTTCCCCAGCTCTGTAAGTCACAGCCGGCTTTTGGCAAAGAACTTCAGCAGCTGCACATCTGCAGAGGGGAAAAGCTTTCAGCAAAAAATACAGAGGGGGATCTCATCCTCCCCCCGCCTGCAAAGCAAGCTCAGCATTTGTTTCTCTCCAGATGACACCCTGATGGGTTGATTTAATCATTCACATATGTATGCCTATTCACAATGCTAGCAAAATACCAGGGCTGTGACAGCATCTCACCTGAACTGCTCACAGTAACACGGCTTGTCAGCAAGCACTTGGCAAGAAGTCTCGCAGGATATGAAGAGGAAAGCAATGTTCAAGGACATCGCTAATATAAAATGATTCTACAGAATACAACGGGGTGTGTGAGAGACCACTTGTGATGAGGAAAACACCTAAGCAAGTGTTTAATTTTAAGCCTATGCTCAAAGCGCACTATCTTCAATTAGATTGAAGCTTGCATTGCATGAAGTCCAGTCCAGACTTCCCTGAGTGGGAATGATGTACTGCACTGGGAGCCAAAATGCTCTGCTGGGTGGATTTAAGTGTGCGCTTAGACCTACATGCCTGCTTAAATGGTTTGCCAAACTAGGGACACTGTACAGAATAGCAGTATCACAGAAACACTTCACCACTTTGATTCCCAAAGGGAAATTTCATTAAAATACAGAGCATCTAGCCATTTAAAATAATTCTGGTTACAAAGAGCAGTAAGTCCTTGCCCCCTGAAACAAATCTCTCTGGTGGATTGCCGGAGTCCCCAGTAAATTTCTGGAAACACAACTTACGCGCCTGAACTTGGTCAGGAGCCATCTGCTCTCAGGGATCTGCAGGATCAGGAGTCTCAGTGCCTGGCAGGGTCCCAGTGCCTGGCAGGGTCCAACCTGTGAACTCTTTCGTCCACTTCCAAGTGAGGTGGCACCTTTCCCCACTCGAGCTGCCCCTGACTATCGTCAGCTCTTGACATTTTAAGTGTCTGGGCCAGATTTTCAAACGAGCTCAGAGCCAAGGTTTTCTGACTGCTTCTCTGAGACCAGATTTTCTGCCAGGCAGTCTCCTGCACAGATATCTAACCAAGGCAAGACCCTTCCAAGCAAGGTCGGCACCCCACATGCCAAACTGTTCAGCAAATCTGATTACTTACCATGATGCCTAATGAGGAGCTGGGCATAGGAAAATACAGCTGCCAGCATCTACTTGCAGAACCTATCTTTACACTAGTCTCAATCCAGATTGATAACTCTCTGCTGTATGTGTGATAGAAGGGACAAGACCATTGAAACAAATCTCCATCAGCATTAGCAATACTATTTTACAGAGGAGATGAGACTTGCCGCAGTTAAAGGATGCCACAGTTGAAAACAAAGTATAATGCCCCTCCAACGGCTCACACAGCAGCATCTGCCTTATTAGTGGCACAGCACCAGTAGCAACTCACAAACCCCACTTCAGGCATCACAGATAGAGCCGAACAACAGCTAACTTACCCGTCTAGCTTCCTTCCTTTTGCCTTTTACTCTGATCTTCCATCACGCATCTCAAAATGATCCATGTCCCATACCCACACTCCTCGTCAGCACTGCACGTGAAGCCAACTGTGTGAAGAACCCTGGGGATGGCCAGGCCCATCTGTTAGAGGCTTTTCTCTGCGTGGGTTGGTGTTTTTATTTTAACTCCCTCTGCTTCTGGGCCCCTCTCAGTCTCTCGCCCCTCCCATCTCCCTCTCTCTGCTCATGAGGACAGAGTTTCCATCCTGGCTCTGGGCCAGCACATGTATGGGCAAAGGCAGCGCTCAGGAAAAGCCATCTTCTGCTCCCCTTCATCGCATAAACACTGCCGGTTCCCAGCCCAGGAGCACAGGGCTGCGTGAGAGTTTTGGCTGCAGCACAGGGGGACTGAAGACCTGCGACTCCTGCACGGGCTAAACATAGCAGCCTGGCCACAGGGCAACTGCCTCCTCTCCTGGCCCCCCTTCTCCCACTGAGCAACTCGAGGCTTTACCCCAATCGCCCATGAGCGGCTCGTCAGATGGCCAACACAGACACGTCTCCCATTCAGCAAAGGACCACGTATAACAGCACATAAAGATAACAGGTAACGTTCAAGCCAAAGTCTCGTTCACGCAAGCAATTGAAAAAAACAAACCAAAAGACCCCAAGCAAACCTAGCTGGCAGTGTCCCAGCAGTGGGATGATGACCTCGCCCGAAATGTAGAAGAAGGCCTCAGAGATGTACTAACTCCTAACAAGTTTAATTAGTAAAAATTGACCTTTAATCACCACTGTAACTATTGAATCTGCCCTGCTAGATCCCTGGAACTAACAGTATGCCAGCTGCAGCTGGTTTCCATAACCTGGGGAGGGGAAGAAGCACTGAAACAAAGGATGAAGAGTATACCAGCACTCACAGCGTTCATTCCAGCAGGACATTACTCTTTTGAGCTTCTATCTATCCAATTACACTTGACTTCTCCTCAGCTTTACCGCGGGACAGTGCTATTTGCAGAAAAGACAGAAATAAGGTTCTCGATACATGTTATCTGCATTAAAGAAAGGAGTCCGAGTGTCTCAAACTTCTTGCAAGGAAGATTTCTCATGAGCCCCCTTTTGGGGTCTTTGTCGCACATATGTGGCACCCCACGTTTGACCAGCAAATGTTTAGGCAACGTATTTACCTCAGAGCAATACAAACCCAGGGGGTTTCAGCATAGGATTACCCTGGCCATCACACCAGGATTATCCCAAGAGTCCCAACCTCTGTTGGCAACTGCAACGGTGACAGGCTGGAACCACATGATGTGGTTCAGAGCTGCTCAGAGCTGTCTTGGCACAGGAGGGACAGGACCATCATGATGGCAGAGCCCCAAAGGTGTTTCGCTGCAGGCTCTATGCCGTGAGCTCCCACTGAGCTCCTGGCTCGCTAAAAGACATGAACTGGTGAAGACTCGCATGAGCGGTAGGCAAGTATCCATTGCTCCAATCAGGAACCAGACTGGGGACCTACAACTTTCACCTCATCAGTCCTATGTCTACAGACAGAGTACCTTGACCCAATTAGGTGGTGAAGCACGTAAAGGTTGGGACAGATCTTGAATAGGACTGCCCTATAGGCCCTTAAGTATTTACTTATGTAAGATAGCGATGATGCCTTTTAGTGCCATACTGACAACAGAGACCTTGAACTGGTCCTCAGCCCGTTCTGTGCCAGGCTTCCACCCAAGGACACAGCCCTCAATTGGAAACCCAGGTTGTAGAGGGTCAGTGGCTCCAGGGACTCTAGCTTCTTTGTCTTAGGCACCCAACTTCAAGATCACCCAAGGCCCCTGTGGAAGCCTACAATTCAAAAGCACAGCCTTCATGAAGCCAGGTGCCTGGAGTTCAATCATATGGTGTACACAAGGCTGACCACAGACACTGAGAATGAAAGCGGTCTTCACTAAAACCTGGGCTGAAACCACCACCAAACGGCATGCATGTTCACACATTTTGGCCTTTGCTTTCATTTCCAGTAGTTGGTAAAGCCACTTAGAGGTGAAAACCAGAGAAAAATCCCATAAGCAAGATAAGCATGCTATTGTCCTTTCCATTGTACTTCAGAGCTACAATCAAGAAAATATTGTCTCTTCTCCAGCCTTGTCTGGGTAAAATGGTGCTCACAGATCGGTACCCATCAGATGCAATGTTATTTGAGCTGTATCTAGGCAAAACCGGGCTCACTCATTTACTGTCAGAACTTGAATGCAACAAGAAATTTCTTTCTAGTGACATCCCACTCCCTTCTTCCCTGTGGAGAGTCTTCTCAGTCCTTAAGGAACTGCTACGCAAGTTCATTAAAAGTCCTATTTCAGCATTTCCTTCGTAGTAGAGGCCTCTTCCAGCCAGTTCTTGGGATCCTGCCAACAGACATATCAGCCACTAGTACTTAAATCCTTCTGCTAAAAAATGCTTCCCTAAAGAGCTTATACCCCAGCTCTGGATGCCTAAGAGAGCTGATCATCAAAATTAACCAGCCTCAACAAGAGCTTAAGAGAGGTTCTTCTCCACTCTCATGGGCTTAACGCTGCACTACAGAGCTTTTTCTCCCCTTGGTCTGGCCTCCACTTAGAAAGGAGCAGCTTCAGCACAGTTCCAGTCAGGAAATAAATGTCAGGTGCTACAAAAGGAAGAGAGAACCAGCTGCCTTGGATGATGCATTCAGGGGGATCCAAAAGAACATGACACTTATCGGGCACTTCTGAAATGCCCAGCATCTCCCCATGTTTAACAGTCTGGCTCTGTTGCGTGAAGATCTGATTGGAGAATTTCTTAAACTTGGGGCAAGGATTGCATTTGCCTCTGTGTCCCCAGAGCACCCAGCACAACAGAGGTTTTAACTCCTGTCCATATGAATTAGTTGTATATAGCTGATATTCAGAATAACTCAGTGGAAAAGCTTCTACTGAGTTAAGATCACCTCGGAAAACCACAGCCTTGCAGCTTACACGGTCTTTATTTATCATCTCCTTGTCAAAATGAACATTTCTAACATGTAAACACACGAGGCATGGGAGAAAGACAAGCATACTGTAAGCACTTGACAAAGGATCTAAATGCCCTTCTTGTTTTTGGAGAACAGAAAGCATCACGTGGTTGTCTCCACAGACAAAATGTCCTAAAAGATTTCCCAAGGCAGCGAGCTGGGGACACTACTGAAAGCAGCACTTTGGGACACTCCACATGCACTT
Source organism: Aptenodytes forsteri (assembly GCF_000699145.1). Taxonomy (NCBI): domain Eukaryota; kingdom Metazoa; phylum Chordata; class Aves; order Sphenisciformes; family Spheniscidae; genus Aptenodytes; species Aptenodytes forsteri. The sequence goes on along the minus strand of NW_008796213.1, from coordinate 4,019,732 downwards.
GTGGTCTACAAGGAGGACTGTGCTTGGGGATCCGAGCTGATGAACAAGGAGCACTTCTGTGCTGCCTGTCAGGACAGGGAATGCACCAAAGGACAACCCAGGCGTTAGCACACAACCTTCTCACCCACAGGCAGAGAGGTCCCAGCTGAGCCATAAATCTTTAGCCTGCTTTTTACATCCCTGGTCGCTCCAGCGCCCTTTGTTTTCAGTGCTTTCTCTTCCGTTTCTCAAAGAGGCGCTATATTACCCTGGGAAATCCTGTGGCCTTCCTCTTGTTGCCATACTTAGCGTTTTCAGTTGTTTCCAAGTCTGTCCCAATGTGGTAGATATCCAATCTCACATGCTGAAACAGCTTGGATTATTTTAAAAATAACCAACCAAACAAAAAAACCCCAAAAACCAACAACTACCAAACCCCACAAACACCAGCCTGATGACAACAATTCAGAATACAACACAAGGGTCCAGGAAACGCATTCCTTTCCTCCGGCAGGATGCAGTAACGACTCCCTTTCTGGTGGTTCAGAAACGGAGCCAGTATACTTTATTGAACTTTGCTACCACCCACCAAGACTGAGTGGTCAGTAAGGTGGCAGCCAACACAGAAAACAGCTTTTTAATCCACCAGCAACACCAGCAGCTCCTCTCCCAGTAGCAAATGAAAGCCCCATGGAAATCCTTCTGCCCTTCTCTTTATCCTCCCAGCTGAGCTCCGCACCGGAGACGCTCCTCTCCAAAAGCAACAACCCTGCTTAAATGGCAAGAGCAAAGGTGGCTGGGAACACCTCAGGGTCAGAAACAGCTCCCATACAACTTGCTGACCTATCTAGGAAACAAACTGTGTTCTTGTAAAGAGCAGGACTAAGCACCCCATGCTTAGCCCTTATTACCTGCTCCTGTGAGGCTCCAGTGCAGCCCCAAGCAGTCAGAAAGCCTCAATCCCACCTAGACCATCCCTTTTCCAGCACCGAGCATCAAGAGCCACGCTCCTTGGAGACTCATAAAACCAAACCCTCTAAAAGCGTCCCAAATGCACCTTGCACAGTTTACCCTCCAGTTTGAATTTCACACCCTGGGACCAAGGCAGCAGACAGCTGTAAATTCTTCCTTGCTCCCTTCCCAGCTGCCGTTTCCCCCTTTATTCTGTGCCTAATCCATTAGCACCCATCATCCCTGGGTACCACAACAGGAAGATGAGTTGGTGTTTCTCGCCTCGGGACAGGTGAATAAACTCATGGATCCCAAGTGGGAGTCAGAAATGCCACCCTGTTAAGCTACGTGCTGCACCCAAGTGCAGACATTTCCTCCTGCCAAGGGCAAAGCAAGCGAAAAGCAGACTATCCAGAGCAGAAAGAGAGAACAAGGCTAAGATCACAGAATCAGGGCTTTGCTGAAACTGAGGGGGACTCTGCTGCTTGCTCCGGTAGGGCCCGGGCTTCCCCCAAAGAATTTGCTCAGCGTTTCCTCGTCTTTTTTGTTGCAGTAGACCGAGGCAGGGCTGAGTCCACCCAGAAGCCTCACGCTGGGCGGCCGGGCTGCCTCCGCTCCTCCGTCCCGTCGCTCCCGAACCACTTGGGCCGGCGGTTCGGCAGCGGGGCC